>NC_133408.1:171719393-172022424 GCF_049350105.2 Macaca mulatta | reverse complement strand
CACATGTGAAATATGCTGGTTTGAACCTTTTCCTGGTGTGTTATTTACATCAGTCCTGTTGATTTCCCTTTTTATTTCTTCAGCATCTTTCTCTTCGGGAGTCATAGCTTGTTCTTTGTGTCACCACTCAAACAGATGGGGAAGGTTTGGAGGCCATTATCCCTGGTTTCTTTTTGGTTTGGACATCGCAGGGCAAGGCGTTCCTAATGGCAGCATAGAAATCATTATTTGGCTCTGAGAATGTGTGTAATGGGAGACCCAAAGGGACCGATTGTCCCGGCAGTGTTTGGTAACACGGCACGGGATTCGTGCACACAGGCTGCCTGTCTAATTAATTACTGTTTACACTCTTGCAGTTCCCTTTGCATCCTCTTTCTCCTGGCTGGAATCAGGAAATCAAAACAAAGTGCCTCATGGAGCTATTCTGGGGCAGCTTAAGCAGCATGAACACAGAAGCAGGGTTTACACCCACCTTCCAAGCCCTGAGACTAAAGGCAGGAAGGCACAGATGTGGCGTCAAACAGTCCACCCTGCTGGTGAAACAGGGCACCTACCGGCCACGTGGGCCTGGCTGGGCAGTTTCTGCTTCACTTTTGCTGTAGAATCTCCCAGTTACAGTGAGGGAAAGCCCCTAACTGGTTCCCTCACTGTAAAATAGGGGAAATCTACACCATGAGGCTGAAGAAACATGAAGATGATTACTTTGAGTGTTTTCATTCATGCATTTATTCAACAAATGGTTATTGAGCACCTACTCTGTGGCACGGTTCAAGGGTCTGTGATACATCCCTTGATAAAGATTTCTGCTCCCGTGGTGTTCATGGTCTAGCAAGGGCGTAAACAATAACCATCATAATAAATGCAGGACGCAGTATGTCAGAAGGGAACAAGTGCTGTGAAAAAAAAGCAAAAGCAGAATGGGGAGAGGGGATTGGAAATCCAGGGGAGAAGCAGAAGGGAATAATTTTTTTTTTTTTTTTTTTTTTTTTTGAGATGGAGTCTCGCTCTGCCGCCCAGGCTGGAGTGCAGTGGCCAGATCTCAGCTCACTGCAAGCTCCGCCTCCCGGGTTTACGCCATTCTCCTGCCTCAGCCTCCCGAGTAGCTGGGACTACAGGCGCCCGCCACCTCGCCCGGCTAGTTTTTTGTATTTTTTAGTAGAGACGGGGTTTCACTGTGTTAGCCAGGATGGTCTCGATCTCCTGACCTCGTGATCCGCCCGTCTCGGCCTCCCAAAGTGCTGGGATTACAGGGAATAATTTTAAAAAGCAAAAGCCCTGGGGAAGATGCGAGGTGCTTCTATGACTGCAGTCTTATTCTCAGATGCCCTTGGTGTGGGGTTGTAGGGATATTGGCAGTGAGGGCCTGGGGTGTGAGGGAGCTCCTCTGGTGAGGAGATGGACTTGCAGCCCATCAGAGTCTGATGGGAACTGAGAAATCCTCCAGTCCACCAGCCTGCAAACTAGGCAGCTCTTCCACAAGGAAGGGCCCCTTTCTGAAGACGTTTAACCCACAACCAGCCAGTTGCCAACATACTCAGACCTCATGCCCATATTCTCATCTATCTTCCTGCCAGCCTGCTGCAACATTCCCAGCTCCTCTTTGTCCCAGACGCAGTTGTATCACCTGCCCTCTCTCCCTTTTCACAGAATTAGAAAGGGAAGGTTCTAGAGATTGTGTTTGAGCTGAGATGTGGCCCCATCTTCAGAGCCAGAGGGTGTACATGTGTATACATGTGTGTGCGCACATGTCTGTGAGTGTGCATGTGTGTCTCCTGGTTCCAGCTGTGGCAACTCAGACCCAGAATCAGCTTCTCAGGCCATTCATTCATTCATTCAACAATGAGTACCTACCCTGTGCCTGATTCTGGCACTCTTTGTTGTGCTAATTCTTCCTTTCAGGTGCCGAGTGACAGTGACGAGGGCTACATCATTTAGAACCTGTGGGTGCAACTGAGTAGACTGCATATCTATGATCCAAACGGCTCACAGTTTGCTCCCTCCTGAGAGACATCATACCGCTGTTGTGTGCCAGAGATACGGATCCTGGTCACTTATTGCTTGCCAAGGATCTTTGTTGCTATTTTTGCCTCCTTGGGAGCCAGGTCAGAGCCAGGAGAGAGACCCAGGACAGCTAGGAGAGCTGAAGTCATGTGCTCAAGGCTTCTGAGAGGAGCCAAACCTGGCCCCCATTCTTCCCTCCTTCGGCTCCTCACCTATCCCTGCCTGCCCCGATGAGGTCTCCCTTGTGCAAACTGACTGGTTTGCATTTTGTTGCAAGGGATCTCCTTCCAATTCTGGGCAGTTCAAGGCCTAACTCTGGCTCTGGCATGGCTGGAATATGGGGCGCCTCTCCGTAAGCCCTCCACCTCTGGCCCTGTGAGCAAGGCGTGACCTCCTTCCATCCTGACCACCAGCTGGTTTGCCATGTGCCTCTGTGTTGGAGGTTTGAGGGTCTAGGTGGGGAATTAAGATTGGCCCTGGGACATATGCCTCCAGGTTTGCTCTGTTCCCCTCTCCATCTACAGTTCCAGCTCTATTTCCCTGCTTGCTGGATAAGACCCCACCCTTGCATTCTTATACCTGGGTCCAGCTCCCAAATCTCAAAGGTGTAGACCTCCACTAGGAAGTTTGGGGAGGGTGTGAAGGGATAGAGGAAAGGGAGAGTGCAGAGGTGGCGTGCATCTTTAGAGATGAATAGCACTGTTTGCTCATTAGGGAGATTAGTCCAAGCAAGACGGCAGCCAGAACGCTCTAGTGCAAGCATCTGCCTGCTACTGGGAGACTATATTTATTGTTCAATCCTTCAATGGATGTAAATAAACAGCCCGGCCCAGATAATGTTCCAGTAAACAAACAAGCAGCTGCCAGGAGCTCCCTGGATGGCTGACCTTTGCGGAGGCCATGCTGCTGATGTTTCAATAGCAGTCTGTCTGGCAGTGAGGAGACTCACCGTGCCAGGGATGGAGATAGGTGGCAGTGCCTGCTGATGGATCGGCAGGGAGCCAGCGGGGCTGGAGGAAAGGGTCTGGCTGCCTTGGAAGATCCCAGGCTGGGGATGTGGATGCCTGGATACCCAGAGTAGAGGGTGTGTGTGTGTGTGTGTGTGTGTGTGTGTGTGTGTGTGTGTTCTTGGTAAGCTGCATGTACTGTGGAGTAGTGCAGTGCACACTGAACGCTGTAGTGAAGGTTTCTGTGTGGCACAGGCGAGATGATGCTCAGTCCTTAAGTGCTCATGTGGCCTCGCCGGTTGTTAATGTTGAAATGCATCTATGCAATTGGTAGTCAGTTGCTGCCCCCAGTCCCAGATGCCCACCACCGTCTGGGTGTCCCGCTCATCACCACTCTCTCCCAGGGCAGTATTTCTTGGTGCAGGTAAGAGTCCCCAAGAATCCCCTCCCATAGCAATGATTCTGGCTGACTGGTTGGTTCCCTCCCACGAGCAGGGGTACCAGGGATCCTGCTGCACAGGAGGTGTGCCCAGAGTGTGGGAAGAGAAGGCATGGGTGCATCAAATGAGCCTGGATTAGAATGAGGCCCATGCAGCAGCATTCTGACTTGATGGGGACCATATAGCTTGTTGGAGCATACGGTCCAAGAATGCCCAGAAAGTAAGGGCAGTGGGGCACACTGCACTGTGCTGTAGCTCAAAGGTGCCTGGGAGACACAAAGGGATTGCAGCAGAGGACAGGGAGAGGGAGGGTCGGGTGGGGTTGGGGATGGTTGCAAAATCTCAATGGAGCATGCCTCCAGGGGGATAGTCACCAAACCAAATTATTAGCAAGGTCACTTGGTGAGTGCAGAATCAAAACACAGGGAAGAGAATAGTCTAGAATTGTGCTGTCCAATATGGTAGCCTCTGGCCACATAGGAAGCACCTGAAACATGGCTGCTCCAAACTGAGCTGTGCTGTAAGTGTAACATGCACCTCAGGAGGCAAAGGTTTAGTTAGTATGAGGAAAAGCAGGTAAAATATCTCAATAATAATTTTAATAATTTTAATACTTGTAGACATGCTAACATGATCATATTTGGTTTATATTGGGTCAGATTAAACAAATGAAACTTAATTTTACCTGTTTTTTGTTGTTGTTGTTGTTGTTGTTGTTGTTGTTTTGAGACAGAGTCTTGCTCTGTCGCCCAGGCTGGAGTGCAGTGGCGCGATCTCTGCTCACTGCAAGCTCCGCCTTCCGGGTTCACACCATTCTCCTGCCTCAGCCTCCCAAGTAGCAGGGACTACAGGCACCTGCCACTACGCCGGGCTAATTTTTTGTATTTTTGGTAGAGAAGGGGTTTCACCATGTTAGCCAGGATGGTCTCGATCTCCTGACCTCGTGATCCGCCCGCCTCGGCCTCCCAAAGTGCTGGGAATTTTACCTGTTTTTTAAAATTTGGCCACTACTAGAAAATTCTGAATGACATATGTGACCCACATTTGTGGCTTATACTATCTTCCATTGTCTAGTGCTGTTCTGGAACATTCTATTGGGGCTGAGGCAAGGCCTGCAGGGGCACCCCTCCCTACCACAGAGGACACAGTGGTTCTCTGATCTGCTCTAGTCTCTCTCTCTCTCCTCAAGATGATGCTGCAGAAAGATGATCAAATTCTTCCCCTTGGACACCCTTTTTCCAATTTTTACTCTAACCCTCCTGTCAGTATGTTATGTCTTTATGAAATCTATTAGTCCTGCTAATTTTGCTACTTCAGATCAGTCTTCCTGCTAATGTAAAAGATTTCGTCCCCTAAGGTGGCTTTGAGTAAATCTCATGTTACCTGTTATGTGCTGTATGAGTCAAGCTCTCATCACTGGCAGCACCATATTGGTAGTTCTAGGTCATGACGCTGCCTGCCCACTAGCCTCACCTGGAGCTGGGCTCATCATCCCTGGTTAAACTCTAGTTGGCCAGATCTCCTGAGAAGAACAAAGAGAGGCCTTTGAACACCCCTCTGCCATAACATTTGCCACTGGGCATTATTTGTGTGAAATCTGAGCCCTCCAGGAGACAGGCCTCCTGGAAGGCAGGGCTGGCACTTACCACCTCTCCTCTCCAGAAGGAGAGGCCCTGGAACAATGGGCATTCAACAGACGCATGGTGGGTGTGGGATGTGTCGTTCTGTCAAGGGACACACAGGATCAGGGTGTGGTTTCCTCCTTGGTGTCATCCTCAGAGGTTAACATCTTCCAAACACCCAATGTGCCTTTGTGATCCGTGATTGTTTTCTTTACATTTTCTTTTTTGAGACAGAGTCTCGCTCTGTCACCAGGCTGGAGTGCAGTGGCGCCATCTCAGCTGACTGCAACCTCCACCTCCCTGGTTTAAGTGATTTTCCTGCCTCAGCCTCCTGAGTAGCTGGGACTATAGGTGCCCGCCACCACGCCCAGCTAATTTTTGTGTTTTTAGTAGAGACGAGGTTTCACCATATTGGCCCGGGTGGTCTCAATCTCTTGATTTCGTGATCCGCCCACCTTGGCCTCCCAAAGTGTTGGGATTACAGGCTTGAGCCACAGTGTCCGGCCAGTTTCTTTACATTTTCTACCAAAAAAAAAAAAAAATCAACTTCTGTTTTCATCCTTTCTCATTATTATAGGTGATCCACAAGTATATATACTATGTAAAATAAGAAATCTAGGCTGGGCCTGCTGGCTCACGTCTGTAATCCCAGCACTTTGGGAGGCTGAGGCAGGCAGATTACGAGGTCAGGAGTTTGAGACCAGCCTGGCAAATATGGCGAAACCCCGTCTCTACTAAAAATACAAAAATTAGCCGGGCGTGGGGGTAGGTGACTGTAATCCCAGCTACTCAGGAGGCTGAGGCAGGAGAGTTGCTGGAACCCAGGAGGCAGAGGTTACAGTGAGCTGAGATCGTACCATTGCACTCCAGCCTAGGCAACAAGAGCAAGAATTTGTCTGAAAACAAAAACAAACAAACAAAAAAATCTAATTTGTTCAAGCTGTCATGTTATAAGTGTTGGGGTGGCCTCTGCATTGATGACTGAACCGTGGCCACTGGTCAGTGTGTCTCCTTTCATCTCAACTATTTCTTTCTGGCTTGGGTTGTCTTTCCTAGGCTGTTCTTGAGTTGCAGGCATCTGGATTGTGTTCCTACCTTATGAAGGGTGAATTGAATGTGATCTCGTATGTTCAGGTGAACTTGACTAAGATGTTGGCTCTGCTAGTCTGTTTTTCTATGAAATCTTACTTAAATGCTACCTATCATTTTGTTGGCCTTTTGGCTGCCTGAGTATTGGGAGTAGTAAATGGTGGCTTTGATCCCTTCCTCAATCCTGACTCTTACCTCGATTATAACTAGCAGCTCAGATATTAGAGACTGTGGTTGTTTTACATTTATTCAGTAATTACTTACTAAGCACCAACCACGTATCAGGGATTGCGCTGAGTACAGCAGGCATGACCTCTTCCTTGGGAGACTCATGGTCCCAGGGCTATTTGCCCACGTGGCAACTGTCAGCCCTGCAGAGGGTGGACCATTTTTTTTGTAGTTCACCTTTGTTGTCGGACTTCTTGCTGTCCCAAAGAGTTTACAATCATTTGTACATTTTCCTGCTGCCTCCTCCAGGCCATTTATAAAAAATATTAAATGAGATTAGTCATAACACTAGTTACTTCTCCATGCACAAACCTGTCTTTTCCTGTCTCTGAGTCAGTTCTCTCTCTCCATGGCCAAACTGCCCGAAGTCCCACGGAGACTCATTATTTTTAAATACCTTTTCATGTGGAACCTTGTCAAAAGCTTCTGGAAAATCTAAATAGCTAAGAGACAAGCACTGAGCTAGGAATCAGGAGACCTGGATTCTAGTCTTATATGCCATTGGTTTATCATGGAACTTGGGGCAAGTCACAGAACAGCCTCCATCTCAGTTGCTTCATCAGGAAGATGAGAATGATTATTCTGGCAATCAACATCATAAAAATTTTACAACCATCAGCTGAGACAGTGTTATTTAAGAATGCTTTGCAAAGTATAAAGCAAAAATATAAGGGATCATTATTTAGAAAATTTACAATAGCATCTTCATTCATATGCAGGTTTCTCTCCCAGAAAAACTGCAGTAGATAAAGACATGGCTCCTCCAGCACCCCTGGGGTGATGCTTGTTTAAAACCAACTCCTTTGACATCTTGAAGGAATGCAGGTTTACATAAACAGTAGTGCCGGGTTCAGTGTGAGCCTTTGGTGTAGTGTGTGAACTCATAGAAGCATAACCACTGGAATCAATCAGACCCTGGTATGGGTGCAGCCTGTGCCATCTGCCAGATGTGTGACCTTAATCAAGTTATTTAACATTTTTTTGTGCCACACCTGTAAATGGGGACAATATTAATGCTTACTTTACTGAGTTCTGAGATTTAAATAAGAAAATAAATATATGTAAAATGCCTACCATTGTCCCAGACCCATAGTGGCCACTCAATAAATAGCAGCTTTTGTTCTATTTGTCTGTGTTAAGGGTCCAAGAGCCAGCAGCTGGTCCGTTCTACCTAAATTTTTGGATTGCCCATCAAACATTCAGTAAATTCCACCATAAATTCCTTTATCCATGTCCTGTGTGAATTTTTTCAACAGATGAATAAATAATGCTTTTCTTTGGTTTTCTGAAAAGTTGTTGGAGGGTGAGGTGGGAAAAGAGAGAAGGAACCTTTCCAATTAGATATTTCCCACTGGCAGAGTGCAGAGGGTGGGGACTTAGCTGCATCCAGCCTCCTTGCAGAAGGCCAGGCCTATGGAAACCTGTCCAATTGCTGCTTCCTCGTCCACCCCTCTGTCCCTCCCCCATGTCATCTGGTTTCCTTTGATGTCCAGCCACACCCAGCAAACCCCTCATCCTCAGGAGCAGGGAAGTTGGAGTCGAAAGATAAAGGAGACTGCTCAGGCACTGAATGTAATTTCATTTGGGGATCAGGCCAAGGGGCACTGGATGAGGTTTAGTTCCGCCAGCACTCCCCCGGGGACCCTGCTCTGGCCGACGGTGGCCTGAGGGGGCTGGAGACCAGCCAGGGCATTCAGTATCATTCTCTGCTTCTGCTCCAGGGGCACCTCCCAGCTGGGGATGAAGCTTGGCTGGGCCAGGGGCCAAGGCCATCATTGCGCGGTCAGACTTGGGTGGTAATCCCAATTGGTTTTGCACAAACTCCTGTTTCATCCAGATTAGGAAAGGACCTGGCCAGCGTGGACATCTGGTGGCTTGGGGATGGGCACAGAAGAAGGAGGGCTCTGGGAATCAGAGGCATTTCCATTTTAAACACTAACCATGACTCCTTTAACTGTTGTTGTCATGGGCTTAATGGGAAATTAGCAAAGAGGAATCTGAACTACATTTATTTATTCATTCTTTTTTAGAATAAATATTTGTCAAGCTCAAGTGTTTGAGCACCAAAATCAAGAATGACTAGAGAAAGTCTCAGCAATTGTAGAGACTAGAGACAGACCCTGACCTCAGCCCCCTGCCTTTAGGTGGCCGCCACTGGGAGACACACGGGAAACCCTCTGGAAGCAAGGACTCTCATGTAACTGGTGGTAGGAAAAGCATGGACTTCCAGAGTCAAACTGAATTCTAATTCTCTCCCCAGATTTTATCGCACAGGCCAGTTGTTTAATGTACCTGGGTATCATTTTTCTCATCTATTATCAGTGCATCCGTTAGGACTTTGGATGTTGCAAAAAAAAAAACAAAAAAACCTTTATATTACTTTAACATAAAGAAAATATCTGGAGTAACTAGAAAGTCCCAATGTCAGGCAGGCTTTGGGGTTACTTTGATTCAGTGGCTCAGCAATGTCACCAAAGACCAATTTTTTCCCGTCTCTGTGCTTGACCTGCCCTGGTTCCAGCTCCCTTCCTTGTTAGGAGAGGGCTGCCCACAGATCTTTGAGCTCCAAGTTCATTTTATCCCTTTGAGAGTTAGGAAATACAGTCTCTTCTCTCTACCATGAGTCCCTGCTTTGCTCTGATTCACGTTGATTGGCTTGAGCCTATTTTCTCTTAATCACTGTGGCAGAGAGTAAGATCAAGCTGGTTTGTTTGTGCTCATCATGGACAACCTGGGAAGCAGGGAGTGGGATCAATCCCACCCAAAAGGTGGGAGAGGGTGGAATGGATGCTGGAGGGGCACATGAGCCGTGATGAATGAACATTAAACCCACGGGATTGAGAGGATTACACCAATAGAGAATTATGTGCAAAACCATCTCCCAGTACCTGATGTCCACGAAGCTTAAAATAATGCTTAAAAGGAAATTTTAAAAATCAGAGTCCAGAACAAACCTAAAATCAAGCAAATAAACCACAAAATAACCTGATATTAGAGTTCATGGACTCAAGAGAAATGAAAGGGGGGAGCCTTCTGGGGGACCTGGTGTGGTCAGTTGTCATTAATGTGGTGTTCTTTCTGTAATTTAGTTCCTCAGAATGCCTCTTTTATTCTCCTTGATCTTGTGAGAGGTTAAAAATTACACATTAAAAATTAAAAATAAGAGTGCCTAATGGGAATATTTGGAGTATATTCTTTTTCCTTAGCTTTATTGTTGAAATCTCTAAAATTATACTATGTGTATCTTACAGTCCTGTGTGTGGTGGGGAAGTATGATGATCCCCTAGCTCTCGCCTAACCACACTCTCAATAATATTTGTTCCTGATTTATGGGAGTGGTGTTATTAGCACTCACTGTGCAGTGGTCACGTTGGGTCTATGCACTCAAACACAGGATGGTTCCAGAGACCTTGGCCAACATCCAGAGGCCAGACGAGCATCATGTAGGATTGTAAAGCTGATGTCTTTTCTAGGTTAGTTCTCATTCATGGGGCATATGGGCAGAAGTCTTCTTTCCATTGTCTCTAAGCTGTCCCAGCATTTCTAGGAAGGACTTGTAGATGGCTGGGGAAGATCTACTCAGCTGAGTGTTTGCAGAAGGTTGTGGATGACTCATGCCTGAAGCACATTTTCCTGTAATTCCCTCATCCCCTTCCCTGGGGACGTGAACAAAATCTCTAGAAGGTTTCAGGACCTAATGTTATAAGTATAAGCCACTATTTCAATGCCAAAAAGAGACCCTTAGTGTGAAACCTTTGGGGTTGGCCCCCTGCCTGGTTCCCCTTCAAGGTACAGCAATGACATCTGGGTAGCAGTTCCCTTCCTTACACTGACATGTTTTTCTGCTAACAAATGCAGCAAATAATATTGCCTTTCCAATGCAGGGTGACACTCTGATCTGAGGCAGCTTCAATAGCATGTTGTTCCTCCAAGCCTCAGAGCCTCATCTTTTTCTCCAAAGACCAGCAAGAAAGGCATCAAATGCTTGAGCCTGAGGCAGAGGGAACCAGGGAGATCAAGACTGGATTTTTGGTGAAGCCCAGCCTGGTCCCCGGCTTCCCTCTCTGCCACTCCCATCCTGAGGCCCTTGGTGAGCTTATGTCACTCCACTCCTTGGCTTTAGCTTGTGAGCACTGTAGAGACAGAACTCATGCCCTCTCCCTCGGCTGTTGACAGGGTCTCTGGCTGAAGTTTGACTGTGGGCAGTGCAGGATCTGAACTCACATTGACTCTCCTCCTCTTCTCCACAGATCCGGGTGGATGGACCCAGGGGCAACGCTCTCCAGTATGAGACGGTGCAGGTGGTGGATCCTGGCCCAGTCCTCCGGGATATGGCCTTCTCCAAGGACCACGAGCAACTCTACATCATGTCAGAGAGGCAGGTAAGGCTCTTTGGGCTCTGCTAGACGTTTGTCTTACAGCTAAATACTAGCCTGTGGCTCAGTACAAACCTTAGGAGGCCAGCTGCAGAGAGGTGATTTGATTTATTTGGCGCAGTGTGTATCTTTTCAGTTTTGCTGCCTGGGGACTGAGGCTTGGTGTTCTGAAACAGGAAAGAAACATTTAAAATATCAAAATATTGGAGACTCTAGAACAAATCCACTAACTTCAAAATCATGTGTATATGTTCAGGGCCAACATTTGCTTTCTTTTGAAGAAACGTCATACAGATGTCCAAATAGTGGGTCCAGATTTCCCTATACAAAATGTGATCTCATACCAAAGTCACCTTCCTGGCCCCCAGAAGCCTGTGGGAGGCAAGGATTTATTGCCAGAAGAGCCTAGTTAAGGGAACACCATGGTCAGGACCCAGAAAACAGAGTCTGTGTGGTGAGATACGATGAGGTAGGGCAAGGCCTGAACGTTTGTGTGTACATACAACTCTTTGTGGAAACTCCAGCAAGTGCCGCGGAGCCCGCCCGAGAAGAACAGATATGGTGCAGGTTTACTGATGCTGAGTAGGAAGTCGAAAACCTGGGCTTGGTTCTCAAACTGAGCTGAGAAGGAAGTAAGTTTGTATGGAGTCCTTGAGCTCAGGCCAGGAGTCATATATCTGCATCAGGCAAAGGAAGGGGTTTCACCTTGGACATCCATGTATTTAAGGGTATTTCCTGCAGTCCTCTAATTCACTGCCTGGAGTGCTCCATCCCACAATACACAGCCCACCCCAAGTGTGGTGCAGCACCACCGTACCTCTGCCCTGTGGCCTCTGTGGAGGATGGGTCATTCCCTGGAGCTGTCCCTCCAGCCCATGAATATGTATGCATTAGCTCTAAGTGGCAGCAGCAGCCATGAGGGGCAGATCTCTCCTCTTTTTCATCCTCGTCAGTGTGGCCTGAACTCTCTGGAGGACCCTGCTAACAGAGTCTGGATTGTTCTGCCTGGACCCTCTCGGCATTGTGGGGGAGATGAATTCCACATTATGCCACCCACGGGGCTTGTGCATTATGCCTTAGCAGTCACAGGAGCTCTGCCCTCCCCAAGAGCTCGATGACATCTTCTCTTGGTGTCGGACTCCCCGTTCTCCCAACTTTAGCCACACTGGGACCCATTGTGCCCTGGTTGAGGCTGCCACGGCTTGGGAATGTTCTCATTCCCAAGGTGGGGTAGAAAGTGGAGTCTTTTTTCCTGGGAGGAGAGACTACCAAGATGGAGCCTGCAGCTGGGCACAAGGCTTCCCATTTGTCTGCATTCCTTGCTCTTATAACAGCTTCCAAACTCCCCACTCCCAGCCTACCTCAGAGGCCCTAGGAGCTGAGGGGAAGCAGCTTTCTTTAGTGGCATGAATCATCTGGAGAAGATCTTCACAAGGCATTGAATATTCAGGATTTCTTGCCTGATCTGAAAGCCAGCATTTCTGAACCTGGGACTTAAAACATAAGAGGACTTTCAAAGATGGAAAATATAAATGGAGCCAGGTGCAGTGTCTTGCACCTATAATCCCAGCTGCTCGGGAGGCTGAGGCAGGAGGATTGCTGGAAGGCCAGGAGTTCAAGGCCAGCCTGGGCAATATAGCAAGACTTCGTCTCTAAAAAAATAAAGAGAAATTTCAAAAAAAAGCATGAGCTGATAATATGAGTTATCAGGCCCCTCTGAGAACTGAGTCAGGATTCTGAGCATTACTCCTTCCCTGGAGGGGCCCTTCTGAATCCTTGTTCACCTCCTTGTCCTCAGCTATTTCCCCTTAGATGAGTAATGTGGTCACTACCCATTTAGGCTTGGCAATGAGGCACCCTGAGAGCTCCATATTATGGGCACATTGGAAAGGAAGGCAGGAATGAATAGAGCCAGGGAATTCATCCATTCCAGGGCTGCTCCACACAGATGGGGAGACTGGCCTGCCACCCAAATGACCATTTCAAAGCCCTAACACCTGGGCTGACAGTGGTCTCCACTGGACTTGTGGATTCTTGGTGGAGATTTGTGGAACAGTGCGATGATTAAGTCCACAGGTGTTGCCATTGGAATGACTGAGCATGCATCTTAAATCTCATTTACTAAATGTAGTCTCTGATAAGTTCCTAACCTCCTTAAGATTCAGCATTCTTTACTGTCCTGTGTAGGTGACAATAATATCAGATAGTTTTGTTCCAAGAATTGAATGAGATATGCATATAATAAACTTAGAACCATGGCTGGCACAGAGTAAGTGCTTGTTAAATGGAGAGACTCTTGTTTTTACGACTTTGTGACAGGAGTTTCCAGACACTGGCTGTGCTTACAGTCAGGCAAGGGCTCGTATTGAGATTCTAGATGGTCCATCTGGGTTTGAGCACAGCAGACCAGATGAGGCCAAGGTAGGCAGGGAGCAAAAATCCAGTCCCGGGGGAGAGCCCATGAGGAACCCAGGCCTGCTTGACAGACTGGGCACGTGGAATAGAGCTCAGGGCCAAGCAGCTTGGTAAATATACCTGGGTATTTTCCAGACCCAGGGCATCAAGACTAATTCCAGCCTCCTTCAGGTGGTGGGTCTCCCTCAGCCATGATGGGTCAGGACACTTTGCACACCGTGTCTGCAGGCTAAGGGCATAGCTTGGCCATGATGTCAGCGCGGCCTGGAAAGCACTTTCCTTTCTTATCTGACTAATTTTTCCTTGTCCTTCAAAACTTAGCTTGACTGTCACATTCTTCATTGGGTTATTCCTAGCCTGCAGTTAGACACGTCTGTAGTAGCTTTTGTCAGACCAGACTGTGATGATGACTTCCTTGTCTCTGTTGCTGCCAGCAACTTGAGAGCATTCCATGCCTTGCCAGCCTCAATCTCACGTGATAGGCCCCTCATAATTTTTTAATGAATGAGTCCCCAGTGCCTTCACTGAACCAGAATTGGAAGAGAGAGGTACCAACACAAATAACCTATTGCTTCAGTTAATTTCAAAGCTCAAACTTAAGTAACTGAAAGACTAACTGAAGCCTGACCTTACTCTCTGCCACAGAGAGTAAGGGTGGGACTGAACCCACTCCCTGCTTCCCAGGTTGTCCGTGATGAGCACAAACAAACCAGCCTGATCTTACTCTCTGCCACAGAGAGTAAGACGGAAAGAAGGAAGTTCAGATAAAGGAAGCACCTCCTGTGTGTCAGTAATCTATCACTTGTATTCATTGGCTAGGGCTGCCATAACAAAATAGCACAGACTGGGGAGCTTAAACAACAGAAATTTGTTTCCTCCCAGCTTTGGATGTTGGAAGTCCAGGATCACAGTGTCAGCAGGGCTGTTTTTTCTGAGGCCTGTCTCCCCGGCTTGCAGATGGCTACCTTCTCACTATGTCCTCACATGGCCTTTCCTCTGAGAGCAAAGCCCTGGTGTTTCTCTGTGTGTCCTACTCGCCTCTTCTTCTAAGAGCACCAGTCAGATTGGATTAGGGCCTCTTTCTATCAGCCTTATTGTAACATAAACACCTTGATATGGTTTTGCTGTGTCCCACCCAAATCTCATCTTGAATTGTAGCTCCCATAATTACCTCCTGTCATGGGAGGGACCCTGTGGGTGGTAACTGAATCATGCAGGCAGGTCTTTCCCATGCTGCTCTC
This sequence comes from Macaca mulatta, assembly GCF_049350105.2. NCBI lineage: Eukaryota > Metazoa > Chordata > Mammalia > Primates > Cercopithecidae > Macaca > Macaca mulatta. The sequence goes on along the minus strand of NC_133408.1, from coordinate 172,008,065 downwards.
CTGACAGTGAATACGTTTCATGAGGTCGGATGGTTTTCTAAGGGGAGTTCCCCTGCACATGCTCTCTTGCCTGCTGCCATGTAAGACATGGCTTTGCTCCTCATTTGCCTTCCACCATGATTGTGAGGCCTCCCCAGCCATGTGGAACTGTGAGTCCATTAAACCTTTTTCCTTCATAGATCACCCAGTCTCAGGTATATTTTTATTAGCAGAGTGAGAACGGACTGACACACACTTTTTGAAGAAGCCATCTCCGAATACAGCCATATGCTGAAGTGCTGAAGGTTAGGGCTTCAGTGTATGAGTTTTGGGGAGAAACAATTTAGCCCGTTACATCACTGTCATGACTTTTGCCCTGTCCTATTTTTTTACATTATTTTTTTGTTTTAACTTATGGTTTCAACTTGGATAACCTACTTTAATGGTCTCTTAAGTAGTAGTATTATGGATCTAACACGTCAGTCATATATAGTATGACTAATGTACTTACAAATCAAACAGAACTATTAAAATTATTAAAACTCCGTGTCTGCATCCACACAAAATCTATCTGTGTGTTGCTTTGGGAACCACTGATATATTGGCTGTAGCTTGGGTTTTGACGTCTGAAGACCTAGATTCAAGGCCCAGACCTATCCTCCACTGGCTGATGACCCTGGACAAGTCAATCAGCTTCTTTGAGTCTCACTTTTCTCATCTGTAACATGAAAATAATCATGATAATCTTCTTCCATCACAGAGCTCAAATAACACAAGAGACACATCTAGTAACTTTCAGATTGTTATTTTTTTTTCTTCACATGAAGTGAAGACCTAAATATTCCTGAAAGATGTGAGTTAACAACATTACATACCAATGAGTTAGTCCAGGGGTCAACAGACTTTTTCTGTAAGGGGTCAGATAGTGAATAGTGTAGGGTTTGTGGACCATATGGTTTCTGTTGCCATTATTCAACTTTGCTGTTGTAACACAAAAGCAGCCATAGATAACATCTAAACAAATGGGGACGACTATCTGCCAATAAAACTTCGTTCACAAAAACAGGTGAAGAGCAGTGGTTCTGCAATCTCTGAGTCAGTCCTATAATGAAAATGTATTGGATGATGACCCTGGCATTGGAGATGGTGGAGTTACTGTGTACAGGTCACTCAAAGAAGTGTGGGGAGAAAATTCCTCAGCCTATTAGAATGGACCCCAGCGCCACATATCCAACTGCTGCCTGACATCTCCACTTGGTCATCTGGTAGATATCTTCACTTAACATGTCTAAAGCCAAATTCTTCGTCGACCTTCCCAGCACTCCTCACCTGTAGTCTTCTCTATCTCAGATGATAGGGATGATGGCAGATGATGGCAACTATGCCATTCCAGCTAAAAATCTTAGAGTTATCTTTGATTCCTTTCTTTATCCCTTACCCCACATCCAGTGTGTCAGGAAATTCTACGGACTCTGCAAAATATTTCCAGAATATGGCTATTTCTCACCACTTCATTGTCACCTACCTGAATTGAAGCCCCATGGTCTCTTGCCTGAATATTTGCAATAGCCCTCCAACTATTCTCTCTGTTTCCACCTTCATCTTTCCAGTCTTTTCTCCATGCAGCAGTTAACCTTCAAAAGTTTGAGTTAGATAGTATCATTCCTCTGTTCAAATCCTTTCAGTGGCCAAAGTGCCTGTGAAGACCCACAGGGCCTTATATGCTCTGTCCTCATGAGATGTCCAAGCTCATCACCTGCCACTCTCCTGCCTCCCCTACTCTGCAGGGCCAGGGTGGGAGAGAGTGCCCTGGACACAGAGATGTCCTCTGTGATGCTCCTGCAATATGGCAGTCTCCTGCTTCAGGATCTTTCTCCTGGTTGTTCCCCTTTGCCTGGAATTTTCTCCAGGTATCTGCTTCCCCTGAGTACTACAGGTAAAACACTAGATTGCCTTCCACTCACACTTATAAACTCCCAATCTCCTCTCCTGGGTCTATTTTTATCCATCGCACTTAGTCTCTTCTTATTTGCTATATGATTCTTATAATTGTTCTGTATTATATGTCTTCCTCATTTAAAATGTAAACGCCATGAGAATATAAATTTTTGTTTTTTAGTCTTTTTAGTTTACTTGTGTATCACAGACCCCTGGAACAGCACTGACACCTAATAAATACTCAATACACATTTGTTGAATGAGTGACTGAATGGATCTGGGCTCAAGAGAGCTGCGGTTTCAATTCTGCTGCTCTGGCTGCTCCTATAACTGAAGACTAAAATCTACCATGAAACATACTAGCATCTGTATTCCCAGATCTTAGTGGAAGAGTGTCCTAAACATATGGTAGGGTGGCAATCTGGATGATAATCCAAGAGGTTTATATTGGATTGAAGGACACATTTTCTTACAGGGATCACTGTATAAAAAACCGGTGGTAGAAAATGGTGTGCTTTATGATGTCCATTCTTACATACCAGCCTCTCTCTTCTCTGATCTTTTTGGGATCTGCAGCAGGGCAGTGGCCTAAAGGAGCTTTTGGTCCTGGTGTTGTGTTCAATACAATGATAGGTGATATGGCTTGGCTGTGTCTCCACCCAAATCTCATCTTGAATTGTAGCTCCCATAATTCCCAAGTGTTGTGGGAGGGACCTGGTGAAAGATAATTGAATCATGGGGGGTGGTTTCCCCCATGCTGTTCTCATGTAGTAAATAAATCTCACAAGATCTGATGGTTTTATATTTGCTTGGCTCTCATTCTCTCTTGCCTGTCGCCATATAAGATATGCCTTTCCCCTTCTGCCATAATTGTGAGGCCTCCCCAGCCACATGGAAATCTGAGTTCATTAAACCTCTTTTTCTTTATAAATTACCCAGTCTCAGGTATGTTTTTATCAGCAGCATGAAAACGGGCTAATACAACAGGTAAAGAGAGAGCAGAGATGAGCAACTGAATCAGGAGGCTTGTGAGCACTTTCCAAGTTAACAGAATGGGTGTTCATGGACCCCTCCTACCATCAGGGGCATCTCATCACTCTCAGCATAAGGCCCAAGCTCCTGGCATGGCCCCTCAGACCCATCCTGCGGCTCCTCTCCACCTCTGCAAGCTCATTTTGTGGCTCTGGCCCCTGGCTCTCCGTGCACCAGCAAACAGGCCTCTGTCTGTCCCTGAGCCTAGCTCCTTCCTGCTGCAGAACTTGCATGCTCACTGTTTCCTCTGCTGTGACAACTCTCTGGCTTTTCCTGTGGCTGGTTCCTCCTCATGCCTGTCGTTTTTGCTCAAATATCGTGTCCTCAGAGAGGTCTCCACTGGCCACCCTACATAAATGTCCCTCATCCTGGCATCTTGACTTCTTCCTATTAAGTCTTTTTGTTTACTCACTTCTGCTGCCCACCACAGTATGAAAATTACCTGTTTATTTCCCATCTCTATGCATTAGCATATAAGTTCCTGGAGGGCAGGGACCTTGTCTCTCTTGTGTCTAGCAGGTAGAGGAAGACCTCATCCAGAGAAGGGGCCAGGTATATTCTTGTAGAGTTAATATGAGTGGATGAGCTTTGGACTTCATCTCTTTGTGATGAAGAGCAGCCTTTCTTTGAAAGCACTCTGATTTTGGTGAGGCTAGGACCTCCTGCCTGGAGATGATGCCTGAAGACTTAAATAGAGATAGCAGGATTCTGAGTTTTGTTAAGAACCAGATAACTGTGATTCAGTCAGCAACCCAGCAAGTTCTAGGGTGTTACCTCTGCCCCTGAGGAATGTTCCTCTTTATCATTTGGTAGGCAGCAGCTGCTCTCCCTTCTAAACACTCCTTTATCCCTTCTTGTCCCTAGTTTCTTTGTGGACGGAGATGCTGGTCTCTGCCACCTCCAGCCTTCCTCTGATTTATCTGATACCATAATGGGGGACACAGAGTGCAGAAAACAGGCATTTGACAGTCAGGGGAAATATTTCACATCATATTTTAGTAGTTGTGAAATAGTTAATGAATCCATAGTTAAAGAAGTATCCGGAGAGATCAACTAACTTTGAATCCCCACCGCTGTTTGAAACTCTCCTTGGGACCGAGTATGGTGGCTCCTGCCTGCAATCCCAGCACTTTGGGAGGCCGAGGCAGGCAGGTCATCTGAGGTTAGGAGTTCGAGACCAGCCTGGCCAACATGGTGAAACCCATCTCTACTAAAGATACAAAAAATCAGCTGAGCCTGGTGGCATGCACCTGTAATCCCAACAACTTGGGAGGATGAGGCAGAACCACTCCAACCTGGGAGGCAGAGGTTTCAGTGAGCTCAGATCATGCCACTGCACTCTAGCCTGTGTGACCTAGTGAGACTCTGACTCAAAAAATAAATAAATAAATAAATAAACAAACTCTCCTTGGGTTCCAGAGTGTTCCTCATTCCATACGCTGAAAGAGGCCAGCGCTTGGCATGTGGTAGGATGAATGGGTGGTAAAGAGGATGAATGAATGGCCAGCTCTTGACATGCAGGGTAAGGATTATATGATTAATGGAGGTAGAGAATGGAGTGTATGTGTGTGTGTCTGTGTGTGTGTGTACACATGTGCATATCTCTGCACACAAATGCTATACATTTTCTGGCTCCGTCACCCATTCCCTCAGCACCTCTTTCGTTCAATATTCAACAAATGTTTACTGAGCACCTGCTCTGAGCCAAGCATTCTTCTAGGTTACCAGGAATTCCATGGGGAGCAATACGGTCAAAGTCCTTATCCTTATAGGCCGTACATTCTGGGCAGAGAGACAGATAGTGAATGAGAGAATGAGGGAATGAATGAATGGCTTAGAACAGGTAATAGTGAACAGAGTGAAAAATTAAAACGACTCAGGTGGAATAAGGTGATGGCCAGAAGAGTGGAGGTGAGTGCTCTTTTAAAGACAGTTGTCAGGGAAATTCTCAAAGGAGGGAATTTTTGAGCAAAAAGCAGAAGAGAGTGAAGTGGTGCGAGAGGACCGTCTGGGGAGAAGTGGTCTAGGCGGAGGGAACAGCAAGCACAGAGGCCAGAGACAGGCAGGTGACATATGTTTTTGAGGACACCAGACGGGCTGCCAGGAGGGGAGAAAGGGGAAAGTGGTGAGTGAGGCAGCTGAAGACAGAGGCCGGCTCAGGTCACTCCAGCCTCCATGTGCACCTGTGAAATGGGGATTTATAGTAAACAGTATTGATCTCCTGGAGTGAGCGAGGATTCAATGAGATATTCCAGGTAAAAGAGCTTAGGTCAGAAAGGACATTCAGCAAATGTTAGCTATTAGATTATTTGCAAATTACATAGTTCTGCAGGCTGGATATGGTTTCTCTTCTCATGGACGCGTAGGTCCCTCTGTGAACTCGTGCAGCAAGTGCCGTGTTGTGTACACTTCTGCTTGGAGTGTATGAGTGTGCACTGTGGGGTGTCAGTGTCATTTTGCCATGATTTAACTGTCTCTTTCAGAGCCGTGTTACATTTCTCTCTGTCTCTTTTCTTTCTTCTGCGTGATTCTGAATCTCTCTCTGCTGTGTGTGCATATGCACACCCACCCCTTCCCCTGTGTCTATCCCTGTCTGTGTGTCTCTGTTAGCCTCCTTCTTGCTTTGTGTGTGCATGCATGTGTATGAGTGTGGTGTGTATTTACTAAAATCCCAGTAACCCCGAGGGAATGTCTATACACACTGAAACCAATGTGATAAAAACCTGCCAAGACAATGGGAGGGAGGTGAGAGGAAATGTCAGTGAGGCAGATAAATGAGAAGATGAGGTGGCAAAGCTGGGACCGTCCTTGTTCTTGGGTGCCCTGGAATGACACCCACCAGGGGAGAAGCAGCTGTCCCCCAAACAAGGCAAGTATCTTCTTTGATAGGCCCAGAGGAAGTGGCAGATTTCTCAGTGAATTTCAATGTCTCTGCCTCTCCACATACCAGCCCTTGCCTGCCTGAAAGCCAGAAGCCTCAAACACACATTTCTGCTTTGGGGATCTGTTTCAGCCATGTTTGGACCAAAGCCATCTTTTATGATGTCCTTTGTTTTACTGACTCCTCTTCACAGTGGGTCTGCTTCCAGGTGCTGGGGGACTCTTGCAGCCTGTCCTCCTGAGCTGCTGGTGCTCAAGTCCTTGCTATAAAGCAGGATGCGGACGCCTGTGGGGCCTGAGGAGGTAGGCCTGGAGGTGAGTCCCCTGCCCATAGGCATTGCCCAGGATAGCAGCCTTGCCTGGCTCCTTCCGGCATAAACCAGTAGTGAAGTGGCGAGGGCCACCTTGCTTTATAGCATATTACTCAGGCCTGATTCATTCATTTGTTCAGGAAACACAGACCAACCTGGGCAACATAGAGAGATACTATCTCTAAATTTTTTTTTTTTAATTAGCCGGACACTGTGGCTCATACCTGTATTCCCAGCACTTTGAGAGGCCAAGGTAGAAGGATTGGTTGAGGGCAGGAGTTTGAGACCAGCCTGGGCAACATGTCAAAACCCCATCTCTACAGAAAATTTAAAACTTAGCCAGGTATGGTGGTGTCCACCTATAGTCCCAGCTACTCAGGAGGTTGAGGCAGGGGGATCACTTGAGCCTAGGAGGTTGGGGCTGCAGTGAGCCGTGGTCACGCCACTGCACTCCAGCCTGGGCAACAGAGGGAGATGGCTTCTTTAAAAATACAAATAAATAAAAATGAAGTTCTTTTTAAGAAAAGAAACATTCTGTAAGCTCCCTCCTACTATGTGCCAAGTACCAGTCAAGGCATTGGGAATACAACCCTGAAGAAACAGTGACATATCCCTATGATTTTAGCAAAAGGAAGCAGCAAAGAAGGAACCAACCTAAGAAATAAATCAGAGACTATTTATGGTGATAAACACTCCAGGAAAAGGAAATCAAGTGGATTAAGTAGAGTCAAGATCCTTGTGGGGGCCAAAGGGTTGCATTTTCAAATAGAGAGGTCAGACAGGCATACAAGAGGAGAAGGGGAGGCCTGTCCATGTTGTCCTGTCCCTTTCCTTCTTCTATTTATTTGTAAGTTCTTTGTTTGGGGTTGTGAAATTGAAAGATGGTGAAGCTAGCCTCTCTGGAGGGTAGAAGTGAGAGGACGCATCGTGATTGTTTTTTTTTTTTTTTACCACGCTGTGAGCTTCAGAAGGAGCCATAGTTCAACGGGGAGGTGGTACCATGGTCTAAGAAAGGGCAGCATCGCTTGAGGCTTGGGACCCCGAAGTGGATGGTGCCTCCACCAGGGACCCCTGTGTGATGAAGGAGTCATTACTGTTTCTTTGCGCCTCAGTGTCCGTCCCTGTCTCCACCCTGCCTCCCAGGATGTTCTGAGGGAGGTGACGTGAAGTCTGGCAGTCTGGGAGGTCTATAGACATTGATTTGATAGAAGATGCTGTTGTGAAGATACTGTCTCCAGCCAAAGGTGCTGGGCTCCTGTGAAAATAATTCCCACTCTCAACACTGGGTCTGCGAGCATGTCTCACGTGAGGTGCACTGGATGGTGATGCAGCCGTTTCTCTGCCATCCTGTCTGCCCCTGCGGGGGCCAAGCTGTACACTCCAGTTAGTGTTTGGATGGCTGACATGGTGACAAGACCATGTGGACGTTTGCTCCTGGCACCCAGGCTGGCCTGTGTCTGATAGCTCCTGTGAGAGTGAACTTGAAGCACAAGGCTGAGGAATGAGTGACAGGAAATGGAGCCACCTCAGACATTCACAAAAACAGAAAAGCTGTCTCAGTGTTTCACCCAATTTCCCTCAGGTGGGAGCCTTCCCATTTGTCTGGAACAGACTCTGAAGGTTCCAGAATGTCATTATTGAGATAGTCCCACTTCCCACTTCATTCTCAGGCAAGGTACAGGATGTCTCCATTTTACCACAGCAGAAATGGAGGAACCAGAGGGGAAGTGACTTCCCTCCCTCATCTCCTACAGTCAGTAGGTGCTGAATTGTCCACTGCACCCTAAAACCTTAGGCTTGGAAAATGCTGCTGGCTTATCTGGTGCAACACACTCCTACTGCACTTTCCTTCTGCGATCAGTGTGGAAACTGAAGCACAGAGGAGGGAGCAGGTCATCCAGAGTCAACAGCAGTTTGGGAGAGGAGCTGAGCTTGAATCCAGGGTTCAGCTCCTTCTGCAATGCCTTCCCCAGCCCCCTCTTCCAGTGAGGAACAGGGAGCTCTCTGTGAGAGGAAGAGATACTATTCATCGTCTTGACTTCCCAGTAAAAAGTGATGCACCCCACTCTCAGATGTCAGAACCAGCTATAGAAGGCAGAAGGACTCTCTGGGGATGGGGTAATGGAACAGTGCAGATGTGATCAGAACTCAAAACCCACCTCGGCCCCATGAAGGACGTCCCTTGGTTTACTTCTCCTTTGTTGTAACCTGACACAAGGTGGGACAAGAGCCCCTTTGCAACCTTTAGGGCATCTTGGGGTACATGGAGCCCTGGGCAGCACCAGCCCCACCTCACAGAGGGAGTAGGCAGGGAAGCAGCCCATCACTCCCACTGTTCTTTTCCAACAGACGTGTTTCTACATGGTCACTGGTGTAGGCAAAAGTCTCTGACATCTGAGTATGATCACCACAGTGGCCTGGCATCTCTCAGACCATGGGGGTGACCAGAAAGCACAAGCATATGCAGGACGGAGGCCACAGGGGGGTCATTAATAGACCACGGACTTGGCTTTTCATACCTGTCCTTAGTACTCACCAGCTGTGCCACTTGGAGTCACTCACTCGAGCAGTTTATGCTTTGGTTTCTTATGTAGAAAATGAAAGTGATGATAACTCTCTTTCAGTGCTTTTAGGATTGAAGTTAATATATGTAAAGTGCCTAGCATGTAGTAGGAAGTTGTGGTTGCTGTCATCATTATCATTATTCTTATTACTATTAGAAAATGTATTGTTAATCCTAGCACTTTGGGAGACTGAGGCGGGCAGATTGCCTGAACTCAGGAGTTTGAGACCAGCCTGGACAACATGGTGAAACCCCGTCTCTACTGAAAATACAAAACGTTAGCCAGGCCTTATGGTGCGTACCTGTAGTCTCAGCCACCTGGAAGGCTGAGGCATGAGAATCACTTGAACCCAGGCGGCGGAGGTTGCAGTGAGCCGAGATCATGCCACTTTACCGCAGCTTAGGTGACAGAGTGAGACTCTATGTCCAAAAAAAAAAAAAAATTCTTGTTAGGGGCAGGGAAACCTGGACAAACCACTGCTTGGTGGCTAAAGGTCAGTCGAGCTGCAGGCACCAGCTACCCAGGATTCTGTGCTTCCCCCATCCATCTCAAAGCCCCTGGAAAGTACTCAGGCAGACACTCCCTTCGAAGTAAGGAGCACTGCCTTCCAGGGGATGGAGGGCCTGGGAGGCTGCGGTCTCCCACCCTAATCAGAGAGAGCTATGTTGCCTCTGGGTTTTTCTCTGTAACTCTGCTTCCACTCCGGGGAAGGAGTCTGAATCCATTTGAGTCCAACCTCATTGGATATATGAAGTTATCACAGATTGGGCAGCTGAAGAACCTTTTGGTCACTCATCTTCCAGGACTTCTAGAGCAGAGGGAAAACTGGCTCATTTTCCTTCTTTCTGCCCCAGAATAGAGAAGAGCTATGATGTGGAGGTAGAGCAGGGGTGGGTGAGGGAGGATGTGGAGCAGAAGGAAAGCTGAGGAAACCCAAGGGCCAATGGTTAAGGAAAGCGCTGGCAGCTCTCTAATCCTGAACTCCATTAAGCATCTGTCTCCGGCAGTTGCCCTGACAGTCACAGCGCCTTCTCCTAACTTAGCGCTGGTGTCCTGGTATTTTCGGGGCACTCTAAGTGCCATTTTTAAAGACAACCACCCGTCATCGTCCACTTAGCAGTACATAAGGAGACTCCACAGGGTGGATAGACAGGACTAGGGCTGCTTCTCTTCCAGCTTCCAGCTCCTCTCCCACCATGTCTGTTTAGTAAGCGCCACTGCATGCCCCGCACAGAGCCAGTCCCTGTGCACAATCAGAGAAGGGCTGAGGGAAGGCTCTGTTCTGGAAGCTCTGCAGTGGTAAAGTGAGAGCAAACTCCAGCTTGAAGCGTGTTGAAAAGAGTATGGTCCTACTGTGGGAACTGCTCCAGAAACCCAACTTTCTTGTGGAGTTAGGGATCAGGGAAGAAAAAGATGTCAGTTTGAAGGGCACATTCTCTTCATGCTTTTGAGTGAGGTCATTACAAGGACTCTGGTCTGGAGGCTGGAGTCTTTGGGGTCTTTCTTAAGACTACCACTGATCCTCACTTGTGGGTGGGGGTTGGGCCTTGACCACCTCACCCCTCTCAACAGGCCAGGTATTGGTAGAAGTTGACTCACACCGTTCCAACCCACTTCCCTGTTCCCTAGGGATGGTATCCTAATGGAAATGGTTAAATTCCATGAGCACTGATTGACTTGCTCTTGAGTTCTGTGAAAAACAGACCAGAAATGTTGATACTTAAGTAAATTTTACACTCCGTTTGAATATCAATGGGACGTTTTCAAAAGTAAATAGATGCACATTAATTTATGCCCTTGTTCAAGATGACTAGTTAGCATTAATGATGTCACATGACTTTACTAAATGCAATATAGGTATAAAAGGGTAAATTACAAATGGCATTTATTTACATATCTCATATGAGTCTTTCAAGTGCATTTCAGATATTACAAGCAGACAATGGAGACATCAATTTGAAACTGACTCAGAGACGTATGCAATGGTTTTGAAGATATGCACAATGGCTGAGGGGAGATTATCTGAATAGTTATTTAGACAAAGTCCAGAAAAACAATGAAGGAGTGGAGAAACAGGTAGAAACAGAATCCTTCTCCAAAAGGATTCCAGCTGGTGCAGAAGGCTATCCAGTTACAAGCTGTATGGCTTGAAGGTGGGTCAGGGCTGGAATCACAGCTCTGCTGCCGGATTCTGGCACTGCCACTCGGCTTTGGACAAGTTATTTAATCTCCGGGTATTTCAGTTTCTTCATCAGCAACATGGGAATATCCTAGTGCCCATTGGCTGGGTGGTTACAATGAATAAATAAGAAAGTGCACATAAAATTCTTAGTGCATTGCCTGGCACATAATGACAACTCAATGAGTCTTAGCTTTCATCTCTATGATTTTCAGTATGCTGGTGACTATTACAAGAATGTCTATGTTTCATTGAAGAAAAGCCACTATGCCAGGTGTGGTGGCTAACTCCTGTAATCCCAGCACTTTGGGAGGCTGAGTTGGGCAGATCATCTGAGGTCAGGAGTTCAAGACCAGCCTGGCCAACATGGTGAAACTCCGTCTCTACTAAAATTTCAAAAATTAGCCAGGCGTGGTGGTGTGTGCCTGTAGTCCCAGCTACTTGGGCGGTTGAGGCAGGAGAATTGCTTGAATCTGGGAGGGGGAGGTTTCAGAAAAGAAAATAAATAAATAAATCCACCTGTAATATTTTTCTTCCAACATTCATAAACTCACTTCTGTATCCTCTGGGGCATTTTAGGTTTTCTTGGCGCCAAGAGTGACAGAGAGCAGACCAGGAGGCCTCCATCGGCCCCACTCCCGGTTGGCTGTGGCCTCATAGTCTGAGTCTGCAGGTTCCAAGGCCCTTTGGGTGTTCTAGTGGACTGAGGTGCCCAACCCCCTTCCTTGAGACATGGCCTTTGGCTAGGGCCACTACTCACACCTGAGATCACCTTCAGTGGGAGAGGAAGGCCCTCTGGAGAAAGTTTTATTCCCTCAAAGCACCTTTTAATCCACAGGCTGGGAGGTAAATGTTCACTTTCATTAAAGTGTGGGGCTCTAAAGAGACAAATGATACTCTTGTGAAGCGTGACATGTGTAGACCTCCCCCTAGTCCTTGCTTGGTCCAGATTTAAGCACATTAGTCCAGCATTTCCCAAACTTTATTTCTTAGAACCAAAATTCTGCAGGATTTTGTTTTTTTAAAACAAAAGCTTTCTTTAGTCAAATATGTTTGAGAAGATCTGAGTTGAGCAGATGTATAGATATACAGAGATTTTTAGAGATACGGTCTCACTCTGCCACCCAGGCTGGAGTACAGTGGTGCCATCATAGCTCACTGCAACCTTGAAGTCTTAAGCCCAAACAATCCTCCCACCTCAGCCTCTGGAGCAGTTGGGACCACAGGTGCCATTTTTCTCTAAGCTAAATTTTTAAAAATTTTATGTAGAGATGAGGTCTTGCTGTGTTGTGCAGACTGGGCTCCTCCTGGGCTTAAGTGATCCTCCTGCCTTGGCCTCCCACAGCACTGGGATTACAGGCATGAGCCACTGTGCCCAGCCCTTGAGTTAAGTGGATATCTTGACTATAGCATTTTATAGTGCATTTAATATGCTAATGGGTATTATGAATCTCTGAGCTATGAGTGGGATGACAAATGACAAATGTAGGAAGTAGTATCTCCCAAAGTCATTTGGCCACAGAACTCATGTTACCAGGAGTACCTAGAATGATCTGTGCATTGTGGAACCTTCACTGGGAAAGACTTAACTATCTTTTCCCAGCTCTCCTGGTTTCCTCTACCTTTTCCTTGGCCAGTCTCTCTGGCTGTAGGCCTGACCCCAGTTACTCTTCTGTGTGTGTGCTGTTCTGTGGTGAGCACAGGCCAAGTTCTTCTTGGTCTTCATTCTTGCGATTTGGGGAAAGGAGGGTTCTCTTCATCAATCAGAGTCTCAGGGTTACCCCTTGAAGTCCGGGGAGCTGTTGCCTTTGAGTCTAACTGACGTCTGGCTCGCTCATGCTCACACAAATGCCCAGGATCGTATCTCTCTATCCTAGGTCAGTGGAGCCTTCCTCACCTCTGAGCTTAGTCCATGATCTCAGTCTCTAATTCACTGTTCTTTTCTAAAAGGCACACATTTTATTACTATTATTAAAAGTTTACCTCCTACTGCTGCCAGTTACATAGTTCTCAGTGAGAACTCATGTATCACTTTGCATCTTCTCAGATGTTCTTAATTTAGGAGCCATTGTTTATTGTCAAATATTTATTACTCTGTCTTCCACAATTAAAGTTGAATGCTAAGCTGGGTACGGTGGCTCATGACTGTAATCCTAGCACTCTGGGAGGCCGAGGCCGGTGAATTGCTTGAACCCAAGAGTTCAAGGCCAGCCTGGGCAATGTGACGAAACCCCGTCTCTACAAAAATTAGCTGGGTGTGGCGGTGAGCGCCTGTAGGTCCCAGCTACTTGGGGGGCTGAGGTGGGAGGGTCACTTGAGCCCAGAAGATCGAGCCTACAGTGAGCTGTGATGGTGCCACTGAACTCCAGTTTGGGTGACAGAGCAAAACCCTTTCTCAAAAAATAAATAAAATAAAGTTGAATACTGATGACCCAATATCCCCAACTTCACAATAATCTAGGGGAAGCTATTTATTTAGTGTTTTGTTCCAGAACATCAGAGACCAAACTCTAAAACACTGAGCTCCCTTTTGCCTCTTTAGTGTTATGCATTTTGATGCCAAGGGCTGCTAAGAAGGAACACTCTCCAATAGCACAAGCGGGAAACTGTTAGAACTACTGCTTTTTTTTTTTTTTTTTTTTCGGAGACAAGATCTGGCTCTATCACCTAGGCTGGAGTGCAGTGGTACAATCGTGGCTCACTGCAACTTCTGCCTCCCAGGTTCAAGCCATCCTTCCACCTCAGACACCCAAGTAACTGAGACTACAGGTGTGCATCAGGGCATACAGGGTAGTCTCGAGGCATCACCACGCCCAACTAATTTTTGTATTTTTTGTAGTGATGGGGTTTCTCCATGTTGCCCAGGCTGGCCTCAAACTCATGAACTCAAGCGATCCACCTGCCTTGGTCTCCCAAAGTGCTGGGATTGCAGGCGTGAACCATTGCACCTGGCCTATAACTTTTTAAAACATTTTTTATTTAAAAGAAGAAATCTGGTTTTACTTGTGTTTAATATAGAGTTGATGCTAGCTAGTGTCTGCCTGCCTTGCTCTATGCATCAGTCATTCATGCATTAGGGAGGCACAGAGATGCTGGGAACCCTACATCTTGGGGGGCTTGACACTGGCATCCTCACTGGCTGAGTCAGTTTCAACATACTACAACAAATTTGCAATTTATGTGTGACAGATATTATCAATGTTATAAAAACAATCCTTTAAATAAAATCTTTATAATACTTTGCAATGATGTACAAGTGACCATGGAAATTTTTTGTGCAACACAGAGGTCTGCTGCTTATGGAAACATAATTAACCATTTTTCTTTTAAAAGAACCAAAATGTTCCACATTTGCTGATCTTTTCACTTCTGACAAGCAGCTGTCAGAGTATGCCACTTTGCTGGTAACTTTGAAAAAACAAACACATAATCTTTCCCTCCAATATAAAGGTAATACATTCAAAATGGGTAAGAAAGTAAGTACTTTCAGAAGGATTTATGGCATGGGGAGATCATTTGGGGAGAAAAGAAAAATGTTTGGAAATATTTTCATCATTATGTGATTTTGTTGCCGATAATGAGTAAATGTGACACCTTAAAAATTCATATCTTAAAACTTTTAAAACTTGGAAACAGAACCTTCTACCTGCTTAAAAATCTTCCAAATGAAGAGTTTCAGAGAATTTTGACCCCTTTGTTTAAAAAGTATAAAAATTCAGCACCCTCCAATTAGTTGAAAGAGCTGATTGACATCAGAGAAGATGGAAATCTAGTAGCTGAATTTCAACAACAGTTCTTCACATAATTGGTGCATGAGACTGAAAAAGAAAACTATCTTGATTTATTCAGCATAGCCAACAATGCACTTTTCTGCATCTCTGCATCTATGTGAGGTGTCCTTTTCAGTTATGACAGCCATTAAAACAAAGTATAGAAATACATTGAACCTTAGACCTTAGAGCCTTGTATCACTAAGTGCTAAACGAATGTGTTAAACAATAATAAAACCAATTCCAGCACATCATTCTTACCATTATAATAATTTTATTGGTGATAGTAAAATGTTTTGTATCACTCCTTTATAAAGTCAAATACAAATTAAGATGCTATTTTATCTTTATCTCACTTCATTTCCTGATTTTTTAAAGGTTTGATAGTGCTATGATGCTAATGAGCAGAGCATATATATTATTTGTAAATAAATATATGTGCATTGTACGTGCATGCTCAAAGAATTTTTTACTATGAAGTGTGCAGTCAAAATCAGTTAGAGACCTCTGGCTATTGGAGTATGTAAACCTGCAGCTTCTTTATAAATTAACTTTACCTCAATCTCTGAATTTCACTTTTCTGTTACCTTATAAAACAATCTCTTTTGTACCAAGAGTTGGTTGTGTAGACTCAGCTCAAAGTCTATAGAACCCACAGTGCAAAGGAGTGGGTAGACTGGGTGTGGTCAGTTTCTATTCCTTGGTAATTTACCCATAGCCTTCTAGACTTTTCTGTTCTTTTCCTGAAGAACAGATGGAAGATTCTCTCTGAGAGTCACTATAGGAATTTGAGATGGTGCTGACAGATATGAAATCCCCAGACAGGCAGACAGCATTATCAAGGCTATGGCCATTAATGCTGGCAGGGAAGATTCTTGTATAAATGTGACCAGAATGACTGTGGAGCTGGAGAGCAGTTTTCATGGATATGAATCTGTCAGCATAGGGTTTGCCTTTTCTCATTATGTCTCCCATTTCTCATTCATTTCTCCCTTTTTCTCATTTAATTTCCATTTTTTCCTTTATCCCCTCCACTATTTTTGGTATTTCTCCCACCTTCTTCCTTATTTTTATCTCAATCTCTCAATCTCTTGTCTCATTCTTTGTCTCCACGTTCACCTTCTGTTCTCCCAGCCTTTGAGGAGGGAAGGGGAGCTGGAATAGGGTCAAGCCAGTGTTTTTCAAACTGCTGGTCATGGCACATTAGTGGGTCAAGAAATCAATTTAGTGGGTCATGAAATCAATTTAAAGGGTCATGACCAGAATTTTTTTTTAATGGAATAGAATAAAGTCAAATAGAATAGTGGCCATCAAACCTAGTAAGGATAACTACTATTTGTGAAACTATATATGGACATGTATGTATGCCCTGAGTTGCAATGTAAAACATATCTCTTTCCATAAGTCATGGTCAAAATGAAAGTCACTAACCTAGGGAAGAATGCCTTGTATAAACTGGCAATATGTTGGCTTCAGCTCTGGGCATCTGGCTCCCATTTCAAGCCATGCTAATGTCATCATCTCTCCCTCCACTAGTTTTTAAGTGATTTCTCAATCTCAACAACTTGCCTTCTACAGTTATTTGTTGACAGTTTACTGTGGTGGCTATGGAGCAGCAGGTGAAGTATTAAACACAGAGTAAAGCTAACTGGATTCAAGTTCTTGACTTGTGAGACCATGACTTCCAAGTCTCAATTTTCTCTCTTTTTTCTTCATTGAGACAGGGTCTCACTCTGTTGCCCAGGCTGAATGCAGTGGTATGATCATGGCCCACTGCAGCCTCAACCCCACCAGGCTCAAGCAACCCTTCCACCTCAGCCTCCCAAGTAGCTGAGAATTATAGGCACACCACCATGCCTGGCTATTTTTTGTTTTAAATTTTTGATAGAGATAGGGTCTCACTGTGCTGCCCGGGCTGGTCTCAAACTCCTGAACTCAAGTGATCCTTCCACCTTGGCATCCCAAAGTGCTGGAATTACAGGTGTGAGCCACCATGCCCAGCCTTAATTTTCTCATGTGTAGAGCAGATCAATGCTTTCCAACCCGTCAGTATGTTAAAACACACATGGAAAATGAATGTATTTGTGTAGCTAGCCCGAGTGATGGAGGTCCCCTAATGACCAGAGGGAACGAGGTATTTTCCAGCTGCCCCAATGGCTGAAAGTTTCACTTTGGTGGCACACGTTGGCCCATCACAGTGTGCACCACTCACCAGTAAGGAAGCACTTTCCAGATGACCACAATGGACTCTGTAGGTCTAGAAATCTTTGTCCCTGTAACTTTGTACATATGTCTTCATGCTAGAACATCCAAAGATGCACAAGACAAGCTCTATACCTTCTGGGAGCTTACTAGTCAGTCATTGTTATCACCACCTGCAGTTTGCAGGAGACACAGTGTGGTACAGCCAGCTGTGTCACAATCAACCTTCCTTTGCAGTGGCCTCTCCTTGCCTGAAGCCCTGACATGTGAAAGTTTCTTTTATCTCCTTGGGAGCTGAATACAACCCCTGAACTACCTTGTAGTCTTGATATTTCTTAGTTATAGACATAAACCTCAGGCAAATCAAGATGAGAGAGACAGACTCCAATGGTTCTCCAAATACCAGATTCTGCTGCATTCACCGTGAGCACCGAAGGGGAAAAAACTAATTACTACCTTTCTAAAGAGCTGAGCATGGGTGGATATGCCCTTGATAGTGGCCAGCAGATATGCTTCTTGCAAACCATTCTCCCCATGCAGCCGCTGGCAAGTGTCTCTCCTAGGGCCTTCGCTGCCCTGAGGACCCCTGCCTCGGGCCATTAGTGAAGAGGCTGGTCATTATTAACTAGTTGGCATTGACTGATGACACAAAGGCTTTTTGTGGCCATGCATGGGCTGGTGGTAGGCACTTAGTTGACCCTTGGAATTTGGAGTTTATTCTGCCATGAAAACAAAGAAATAAAGAAATGAACAGAAGCCTCCCATAGTTAGACATACTGGTTAGAGACAGCCCAACAGCCTGAGCTGCCCCCATCCAGAAGAATCTGCCTCCCAGTCCCTTGTCTCAGGCCCTGCAACAGCCCCTCCTCAGGCCTATAAAATGAGAAGGGAGATTCTTTCCCTTTTACTGCCCTCTGAAGTCTGGTGCCGTGCAAAAAGATAGTGTCTGTGCAATATCTTGCACACTGGAGAAAATTCTGAAATTCAGGTTGTATGTAAGAGGCTATTTCCTGACATGTGTTCATAGAACAGATTGTATGTTATTTGGCCACAGGAACTTTCTGCATAGAAAATAACTCTTTTCACATGTTCTACATTTGTGTACTTTGTCAAGTCATATTTGATATTTTTAAAAAGTGAGGTACACTTGTTATTAATTGACATCCCTCTAACTCAATTCAACAGGCACTATTTTTCACCCAGTAGAGAGGCTGGCAAGCAACAATCCCAATCTGATCAACCACCTGGTTTGGGAAGTAAACTTGTATTGGAACTTGGTCACACCCATTCATTTACATGTGTGGTCTACGGTTGCTTTGGCCACAACAGTAGAGTTGCATAGTTGAGACAGAGACCATATGGCCTCTGCAAAGTCTAAAATATATATGCTATATGCTATCTGGCCTTTCTTAGAAAACAGTGTGGTTTCTCCTTCCCTCCTAGGTATTAAGCCTCAAAGTCAGGGAAGAAAAGGGGTAGGAACCAAACAAGTCTATGGCAAGGTCCTTGTCCTAAGAGAGGTTACAGGTTTATTGGAGAGAAGAGTCTGAAACACAAAGCATAAACCGCCAACAGTTTCTCATTTTCTGGGCAGCCACATGGTGTGTGTCCTCCCTCCTGAGCCTCTGCTTTCATCCTGCCATCTGTTCAGGACACCATGGGACTCATCTCCCCAGGGAAATCCTGTGCGTGATTCAAAGCCTGTGTCCTATACTGAGTCATCCTCACACTCATCCTCCAGACTGCACTCTCCTGCAGGGCAGACACCAGGGCTTATAATTGGCTTGCAGCCCTCACGGGACCTGCATGGTGGTTGGTGCCGTGCAGATACTCACAAGCATCTGGTGCATTTAAATGAATCTTCACACTGATTTAGGGAAGGTGGGAGGAACTTACATGAAATGACCTTTTCTTCACCAGTTAAAAAAAAAATTTCCAGTTGGAGCCTGGGTCAAACTCCTGAGATCCAACTTCCCCCACTTAAGCAGTGCCAAGGATTTCCTGAATAAATAAATCATTCTAGTAATTCACTTCTAAGCAATCCAGTGTTTCTGGAGAATATCCAGACAAAAATGTTTGCCTTCTAGGAAAAAGGGGCCAAGTGACTCCTTCCTCTCTTGCTTCCTCACTAATATCTTCTCAATCCCACCATCTTACAAAAGAAATTTAAAAATCAAAATGAGAACAATAATTTTATGCGACAGGAGTATTTATATGGCTGTTCTTCCCATGATGAATCCATCTAGGGGCTCAGCAGCTCCCTCAGACGCCAATTCATAAATCAGAAAATGCTATTACCCACTGGCCATAAAAACAGAGCCCACCCCCAACACAGAAGACTCATTTCAGAAACAGGAGCCCTGTTTCCAGGGCAGAAATGAGTTCAGAAAATCTACCTGGCTGTCTAGAGAGAGGAAAAAAATGTCTTTTCTTTGGTAAATAATCAGTCTGTTCTTCCTCTCCATTCTTTTTCCGCTAGAAATATGTAGAGTTAATGGCACGGATATATGCCATTCCACAGAAATAATAATAACAGGGCTAACCAGATTGCAGCAGGGCAAAGGGGAAGAGTGGGAACAGCAAGAAGCCTGAAGATTTCCGGGGAAACCTTTTCTATTAGCTTAAATGCAGTTCATGAATAAGCTGCTTAGGAACGACTCAGGGAGAGTCCTGCTTTGTGGGCACTCCTCCTGGAGGCACCCATCAACAACAGGCAGGGCGCCAAGGGAAAGGGTGGGGAAGGAGGGGGTCATTGCAGAAAAGGCTGGGAGTAGGAGGAAGTCTCTGGGTTTGCTTGTGATTCCACTAATGATATTCTATACTTTATTTTCCATCTCAATGGGTGTGTGTTAGAAGCGGGAGCAGACAGAGAGCTGAAAGAGAAGAAAAGAGGAGAGAGAATGAGAAGGAAGGTGGCAGGAAAACTCTTCTGGGGGTGTGAACAGTTTTAGAAAGTCCCCACTCATATTCCTTTGACAGAGTGGAGAGGCAGCAGTGGACCAAACAGGCTATGCTCATGCATTTATGTAGCTTACATTCTGGAGGGGACCAGGGATAGACAATAAACACAGCAGAGAATAAATAACCAAGACAGCTTCTTCCAGCAATAAGTGCTATAATGGAATAACACAGAGTCACATGACAGAGAGAAACTGGGACTAAGGGTTGCAGGGAGGGGCCATTTCAGACTGGGTGGCCCAGGAAGCTCTTTCTGAATAAATGACATGAGAGCTGGCCACTGCATGTCTTCAAGGAGAACACTCTAGACAGAGGGAACAGCAACAGAAAAGACTTGGAAGCAAGATGCACTCGGTATATGCAAATAACAAAATATAGTCACTGCAGAGAGGGAAAATGGGGGCAAAAGAAAGCCCAGGCTGACATGCATGAGAGTCACATGTCACATGCAGGGGGGTGACAGCCCTGGGGTCACTCCAATAGAGCTAGAGGAGTGCTAGACCCAGGTGCTGGCAACTCATTTCCATCTAATCCATCCAGAATAACAGCAATCAGGGAGGCATGCAAAAGGAGAGGTCCCTTGCCCCTTTGTTTGTTTCTGGGACTGGCCTATCTCTGTGGTAAAGCAGCAACAGTATGAGAGCTGATAGATATAGAGTGCTTAGTATAATATGATCCTGGCAGTGTTTGGGTGGTTTTTGGTTTCAGTCTTTTGCCAGCTTTACTGAGGTATAATGTGCATCTGATTACCAATATTAAGTGTCTGGTTTTATGGTGGTGATGGACTAGTTCTGGATGTTGATTGTGGTGGTGGTTTCATGAAACTAGACATGTAATAAAATGACATAGAACTATACTCACATTTTAAAGAAATGTCAATTTCTTGATTTGATAGTATACTAAGATTTTGTAAAATACAACCATTGGGGGAAGCCGGGTGTAGGGTATGTGGAACATGTCTGTACTATCTTTACAACTTCCTGTGGTTCTATAACTGCTTCAAAATAAAAAGATTTTAAACAATTAGAAGATAAAATCAATTCAAAATGTGAAAGAAAAGAAGAAAAATTTTTAATTATGTTACAATAATAATTATAGAAGAGTCACTACTGGATGCAAAATTGTGGGCAACAATTTGAGGAGAAACTGGATATTTGCATAGTCTCAAAGTATTCACCCTGAATATTTATTAACTACAAAGGTAAAATAATTACTTTATAGTGTAGAAACCTGGCAAAAACCATCTTAGCCAGGTGATCAAAGTTAATATCATCAATAACAAGACTTGACAACATCATGACAATTTGATATGATGCACGGAGGCTGGGTGCTATGGCTCTCACCTGTAATTGCAACACTTTGGGAGGCTAAGGTAGGAGGATTAGTTGAGGCCAGGAGTTCAAGACCAGCCTGGGTGACATAGTGAGACCCTGTCTCTTAAAAAAAAAAAAAATGCACTGAGAAGAGCACAATATCACTTCTGTGGTATTCTTGCCAAAAATATATAAGTCATTCTAATCATGTGAAAACCTCAGACAATCCCAAATTGACAGACATTTTACAAAATTACTAACTAGTACTCATCATAAGTGTCAAAGTAATAAAGACGATGAAGGATTGAGAACTTGGTAGAAATGAGAGATGATGAGGTTACAAAGGAGTTATAACAACTACATGGAATGGGGGACCCTGGAAAAGAATAAGAAATTAAAAAGAACTGGTGAAATTAGAATAAGGCCTAGAGCTCAGGTCATGGTATTGTACCAATGTTAATGTCCTGGTTTTGAGCATAGGACATGGCTATATATGATCTTAACATTAGGAAAAGCTGGGAGAAGGGGATATAGAAGCTCTTTCTACTACTTGTGCAACTTTTTGTAAGTCCAAAATTATTTATATTCTAAGACCTATTGATTTTGAAATATATATATACACACACATTAGTATAATTACCACTACACTTGTGATATAAATATTGCCATTACTCCACACAATTCTTTTATGCGCCTTTGCTGTCAGTCTTCTCTCCCTGTCTCCAGTACCTAGAAATCACTGACCTGTATTCTGTCACCATAGTTTTGCCTTTTCTAGAATTTCCTAGAAATGGAATTACACAATATATAGTCTTTTGTATTGGCTTCTTTCACTCAACACGGTGTTTTTAACATTTATCCATGTTGCCCCTTTGTTACTGCTGAGTAGTATTCTATGGCATGGGGGAACCTCAGTGTACCCATTCACCAGTTGAATGATATTTGAGCTGTTTCTAGTTCAAATGATAAATAAAGCTCCTACAAACACTCTCACCCAGGTTTTTACATGAGCATAAGTTCTCATTTCCTCAAGTGAGACTTCCGGACTTTAGTTGCCGCTTAAAGCCCCTTCAGCACTTTAAAAGCTGGAGGTTGTCTCTTTCCATTTTTTATTTTTGTAGATAGATGAGAGCTGGTGTTACAGAGTTCTCCCTATTTTATAAACAGGGGGAAACAAGCTTAAGTCTTATAGCAAGTTGTGGCTATGGAGAGGAAACTCATCTAGGGAGTTCTAGGTTCTCAGTCAACACTATGGCCATCAGCTTCTCTGATCTACCTCCCCTCTCCTCTTTGCCTCTAAGCTGAATTACCATGCAGCATGATACTACCCCAGCAGATAACTAAGTGAAGATCTTGCTATTCATCAGTATGGCTTCCCTTATATTCTAGAATCAGGGTCAGAAGAAAAGTTGAGCAGTACATAGTTGAGGTCAGTCAGCAAAGCTGATTGCAATTCTCAAGGTTGAAATAGCCTGTAATGTTATGATTCTGGAGACAAAGTGACAGGAGAGGTGTATGTGTGTGTGTATTCAAAACCAATGAGGCATGAATTAAAGGGTTCCAGTTCCAAACAAAGAGTTTCCAGTGTGAGCTTAGTGTATTATATTTTCCCCCAATGTTAGGTTCCAATGCTTCCACTTTCAACAATTCCAGAAACACAGACATCACTCAGAGTGGATGACGTCTGCTCCATGAAGATGAAGGCTATGTAGGGATCATCTTCATGGCCATTTTATGATTGCTCCATATAGGCAGATGCATTTGTTCAATTATTCATTTGTCAAATATTTGATGAATACCTACCAGGTAGTAGATATGGCTTTAGGAAAGAGAGTTACAGAGTTAAATAAAACACGGCCTGCCCTTCAAAGCATTCATGATTATTGAAAGCTGACATGTAAAGACATAAATGACAATATAATGAATTAAGTGTGACAACTAAAGTGAATACATTATGGAGAGGTAACATGGAGAATGAGTGATGAAGAAGGTTCTTAAGGAGGCCAAATATGAGCAGGATTTCAAGGATGAATAGGATTTTGCTGAGAAAACCAGAGAGAATAAGGATATTTAAGGCAGAAGGAGCAGCATTACAAAGTCATAGGAAACTTTGAAACATTATGGTGTCTTAAGGGAAGCTATAAGAAGTGTAATGTTGCTGGGACATAAATTGAGATGAGAGACTGGTGAAGCCTGAAGAGTTGGACAACAATTGTATCATCCTATATTCTAGTATCATGCTAAAAGAACCCCTGGATTTTACTCTTTAAATAATAGAGACCAACTGACTTGATTTAAGCAGGAATGAAACTATACAAGACTTGATTGTCAAGCAGATCAAACAGATCATTCTGGTGACAAAATAGTGAATAAATAAAAACTAGGAAATCCAGGGCTAGGGAGACCAAGGAAGAAGTTATTGTGATCCACTGCCAGGGGCTTATTTAATTTAATCTTCACAGCAGTGCTTATAAAAATTAATTGTTTTTATTTCCATTTTACAGATGAGAAACTGAGAAGTTTGTAATGTACTTGTAAAGCCATGATTTGAATAGCTCCATCAAAATTAAGGTCATGATTTAAGGCTGTAGAAATGGAGACAAAGGTATAGGTTAAGAGATATTGAGTAGGTTAAATAGCATTGATGATAACAGAATGCAGGGAAGCCTGAAGGACATAAAATGTGTTTGCCAAGATTTCTGGAGTTCTTGGCCATTAGAAATTAGTTGTGTTGATGCACTGACTCAAGTGAGAAATGCAGAAGAAAAACCTACCTAAACCCTCATGTGTTTCCCCTCCTGATAACAAGTGTCTTCCACCTGTGCTCTGATCCCTAATTCCTTCAAGCATACATGGGATTTTCTGTCCAAATTTTCAAAATATTGTGTTTATTCCTATCGTCTGTTTTTTCGCCTCTACCTTCAATCAAACTCAAGTTTTATTTTTCTCTTTTAAACTACAGCTTTGTTTCTTTCCTTTACCACTACATAATTTGAGTCTGTAGTTTAGAGTTTCTACTTTCATTTTTCCACCTTTCTTTCCCCAACCCTCTGTAATCTGGTTTTTCCAATGAAGCTACTCTTTTGAAAAGGTAGCCTGTGACCTCCTGTTGACCACATCCCATGGTCTCTGTTGCATCCTCATCCTCTTTGACCTCTGCTTGATAGTTACATCCATCATTTCATGACAGTGATGTTGACCTTGGCTTCTCTATACATAGAACTCTAATTATCAGAAATTCAATATGGATTCTTTGACCATTTAAAAGGCAGTGGAGAAATGGACTTCTATACCAAAGAGGTGCCTCAGCCTCTGGAAATATTTCCTTCATAGCTTTCCCAAATAAAGCTATGTACCAGTCACCACTGGGGTAGAGGGAGGGGACATTGTCAGGTATGTTTCTTGTTTTTTTTTTTTTTCTTTTTTTTTTTTCCTAAGTGACTAAAGTTCCTGGTTTCCCTATCTATTTATTTGATGTCTTTGATAGCAGTGTAAGGTTTTATTGTGATGGTCATGTTTTTTAGACATCCAGATGAATAACTTAGTATATTGAGATAGGGTAGATTAGGATAAGCTTCAAAAATTCAGGAACTTTAACACATAACATTTTATTTCTCTTTCATTCAAAGTTTACTGTGGATCTGACAGATCTTCCAAGGAGGATCCTTTCCAGATGGGCACTTAGGAATTTAGGCTAATTCCCTCTTGTGACTCTGCTGTCTCAAACATGGTCAATATTATTGTTGCTGTGGAGGGAAAAGAGCTGACTGGTCACACAGTGACTTCAGTCTTTTGGTGCAGCAGTTATACGTTTCACTTTTACTTACATTACACTAGATAGTCATATGGCCTCACATAACTGCAAGGGGGTGAGGAAGCTCCATTTCTATGTGTCTTGGAAAAAAATAAGAACCAGATATAAGTCAGTACTACTCATCTCCACTGCATTGAAAAGTTTCAAAAAACATTTTTCTTTAATTCTCTAGTGATGGAACAAGTACTCGTTCAGCTTTATATTGGTCATAGATGGTTGAGCAGCAACTCTACTCAGAGCCAGGAGAAAACATTCATTCATATTGTGTAGGCACTTTAAATGATAAAATTCTTTGGTTCTGTATTTCAGCACCAGAACTTGAGGACAGCTCTTCCACATTGTAAATGATTCTGCCAGTACATCAGGTTTATTAGCCGTACTGATTTCCTGAATTTTCATAGAGGTATTGACATATATACAGCATAAAATATTGCAATTAAAATACTTCTTGCTCTCATTCCTCTATCCCACAAATTTGAGCAATTTCTTTGATGAGCAGGGACAGAATGTCAAAATGCCATCCTAAGTGGTTGGCAAGTCCATCTAAATTTTAAGGAACAACCTTTACTTTCTGAACTTATGAGGCTGCACTGCCTTTCACCCTAATGAAACTGCGAAGTAATTTTGGAATCATGGGGGAAAGTCTGGCTCTAGCCCTCAGGGGATATATTGAATAACTTACTTCTTGCTGACCTCAATCGGTCTGTAATTTCTAGACTTTTTAAGCTATTATCTGTGAATTTCTCCCTTTCTCTGGGTTCTTATTTGGAAACTATTCCCGTGGTACATATAACTTAAGGAGTTACAGGCATGGCAATTGTTGCTAAAAGAAATTCACATGTGGCAGCTCTTTCCATATGTGGTATGGAAATTAATAAGCATTTATTTTATGGCAAAATAAAAATAAAACTGTAGGTAGGGCTATGTCCTTGTTTCTTCATATATACATGTCTCTTTACATATAGTGATTTCTCTCCAAGTAAGTATTTAGAACGATGAGTTTAGTTCTTAGAAACCTGAGGGTGAACCGAATGGATTCTGAGCATGCTGGTGTTTTTTATTATTCTTGTCAACCCCTCAAGCACGTTTCTTTGTGATTTCCCATTAAAAGTAGGGGCCTCAGCACTGACTTCCCGTAATGTACTAGGGACAGCTCCCTCTCCCCTCTGCAGGACTTCCTGTTTGCCTCATTCCTTTCTCTTCTCTCTAGCAATAGCAATATCAGACATCCCAGCAGCGTGTTCCTGTTCATCCAAACCTGGCAGCCACTCAGGGAAAAGGACAACAAAATGAAGCCACATTCCCAGAAAAAGATAAAAATAAAATAAAACCTGCAGAGGGATATGTTTTTGGAAGGGCAACAGTTGGCAGAAAAAAAAAGTCTTTTTTTGGCAGAAAAAAAAAATCAATGTGTTAGAGTCCCACCACTGGGTCAGCTTTTTGTTATTTCTACAATAAGATTGCATTTGCACCTTCAGATCCTGCTGGCCATTTCAGACATGCCTAACTTGTCATCAAAACACTACCCAGTTCTGAAGAGAGCTGATGCGGTGTCCCGTGCCACTGTAGGCATCATGAGCAGCGTCCTTTCACTCTCATCTGGTCTGTAATGTTTGCTCCCCGGTCTGGTGGAGCTGTGGGGAAGACTGTGGTGGGAGGGGGGATGGTGGGGGGAGGCAGGGGGTCTATAGGACCTCTTTCTGCTCAAATTTGCTGTGAACCTAAAACTGTTCTAAAAGTCTATTCGAAAAGAGTTTAAGTTAGAAAACAGGCAGTATACTACTCTTTTATCATTCCTTTAATGAATACACCTACATTCAAATGTCCTTCCTTGCTCTCATACCGCCAAATCTGACATACCTAGGGGGCATGGAAGAATAGGAAGGAGCAGAGCTGCCACCAATACTGGGGCAGCTGCAAAGGTTGAGGAATCCAATGTGGAGAACCAGAGGTGGGGGAGGACACATGTGTCCAGTGTCATGTGGACACATTGCAAATATTAAGACCAAAAGCTAATAGAATAATAATACTTTGTTTTTATATAGCCCCCCCCCCATTTTGGAGGTATTCCAAGTGCCGTGCCGACTGAGACTCTCACCAGCCCTAAATGAAGTGCTACCCTTGCTAGAAGCAGGGACAGCTGAGACATCAATAAGTGGGACTCAGGAAAGGTGACGTGATACTCCTTCCCCACACCACACATTCACCAGGAAGGCCAGCAGTTGACATGCCACAAACATTCCTTGGTCAACTGAGGAAGCAACAGATGCTATCCAAGAAAAGAGGGCTGAGATCTGTCATCCAGGAAGCCTGGCAGCCTTCCTCCTCCTGGAGGCACCAGCAGTCTGAGATGTCATGTGGGAGTAGGTTAGTCCATAGGCACCTACGCTGTTCACATGAAGCATTTAGCTGTCTCTCTTCGCAGCCTGTGGGGTGATCCCCTGTGCTCCTATGTAAATAAGACCCATGCCCCTCCCACCAGCCACACTCCAACTAGCCTTGCTTCAGGTAATTTTTCATAAGTGTTTCATGAGCAGACCAGTGATCCAAACAAAATTTCAAACTCATGATGAAACTGGATGAGGGTAAAATAAAGAATTGCACAGAGTGGGCAAGGAGCCAGTCTTATATTTGGGATTGAGGAAAGTGAGGCAAAGAGGAAACTGTCATGCATGGTATTTCCATGGTGCTGTAGTTTCACACTCTGATACTTTAAAGCAAAGAAGCTAGGGGCAAGCCTAAAGTAGTTTTACCTGCATGCATTCCCCTGTGTAATAAATTACTTTCTTAAGAGACAAGTGCAATCATGACAGGTTAGGGAGTTCTGTGCCAGCCACGTTGTATCTCAAGGCCCTGCAAACCATGGAGTGGCACTAGAGGCTGGCAAGTTCATAAATAACCCTCCCAGTCTATTGCATTTTTAATCACGGTGTGCACCATGATCACTAATGGCACTTGCTTATGGGACAAAGCCCCAGTATTTATCTTGTTTTAATTATATTAGAAAGCAGTGATATTCAATTAACCAACTAATCAAGCAAGCCAATCAATAATGGTCCTGGCAGGATTCTCCATTGCCCGGCTTATTGTTCTGGGTGGCAGTGCGTGCATTAGAGTCAGATGGAGTTAACTCTTGATGGCCAAGGTCCTGCTGCTGAGAAGTAGGCAGGAGCAAAGAAGCCAGAATTCAGCTCTCAGACATGGGCAGAAACCCCGCGGGTTCTTTCCTTTGCTTTATTACGGTGAGGACTTGCAACAGCCTCCATTTGGTTTGAGGTGTTATTTGTTCTACATAGTACGCTCATTTTCCAAATACATATAAAAAACAATTTCCCTGGATTCCGAGGATTGAAGAGCCAAGATTCCATATCATATAATAAGCCAGTGGCAGAGCTCTAAGTTTTGAGCTGACAGAGAATCTAAATACCATGAGATGAGGGCATGATGTTTCCAAGGATTGCCATGTGGTTCCCAGCTCCACCATGTAGCTTAACAGCAGTAGATCACCCTAGAAAGCCTCTACCACGATTATTTGGGGCATATGTGTCTAGATTCATGATAAGCTGGAAGATGTACTAAGTCAAGGTCAGAGCTGTTCTAGGGCTGAGGGCTCTGTGAGCTGGGCACACCCCTCTCCCCATTCACATGTGTCCAAGGACACCTGGTTTTGAGACTGTGTGGTTGGTTGTCCAAGGCTGGGAAGTGGTTGTTGACCAGAGAGGAAAGTGTTCCCCTTGGGCTATGCTCTTTATTCTTCATCCTCATCAGGCTCCTCCTACAGACACACCTGAACATAAACACGCGCATAACAACCCCACTTCCCAAGGTGAACCGATGACTGACATTTGCTCAGGGTTTCCTAGTTACCTGATTATTTTTCCTCACTTAAGAGGCAAGAGATAGTGTGAATTTGCTCCTGGATGCTCCTTACTTGGGTGGTTATATATTCATCAGACCCCAAGCCTTGTGACGGTTTCATGAATTCCCACCCTTCACAGAGCTGAAGGTCTCAACTGGAACCTCTGTAGATGGTCTGCTGCTAGATGGAGATGGCACTGGAAAAGGAGAAACTATCCAGATAAGATGGGATTCAAGGATGCCCACCATTAGCTCACAACTCCCTAGCAAGTAGCATGGCCCATACACAAGATTAATCCCTTTGAAGCCCACTTTGTTCCAAAATGGAAGTAGTTCTGTTTGATGACCAGACTGTACCCTAGAAATGTCTTTTCAAATGTATTAAAGCTCTCAAGGCATCCTTGGATGGAAAGTAGAAATCACTCGGTGCAGCCAGGTCGATGCTTATGCAGAAGGCCAGTAAGCATGTTGCTGGTTGGAGAAACCACCCAAGTTCTCAAGCTCTTGCACCTCTGTGGGCAGCTGACTCCCTGATACTTCAGATAAGCTAAGACTCAAAATCTAATTCCTGAAGTGCAGCTATCTGAATCCAAGTGAGTATGTGGAAAAAATGAGACATTTCACAGAGAGATAGATTAAAAGGAAAAGAATCTTAAGACTGCTATAGTTTCCAAACATTTGATGAGCTTCAATTCATTAAGAGTTTCATAGGCTTGTTAATTTCCTAAGAGCAAATGGGGCCCTAATGTCAGACAACAATCA
Source organism: Macaca mulatta (assembly GCF_049350105.2). Taxonomy (NCBI): domain Eukaryota; kingdom Metazoa; phylum Chordata; class Mammalia; order Primates; family Cercopithecidae; genus Macaca; species Macaca mulatta. The sequence goes on along the minus strand of NC_133408.1, from coordinate 171,978,505 downwards.
GTAATTTGAAGGGAGTGAAAAAGAATAAGAAGTAAAACAGTCATTACCTAGCACAATGTTTAATCAAAAGACACTAGGAACTTTCAACTTCACAATAATGTTTTAAAAGGTTGGAGATTTCAAATGCACACAGTCTTTGACTCTGGCTGGCAGGCTGGAAAAATGGACATAGTTGTGATAATTGATTGTCATGGATTTTTAAAGTTCAGCTCACCCTCCTCCCCACACACCCAAACACACAGACACATACACCACACATATACACACACACACACGCTTATCCCAAACCTTCTCTTTTTCCCTAGAGCTGGATTTAGTTTGGGTTCCAGCCCAGTGAACATAGGGAAACAAGGCTTTATCATGGGATTTGATGTCTGCTGAGCCACACATTGATACTGAGTCAACTTTTTCTTGATTCTGAGCCATTTTAGAACTCCTCTTTTCTAATGACTTTTTCTTATTCCCACCCATCCCTTTTCATGGTAGTTAGGACCTGTGTGCACCTCCGTTTCCCCTGCTCTTCAATATTAAGGGTGTGACCATGTGGTCTGTGGATTCCCCAAGCCCTTTAGGACCCCAATCCTGCACTGGCTGCTGGCTTCTAGATAACTGCCCAGAATGTTAGTACCCATGTGTGTGGCTGGTAGGGTCATAGTGCACAGTACCTGCAGCTGAGTCCTGTCCTATTCTTCAGGGACTACCCAGGTTCACATGTACATCTGCTAGGGTCTGTATACACTCGCTTCTGCTACACAGAGTATTCAGTTTGAGATTCAGAGATTCATAAATACCTAGGAAGGACCCCACTGATCTTGTCTGCCTGAATCCTGGCTCAATTCTTCGCCCAGGACTGAAAATGACCCCAATCCTGTCTTCTTGCTGTTCTCCTGCCACCTGATCCTTCCCACACACACCCTGCGTATTGCTACCCAATTCCTAATTGTTCGATTCATGATGCCAATTGACCATTCAATTGAATGAATGAATAATAGTTCCAAACGCTTCTCTTCAATTTTTAAGGTGCTACATTGCCTGACCTGACCAGTATAGCACAGTACTTAGCCTGGGATAGACACCCAGCAAATGCTTGATAATTGGTAAGCAAAATAGTGTTTTTAAAAGTGTGGAAAAAACCTGTTTCAATCTAGATGTTTTAGAATGCTTTTGAAACCTGGACAATCAGGCAGGACCCAGCTGACCCCAAAGCACAATTCAAACTCAACACCCAGAGTTTCTCAAAGTTATGAACCTGGTATATGGTGTGGCTGGGACTCAAACCCAGGTCTCTTCAGCACTCTTCCCACTCACTGTACCTAACCGCTTCCTGTGGCCTGCCATTGCTTATTGCATTTGTCCTTGTTTAAAAGCCGATTTTATCTACTTCTGGGATCAAGTTTCTCTATTAGCATTAAAAGAGAAAGACAGGGCTGGGCTCAGTGGCTCACGCCTATAGTCCCAGCCCTTTGGGAGGCTGAGGCAGATCACTTGAGGTCAGGAATCTGAAACCAGCCTGGCCAACATGGTGAAACCCCACTTCTACTAAAAATACAAAAATTAGGTGGATGTGATAGCAGGTGCCTGTGATCCCAACTACTTGGGGGGCTAAGGCGGGAGGATCACTTGAGCCCAGGAGGTGGAGGTTGCAGTGAGCCGAGATTGTGCCATTGCACTCCAGGCTGAGTGATACAGTGAGACTCTGTCTAAACAAACAAATAAACAACAACAACAACAACAAGAACAAAACAACAACAACAAAACAACAACAACAAAAAACCCAGGGAGGACAGATAGTATTTCCCAGAGCCAAATGATGCCTAAAGAGCAGGTGGGGTAGCTCAGGGCATTAGGAGCCCAGCATGGCCTGTGGTTTAGGTGGTATTATAAAGCCTGCTCCCGCTGTGTATAGCAGAGGTAGCAGAGTGGCCACAAAAGCAAGCGCTGCCTACTTTTAAGTGTCTCTGCAAACCAGGGCATATGAGGCCTCATTTGTAGAAAAAAATGAGTTAGGTGTAAGTGGGGGAAATTCAAGGTCAAAGCCAGGTTTGGACTGAATTATTAGGTACTACTCCCCAAGTCCCACACCAGACAGTTGACCCCACAATAATTTCTGGGCCCTGCGGGCTGCATCTCCCTAAAGATAAAAGCAATTTTAGTACCTGCTGCAGAGAACGTAGAGGGAGCAAACTCCAGGGGAGAGGGTTCTGATGGGATATGGATTCCTTCATAACAATTACCACAAGCACCAGAGCTTTCAATTTAATTAAACCAATTCTTCAGCTTTGGGATCCATCTCTGGGCTCAGTTGCTTTTCTTCTTTCTTTTCATTCTTTCTTTTTTATAATGCTCTTGCTTCTTCAGTCTTGTATCTGAGTGCAGCAGGATATCTGAAATAATGACGAGCGGATGAACAAAAAAGGAAAAATGATTTCTCTTCTGGTGCCTTAATGGAAGGCAGTGAAAGAACTGAATCAAGAAGTTAATAGTTACTATCATTTATGCACCCTAGAAAGCTTGATAAAGGCGAACTCTAAATTATCTTTGCTAATGGTACAGTGGTAGCAAATGAAATGATGCCATGGATCTGTTTAGTACTTGCTATTTCCCAAGCGATTTTCCACACAATCTCTCATTGAACCTACCCAGCAACTCCTTGAAGTTGGCACCATTATCTCATGTGACAGATGAGAAAGGTTAAATTACTTCTCAGAAATCACCCAGCCGATATGTGGCAGTCAGCTCTCAAATCCAGGCCTTTTGATTTTGAGTCCAATGCCCCATAAACAATCCTAAAATCTTGTCTGGGGTGTTACTTTTAATTTTCTCTTCCACAAAATCAATGCACACAATGGACAATTTGGTAGGTTTTAAGTGTCAGCTCCACTCCATCTTCTAGCTATGGGTAAAGGCTTCCAAACCAGAACTAGTGTGTGACAAGTTCTTAGAACAACCCAGGTAGAGTTTCTTACCCCTACTTTACAGTGAAGAAGCTGAGACTCGGAGACACTCGTAACTTAGCCCAGGCATGTCTCTAGTAAATGGTAGGCTGCTGCCCCAGCCTGCTCTGATGGGGTGCCATGGGGCTGCTGGTTTGCAGGGTAGAAGTGCTGCAGACACTTGCCTCCTGGTAAGCCTGTGCAGGGTGGTGGTGTGTGTGGATGGGATGGCCAGAACACATTTGACATGGCCAGTCCTGCAGTCCCCACCCCACTGGTGGTGGGCCAGCCACGCCAGGTTCCTTTCCACAGAAGTGTTCCCGTTTTGCATCTCTGCGAACTAGATGGATATGAGGGAGAACAGGAAAGTTGTGGTTACCCAGGGGAGACGCTCAGCCTCCCACTCTCATCTGGACTTGTGTTTTCCTCAGTGGTCCTGTGCAGGCTGCCTGGATGTAAGGCTCAGGGGTCCAGACTTAACATAAAGCACTGGAAGCTTACGAGGGGTCACATGACATAAGGAAGTGAGGCTTCAACTGCACTAGTAAAAGAAATTGGTTCCACTTAGCCACCCAGTACTTGTGGCTTCCCGCTCCCAGCTGTATCCAAGCCTTGGGTTGTGGTGTTATGCAGAGTTGTGTGAACTTGAACCACTGACCTTAGGGAGTCGTGAGTGACAAGTGGTCTCTAGGGTCTGGCAGTCTGCTGATGCTTTGACCCCTTAGACCCAGCATCTTCGCCTTCCTCCCCAGCCTCCCCACTGAGCTCAAGCCAGCAGAGGAGCTCTCCCTTCCCCCAAAATGCCATCTGAAGCAGATGGTGCCTCTCTCCTTAGTGCACATAAGGAATAACCCTAACAACAATATTAATTGATCAGTTAATTAATTTAAAATTCTTATTGCCATGGGAACCCGACATGTACATAACACTGTGCTGTCTCCTAGTAAGTGGGCTGGGAGAGGCAGGCTCACCCCATTTGTCTGTGCCACCAGCTCTTTCCTACCTGCAGCAATGGGGCCACCTTGAAGGACAGTCCCACTCCCCTCTTTACCCCCTCCAAGGAAAGGGGAAAAAGCCCATCAAGGTTTGCTGTCAAAGGGTCCACTGAAAATCAAGTTACAACCAGCAAAATGTGTTTCAGAGTATCTGGGCTCCAATCCATCAGCCCAGGACATCATTAATAACCCACAGCCTAATGACGGAGATGAATATTGGAGCAGGGAGCAGAGGGGTGGCAGCCCCTGAGCATCAAGGCGGAGGGAGAGAGTGACTTATGAGCTTGGTTCCAGGTGTAACCTTCTCCCAACCACCAAGCCGGGCCAGAATGATTTATTGATACAGTAAACAGATTTTTATAATTAAAATTGATTTTCAGTTTTAGCCTGGTCTGGAAGGGCTGGGTCAAGTTCAAGAAGGGAAAGGGGGGCAACCCAGAGAAAGGAAGGGAAATGTACTCTCAATTTCCCATATATCTTGGATTGTTAGAGCAGGAAGGAGCCTCTCATTTTACAGATGAGAAAACAGCAGCCCTGAGAGGTTGATCTATTTGGTCAACCTCTGCTGGTGAAGTAAGGCAGAGCTGAGATTGGTTTTGGGTCTCCTGGATCTCTGAGATACACTCATTTCCCTGGGACTGTGTGTGTAGGTGCTCACAGAGCCACAGTATACTGTTGTACAGGTTGCTCACTGCACAAGGACTCCTCGCTAAGGGGATGAGTAGGGGCTGAAATCTAGCCATGTCTTGTGCGCTAGGGCGGAGTGGCTGCTACCCAGAGGATGTGCTCAAAGGCACCATCTGGAACTGTTTCTTTTGGTGGACTGCTAGAGACTGGCCGGCAGCTGCCCGGGTCCTCAAGGGCTGTGCCCATCTGACCCACTCCCTTCATTCAGTGCCTGGAGGCTATGCTGGGGATGTTTACTGACAGCCCCAGTGGGCTTTGCTGCAGACAGTGTAAATACCTTGGGGTGTGGTGTGTCCAGCCCAGTGTCATTCATCAGGCAGAGAACTGGTGACACTGGCGGTGGCAGACACTAATTGATAAATAGTGCGGGTGTGTCTGCATATTCACACACAGATGGACCTGGGCACATCTGGATTGCACTCGTGCTGCTGGCACTCCCACATGTGCACACACTGCTCTTGCTCAGTCCCTGCAGGAAAAGCACAGCTAGGAGAGAGAAAGTGAGTTTGTGTCCATTGCCAAATTTCACTAAGCAACCTTTTTCTGTTCCAGCCCACTGCGGACATCGCAGCCACAGGGCTCTGCGTCCTCCCCCACCTCTGGCTCTCCACATTGCGTCCCTCAGCTTTTGCAGCGGCCCCAGTACTGGTGGCAGTTCTGCTCCTTCCCCTTCTTCCACGTTGCCTGGGCATGTCAGATTTGGCTGTATGAGAGCAAGGAAAGACATTTGAATGTAGGTGTATTCATTAAGGGAATGATAAAAGAGTAGTATACTGCCTGTTTTCTAACTTAGTATTTTTGATTAGACTATTTTTTAGAGGAGTTTTAGGTTCACAGCAAATTTGAGCAGAAAGAGGTCCTATAAACCCCCTGCCTCCTCCCACTGTCCCCCACAATCAACATCCCCAACTGGGTGGTCCCTTTGTTACAATCAGTGAACCTACATTGGCATATCATTATCACCCAGAGTCCACAGTTTTCGGTAGGGCTTACTCTGGGGTTGTACATTCTATGGGTTTGGACAGATAAAGCTATCCACCATTATGATATCATATGGAGTAGTTTCACTGCCCTAAAAATCCTCTGTGCTCTGCCCATTCATCCCTCTCCACTCCCCCAACCCTGTCCAACCCCTGAAAACCACTGATCTTTTTTTTTTTAAACTTTTATTTTAGGTTCAACACTTATATGTGCAGGTTTGTTGCATGGTAAATCGCATGTGGCTGAAGTTTGGTGTACAAATGATCCCATCTCCCAGGTAGTGAGCATAGTACCAGATAGGTAGTTTTTCAATCTTCAGCCCCTTTTCAGCCTCCCCACTATAGTCCCTAGTGTCTGTTGTTCCCATCTTTATCTTTATGCTCACATGTGTACTCACTGTTTTGTTCTCGCCTATTAGTGAGAGCATGCAGTATTTGGTTTTCTGTTCCTGCATTAGTTTGCTTAGGATAATGGCCTCCAGTTGCATCCATGTTGCTGTAAAAAGCATGATCTCATTCTTTGTTATGGATACATAGTACTCCATGGTATCTACATACCCCATTTTCTTTATCCAGTCTTCTGTTGATGGGCATCCAGGTTGATTCCATGTCTTTGCTATTGTGAGTAGTATTTCAATAAACATACGAGTGCAGGTCTTTTTGGCAGAACAATTTATTTTCCTTTGGGTTGATACCTAGTAATGGGATTGCTAGGTTGAATGGTAGTTCTGTTTTAAGTTCTTTGAGAAATCTCCAAACTGTTTTCCACAGGGGCTGAACTAATTTACACTCCCACCAATAGTGCATCAGTGTCCATTTTTCTCCGCAACCTCACCATCTGTTATCTTTTGTCTTTTTAATAATAGCCTTTCTGACAGGTATGAGATTATATCTCATTGAACCACAGATCTTTCTACTATCTCCATAGTTTTTGCCTTTTCCAGGTCATATAGTTGGAATCACATAATGTAGGCTTTCCAGATTGGCTTCTTTCATTTAATAATATGCATTTTAGTTTCCTCCATATCTCCTCATGGCTTGATAGCTCATTTCTTCTTACAGTTGAATAATATTCCATTGTCTGGATGTACCACACCATTTATTTATCCATTCACCTACTGAAGAGCGTCTTGTTTGCTTCCAAGTGTTTTCAATTATGAATAACGTTGCTATAAACATCTGTGCGCAGGTCTCATTTGGTGGGTAGTAGATGGACCACCCCTCACTATAGAAGAACCAAGATGCACAAAGGCTTCAGTGAGTCTAGTCTGGCTGGAGGGCCTTGGGAATGCACACCTTATCCCACAGGTGCCAAGCACTGGAGGTTTGAAGGGAATACCATGGGCTGGTTTTATTTTGCTTTTGTTTTTTTCTTTTTGTTTGACTTGGAGTTTTGCTCTTGTTGCCCAGGCTGGAGTGCAGTGGCATGATCTTGGCTCACTGCAACCTCTGTCTCCTGGGTTCAAATGATTATCCTGCCTCAGCCTCCCAAGTAGCTGGGATTACAGGTGCGTGCCACCACACCCAGCTAGATGGGCTGGTTTTCTAAGCCGTGATCTCTGAGTGATCTTCCCAGCTGTACTGAGAAATAAGTCTGACCCTGCAGACTCTCTGTAGATGGAGGGTCCATCCGAGCTTTCTGTGCCATTCATTTAGGGTTCCCTAAGAACTCTAAACCCTGAAGTGGCTCAATACTGTCTGCCGGGGTGGAGGAGGGACCTCTTTAGAAGCGAAGTCACCAGGAGATGTAAAGAATGCTCCCAGCTCTTTGTTTTTGTAATTATGAATAGATTACCATGGCACACAAGCAATAAATTAGGACAACAGTACCAATAAACACAGTTTAATGTTGCATCAAACCCTTTCATAAGTCATGTCTGATTATATTTAATGATGTTATTCTTATTATTTTTCTTCAAATTGGGTGTAACTGGCAAACACATAGCATAAATGTCTGCATTGAGTGGTTATATCCAATAAAAGTTTGGGTTAGGCAACTAAGTTTTCACCCAACTCTGGGATTCTTTGGTCATATAATTAGGTTAGTGCAGCCAACCTTTGCTTTCATAGTTATTTTTGTCTGCTTCCCAGGTGTTTTCTTGGATCTGGGGTCTGGATTGGTGTGGGTGGTTTCTCTAAGCATCACAAAAGGTCTAAGCATAGCTCCTACAGAATCGTGCACATGAGTGTCACAGGGACGCTGATCACAGGGGACAGGAAGGAGGAGAGTGGAGAGAAAGGAGAAAAGGCCAGCCCCAAAGGCAGGGGCTGTGGTCAGGCAGGGTCCCCTGCTCCTGGAGTCATTGGGAACACAGGACTTTCACATCTGCTCCTTGACTCTGCTCCCAAAAGCAAATCTGCAGCAGCCACCGCCAGGAACAGCCTGACGCCAGCCCATTCATGCTGAAGTATGAGTGAGAGAGAGCCCACTAGGCAATTTTTGATAAAGAACAAAAGCAGGAAGAAGAAGGGAAAATATAATGGAGTGCTGAGGCATGCAAAGTTAACCTTTCATACCCTGTGGTGTCACCAATGCCACCCTTTGCTCAGACCCCAGCCCGCCTTTCATCGACGCAGCAGCTATTTGGTCTGCACTGTTTTCAGATTCCCTTCACTCCTTGAAGAAGCATTGGCCAGAGAAGCACCAGGGGTGGGGAGGCCCTCTCCAGCCTTTGCTGAGTCTCAGTGACCGGACATGAGGGCAGACCAGGGTGGCCTTCCAGGCCAGGGCTCTTGTAGAGAGTAGATGGACACTATGGGGTGGAGCTTTCTCTCCAACTTTTCTGCCTTCAATGACCCCTTTCCAGCTACATCCTCCACCTCAGAGAGCTGGCTTTATTAAGGCCCATGCTAGCCAAAGATGCCTTAGCATGTCAGTGGTTTTGCTGGATTCTTCCTTGGCAGGACCAGGGTGAATGGCACAGAAAGCTGAGATGACCCTTCCAATTCCTCCATCTACAGACAGTCTGCAAGGTCAGACTGATTCTTCAGCATAGCTGGAAACATCCCTCGGAAAACATGGGCCTAGGAACCCCATAGCCTTCCCTTCAAATCTACAGGGCCACAGCTGAGCATCTGACAGGGTCTCTGTGTCAGAACTAACGGCCTACTCAGTTCTAGCAGCCTGGGAGCCCTGTGAGGTTCAGGTTGTCCTGAAGAATTGGCCGACGTGTGGGCTCCTGCTGCTCTGTGTCCCCAGACCATACCCTTGGCCCCAAGACAGGATGTGGATTCCCTACCAAGCTACAGGCAGCAGTTGCCTCGGGATGTGGCCAGCTCTGAAGTCTGCAGGCCCTGGAGCCAGTGAAACAATTCCATAATTGGTAAAGTCTCATGAAGTCAGACATACCAGCCCCTGCTGGGTTGGGCCAGGGTGACATTGCACCAACACACTGAACGATTGTCTAGAATCCTGCCAGGCCCCAGATGATAGAGGGCCTTATTTGGAGATGTGTGTCACGTAGAAGGAGACAGACCTTGTGAGGGAAACATGTTGGCCAAAGAGTGATTATAAGATATATCTGAATGGAAATGCTCCAAGCCAAACTCTGCCTTCATCATTGTCCATGATGTTTGGGGCAACTTGCCTCTGCAATCAATTAGGCAGCTGCTGCTCATCACGGGGGAGCTACAGTCACCTGGCCCCTGCAAGCAAGGGGACTGGAGTGAAGAAAGGAGGCTGCACCATGCCTCAGAGCAGCCGTTGGTCACAGACACCTTGTGTTAGGGACCTGGCACTGCTACTTACTGGCTGTGTGACCTTGAGCAAGTCGCTTAACCCCTCCCAACCTGTGTCTTCATCTGTAAACTGGAGGCTGTCATCCCTGAGCTGGCTACCTCACCAGATTGTGGTCACAGGCAATCGTGGCTGTGAAATTGCTTATGAATGGGGAAGCCATGTACAGCTGTCCAGTGTCATCGCTATGCTTGCCCCACCCTGTCCCTGTGCCCCATAGCCTTCCACCTGCCGTATTGCTCAGATTCCAGGGCAAAATGCATAATCCTCAAATCACTAACTCCTCTGCTCCCTATGGTCAAGGCCAGTTGTCCCAAACCCAGCCCGTTAACAGGGTCATGGGTGGGGGAATGAGCAGAGCAGTACAGGGCTTTGAGAAAATACAGATGCCCAGCTCCTGGGAATTTTGATTTTGCTGCTCAGAGCTTGGCCCAGGCATCAGCATTTTAAGGGTTCTACTGTTGATTCTGATGCTCAGTGAAGTTCAGAGTCAATTAACCTAGACTCCAAATTCCTGCCTTTCCCTCCTCCTTAGCACCTTGTAAGTGCCTTGATTCTCCCCTTAAACTGTGAGCATCCCTGAGGGGTGTCCCACAACTCAGCAAGCAGTGGCACAGTGAGCTTTCCTGGGGAGGCACACAATCCAAACCAGCCCCCACTGTGCCCCAGACTCTGGTCCAAGTTAAGCTATATTCCCAGCAATATCCAAAGTAGGCTTAATGGAGGAGAAAAGCATTAGAAAATGAGTTGCACGTATGGCATGCTACCTACCCTGAATTGTCACATCCATTTTCTTGCTACTGCCTCAGCCCTGTATCCTGCAGGTTTGTTTGCAAACTCAGCAAATGCCCCATGTTTAATTGTGTCTGGAGGCTGCATCCTCATGTCCCTGCCACAGCAGGGGTTGCTGGATTCTGCGCCAAATACCACCATGCTGGGCCTTACTGCCTGACCCTGGCCTTCCAGACGTGCCGTGCCAACTCATGTCCCAACATGCCAGCGCACAGCACAGCCTCTTGTGCTTGGCGAGGAGCCAGCATGATCTCCTATCCCAGACCCACAGCGCACTTGTGGTTATGCCTGTTCACAGAGGTCAGGGGAGACCCTGATTGAATAAAGAGCACAGATAACCCTGGCCTCATTTCATCAGATAGTTGGAAGTGTTCCCTGTCTTTTCTTAACTTTTCCAGGTGCTGGGGCAATAAAGTTTACTTGCCTGGGTTTTCCTCTTTTCCTTCCTATACAATTCAAGAGCAGAGCAAAAGCTCTCAGAATAGCTGAAGAGAGGAGAGAAGAGACAGGGGACTGGTTGGAAAGTTCTGGGGCTGGCTGTGTGGCCAAAGCTCTATTGATAGGGAGGGGTTTTTTAGGCCTGGGGACCACAGGGCATCACCCAGTGGAGTCAGTGGTCAGGTTAGGAATAAGACCGTGAGGTCCCAACACAGGTTCTCTTCAGTTCTGACTCCTTTTCCAGCACTTACTTATAAGATAACTGAGGGCTGAAGTATTCAGCAATCACAGGGACACATCTGGAAACCTTTAAAGATGAATTTTAAAATTGAACTTTGCGTTAAGGGTAATGTTGTCTGTCTCAGGAAAAGCAAACCCAAAAGATGAGTTGGCCCTGGTGGTCATGCCTATAAGGACAGATGCTGGGTGTTAGGTGTGGATGGTCTAGGACTGTGTTGAGTGTTTTACATGTATTATATCATTTAATCTGCATAGCTTTCGGAGGCTTGAGAATATTGAGTGCACTTGACGAAACTCTTAAGTGACCGAGTTAAGATCTGAGCATCAGCTCTCGGACTGCACAGCCCAGGTCCCAGGTCCCCTGTGACCCACAGACTCCTGACTAACACTCAGTTACAAGACCCTCCACCTATATGCTGCCCCTTCCTGTGGGCTGCTACACTTTTAGATCCTTCTCCCAGGTTCTCCATCTACTGAGCTTGTCTGTCATAGGCAATGGCATTTTGGTATTGGAGGTTGTCTGTTGCTGTAACAGAGGCCTGAATGGACAGAAAGAGAGTGGCTGAGACTCCTGGCCTTCCCCCAGGCTGTCCACCCTGAGAATGGGCCCAAATTAGCCTCCTCCCACCCCATCTCCACCCCAGGGCCAGCAATTATTTCTGAGCTCACTGAACCCCTAGTCTAAATATAGGTCTAATAGCCATTTCTCATTTCAGAATGGGGAATCTATTCTGAGTTTTAGTTGGATATAGATCAGACTCCCCAGATGCACAAAATGTGAAATGGATTCATTACCCCTGCCACCACCACCACTCACCCCTTGAAAATGAACTTCCTAATGGAAAGTAACTGGCCCGCTACTACAGTCCAGCGGGGTCAGCTCCTGGCAGATGGAAGCGGGAAGCTCTGCCTTACATCTGCAGCCTAGAAAGAATGAAGGCTGGCACAGTGCAGCTGGGTCTCCCGACTGTCCTTCCTGTCCCACCCAGAGAAATGCAAGGAGGGACATTGCTGAGCACTGACAACAGAATTTAATTGTCACCTAATAGGGGGTATATTCACTACTCCCTTTATGCATAGGAGGAAACCGAGGCTCAAAGAGACACTTTTGACAAGTGGCTAAGCCAGGAGTTGAATCTAGGACTTCAGAAGACTGTGCTCTCTCCATTCTCTCAGAGACGATGTGCACACAACTCTTTACTCACCCTCACAATTGTTTATATTAATGATAAATAGAAATGGTCGCAGTAAACTCTAGTGGTTTCATAATTCATCATTAGAAGTTGTGACAATTTCCTTTCTTAGAATTCAAAGTATATTTCAGATTGATATCATCGTACTTTTTCAAGATCACAAGAGCTAGGGAAAGGGCAGAGCTGAGGGTCCCTATCATACAGATAGATGAAGTAACCCAGATGAGAATAAAATTGAGGGAGATCCTGGAGTGAGACTCCTGGAGATTTTTCTAGCCATACCATAGTTAGTTATGATGGAATCTTCTGGGTAGAAAGGACGATAGAGATCAATTTATGTTGAACACTGAAAGCTAGACAGATGAAGACAATTGCTAAGGGATTGCAGCAAGTGAGGAACAGGTCTAGGATTACAGCCCAGGTCCTAGGACCCCCCGCCCAGTGATGTCCCAGCATACCATGACTCCTCCACATGGAAACTAAACTGATGCAAACATAGTGCATGATAGCATCTGCACATATTGGGACTGTAGGCAGAGGTGCCATGGTCCTCGCCCAGTAACTTTTGTAGAGAGATAGAGTCTTCTGCATGTTGGGTGGAATTGGTGTCTGGGTGGACAGGTGACATCACTGAATAAGTGCATTGCTAAACAATGACTTTCCCACCCGATATGGGATGGTTAATTTTATAAGGAGAAAACTCCCCCATGGCCCAGGGCTCACTTCCAGGGTGCTGCTGGTCAGAAGGTGAACCAAGAGGGAGAGACCAAGCAGCCAAGAGCCCTTTCCATAGTTCCAGAATATTAGAAATCTTGTGGGTATAAAGAAAAGTTGGGCCAGGTGTGGTGGTTCATGACTGTAATCCCAGCACTTTGGGAGGCCAAGGCAGTCAGATCCCTTGAGGTCAGGAGTTCAAGACCAGCCTGGCCAATATGGCAAACCCCTATCTCTACAAAAAAGAAATACAAAAAAGAAATCAGCTGGGCATGGTGGTGTGTGTCTGTAGTCTCAACTACTCAGGAGGCTGAGGCGGGATAATTGCTTGAACTTAGGAGGCAGAAGTTGCAGTGAGCCGAGATCGCGCCTCTGCACTCCAGCCTGGGTGACAGAGTGAGACTCTGTCTCAAAAAAAAAAAAAAAAGAAAAGAAAAGAAAAGAAAAGAAAAAAGAAAAATTCAAGCTGTCACCCTAAAATAAATTTTGAGCTGCACAGTTAATTTAGTTTAAAAGACTAAAGGTTAAAGCATCTTTAAAATATTATTTTAATTTCCCGGTCTATAATACCCTGTCTGTGAAAAATTCAAACTCCCCAAAGTTAACCACTGTTAGCAGATAGTAGGTATCCGCTAGATATCTGCTAGGTATCTCTCTAGAAGTTATTCTTTGCACAAAGTTTGCATATATATGTGTACACAGCTGCACAGTTATCTTTTGAAAACAAACATTGAGTCTTAATATACCCTGTTTTTAAAATTTGTTTTTTTAACTCAAAGATGAATCATAGACATTCATCCATCTGATACATACAGACTATTATCTTAGAGTGTAGATGTGCCATGATTTCTTTAGCCAGCCCCCTGTGGATGGATATGTTGTTTCCAAACAGTCATTACTGCATACAAAGCCACAGTGAATATCCACAGCCAACCACAGGTGTCTAGGTGCTAGTATTTCTGCAGGAAAGATTCCAAGAGGAAGACTTGCTGGGTCATTTTAGGTTTTAGTAATAACTGCCAAATTACTCCTCAAAATGGTTGCACTAATCTAAACCCTCACCGACAGTTTCTAAGGCATAAAACCCTTTTAGAGGCCGGGCATGGTGGCTCATGCCTGTAATCCCAGCACTTTGGGAGGCCAAGGCAGGTAGATCACGAGGTCAGGAGATCGAGACCATCCTGGTGAAACCCTGTCACTACTAAAAATACAAAAATTAGCAGGGCGTGGTGGCGTGTGCCTGTAGTCCCAGCTACTCAGGAGGCTGAGGCAGGAGAATCCCTTGAACCCAGGAAGCGGAGGTTGCAATGAGCCACAATCAGGCCACTGAACTCCAGCCTGGGCGACAGAGTGAGACTCCATCTTAAGACAAAAAACACCTTTTAGAATGCTGTCATTTTAACAATTGTCCTTTCATATTTGAAGAATTACTGGAAGATGCCCTCAAAGCCATATCTCCTAATGAAGAAGCTGCATTTTGCCTGTGTAGGCAATGATGACCTGTGTCCAGGGTGGCCCACACACAAGAGGGCCCTCTTCACCTTTCCCCAGCAGCAGGCTGGGCCCTGATCCCAAAATGGGAACTCGTGTAAGTTCAGGAGAGTAGGCGGGTACCTTGAGATAGGAGATAGGATGGAAGGAAGACGATTTAGGATTCCTTGGGTCATCTGTCATCTCTGCCTCCTTTCTAATCCAGCAGCACCTGGTCTCCGGAGAGTGGGGCCCCATGTTGATGGACCTAGAAGGTTCTCCTTCAGGAATATCAGTTTCCAACCATTTGAGCACCATGATTTTCCCAGAGTCAAATCCCTTTTGGAAAAAAGATATTTGTTTCCCAGCCAGAGAAGCCTCATACCCAGCCTTGGTTTCCTGCAGGGAAAGATGTGTTTATTTGCAAACATGCTCCTGTGGTCCAGAACACTTCTGCCCATAGGTGTGTACAAATGCCACTCCTGTGCTGAGACATGCACATCTGGGCACACCCCCTTGGGCTGCTGTGCACTCATTCACAAAATGTATCATTTACACACACTGTTTTTTTGTGGTTTGAATAGCTAGAGCATTGCTGGGGATGCTGGTCAGCAGAGCCCTTACTAGAAGGAAGTCAGAGAGAAGGGTCAGGTGCTTGATGGAGAAAGGAGTACCTGCCCAGCCTGCCCTGCCACTTCCCACAAGGAGCCAGTGCCAGCCAGCTAGGGAGCCTCAGCATATGCCTGGGGACTAGCCTGGCTCCACTGCCTGGGCCGGGAGTTAGGTGTCACCGTGCCAGCCCCTCCCCACCTTCTTTTTGGCTGCAGGAACAAAGGCTCCCATTGAGCAGGCTGTGCTTGGGAAACACACAACAGCAGGTTCCCGGTCCCAGTTCAGAAGGGGCCATAGTCTTTGTGTCATTCGCTAAAAGATGGGCTGGAACAGGAGCAGCACTTTGATCCCCAGGACAACAGCCCCTTCCCACCTCCTGGGCTTGGGGATGGGGAGGGAGGCTTGCATTTTCCTCCAGGATGTGGGGCCCTGAGGCTCTGCCCCTGCTTCAGCCCTGACCTTAAGACTGGGTCAAGAATGAGCGTCTTGGCCAGGAGTCCGTATCTAGGGACTGGGTATCAAATGAAGAGTGTTGGTAGCCATGTAGCCTTGGACAAATCCCTGCAGCAACTGAGCTTCAACTGAAAAATGAGACGACTGGCAGCTAGAATGTTTCCAAAGTCCCCCTTGGCTTGTTAACTGTGTGAATGCCAGAACACTCCTGTCATCCTCCATTGCTTTGCACCTCCATGTTGGCAGGGCTGCTCTGGGACTGCAGTCTCCTCTGCGAAATGCATGGGATCTGCCTAGCTAGAGAATCTCACACATTGCAACCCCACAGCCCTGGAAGTCAGGAAGTCGGGCCTCCTGAGCCTGTATGTGAATGTGAGCATGAGAGCTCAGAGAAGGAGAGGATTTAACCTTTACACTAAGAGATTAATCTGTGGCAATAATCTAGAAATGATAGGTTTTAGAGTAGAGCCAAGACTGTCAAATCAATGATCTCCAGGGGATTCTTGGAGTATGCACAAGTGTAACAGGAACCACGTTCATTCATTCACTTATTTATTTATGTGTGCATGCAAACATTCATTTACTTTTCTCATTTACTGCACATAAGCTGAGTACTAGGTGTAGTGGAGTGAAGAAAGATGACTTTGCACCACCCATCACAGGGGCATTTTATCGGAGGAAGATGCTGGAACAACAGAGTTGCCGTTAGCATAACACTAACACATTCATATGTGTCATCCCAATTAGTCTTCGAAACAACCCATCAGGGTGCTTAGATGAGGAAACAGAGGCTTGATGAAGTTAAATAAGTTGTCCAAGTCACACAGTCATGGCAGATCCAGGATCCAAACCCAGGTCTGTTTTTCCCCCAGATCTCTGCTTCTCACTTGTCCCTGAGATAAAACTATTTCAAACTCTATTTTTCTCCCTAACCACATTTGAAGGAGTAAGAAAACCTCCTGGAGGAGGAGGCTGTGCTGAGACCAATTGTCATTCTCTCTGTAGGGCTGCTACTTGGTGATCTGCCCATAGGGGGGGCTTCTCAGCCCCTGAACTCAGCCAGACCTTCCTGATAGTATAGTAAGTAGCCTGAATGCTGTGTAGTTTTCAACACAGGACCTGTTTTCAGCAGAGGGACCAGAGGTTTCTCAATCCCCTGTACTATGTTCCAGGAACCAGTGGTGTCTGGCAGGCCCGAGGGTGGGCTCCAGCCCCCAGCTTCATTTCAATTTCCACCTTTGCCACCACCCTGATGCGTGACCTTGGGCAAGCTGCTCAGCTCCTCTGGGCTATGGCTTTTCCGTCTATGCAGCAGGGAAGCAGATCGCTCTCCCACTTGGCGAGGGCTCTGGCTAATAACAATCATGTGCCATTGCAGCGCAGCCCACACTGGGAAGCCTGAGGATGGGGTGATTTCTCGAGGCTCTGCAGAAAGCACACTGAGAGCTCCTTGCCCAGCTTCCCAGCTACTGCCGTTTGCTAATGAGGACCAACATATGTTGATGATTCCGGCGTCGGCACTCGCTCCTTGGCTGTCCGAGTTCCCGGAGCAAACTGGCTTCCTATTAGGCATTTATTCTTATTAATAGCAACAAATTGCAGCCCTCCGCAACATCTGCTACTTTTCGTTTACAAGAAGCTTCCCAAATCATTTGTATTGGTAGCATTTTGTGACCAATTCTTTGAGGCAGAGCAGGACTGGATCCCCCTAATCTGAAAATGAATCAAGTGAGGCATGAAAAATGGGAACTTTTTGCTCAAGGTCACCCAGACACACAGAATAGATTACAGTTTGGAATCCCAGCTCCCCAACCCTCATGTCCTGTGGCGGTTGCCTTTGCTATTCTAAATATCGTCAGCCTTGACCCCAGAGGTCCTGCCTAGAGGCAGGTAGGGATAGTGGTGGTAGCCAAGGCTGCTGCCCTTGACCCTGTGCCTCTGTCTGCCCTCAAGTGAGGCCCCAGCTGGATTAGCCCCATGGCCCAAGCACCAGTAGGAGGAATTGCAAAGCTCAAGGCAAACCATTCCCAAGGAGCTTTTACTGCTGCTAAGTAGAAAAAAAATCATTTTCTGACACTGGGGCAGCCAGATGGCCAGTACAGGGAGTCTGAAGCACATCTGTGCTTCTGGTCAGCTGACCACAGCTGGAGGGCTACATTGTCTTTCCAGAGTCGTCTTCAGTCCTTTGCTCAGGGGCTAGACTTTCCTGAGATCAATAGATCTATGACCATAGAATTAAGAGAGCATGGCCAGCATGGGAGGTACTGAGAAGGTCCATTTATCATATCAGACCCAGCTTTCAATAATTTCTGAACTCGTACCGGGTACATATGCCTTCAATGTTTGCATAACCTATTTGAAGCACAGGGTGGTAAGAAGCGACCACACTGCAGCCTTCCCCCTCCTCCATTTGACTGACCTCTTCTCTCTCCCTCTCATGGGACTTTTACATCCTGGTGTAACTTTCTGCCCAGCACCTGTGTATCAGCTAGCTATTGCTATAATAAAGCTTTGTAACAAACCAACCCAAAACTCAGTTGCATACAATAGACACGAATCCTCACACTCATGGCTCTACAAAGCAATTGCATGTCAGCTCCCTAAGCTCAACTCAGCTGGGCAGTTCTGCTTCAAGCTGCTGCATCAGCCAGGGTTGTCTCCTGGCTATAAGTTGGGCTCAGTTCTCTCTCCATGTGGGTTCCTTTGGGGCCCAGGCTGAAGAGGAAACAGCTATTTCGGGAAGCTCTTCTTATGGCAATGACAGAAGCACAGAAGGCAAAGAGGAGCACATAAGCACATCTGAAGCATTAATTCGTCTCAAGTTTCCTACCATTCCATTGGCCAATCAAGTCCTGAGGCCATGCCCAAAAGCCAAGAAGTGGGGAAATGCATGCCACTTCTCTATTCACCATGAGGCCATGGGGTGGAGACATAAAAGTCTTTTTAGGGAGTGAAGAATTGGGACTCATAATACAATCTGCTACAGCCTGGAACCAGCCTCCTAACATCTGCCTTTCATACCAGTTAGCTAGGTTCAGAAACACCTGCCACCTTTGAGCAAAGAGAACAGGAGTGACAGGGTTCCAGGCATGTGGAGTGACTTGAAATAAGCACAGCTTCTTGAGCCACTGCTCAGCCACAAATTGCAGCCCTGGTGGTGAGGGCCTTGGAGCCATCACAGGGAGACTCCACAAAACCTTTGTGTGGTCCCTGGCCAGCAGAAATAAAGCTTGGAAAGGCAACCGGTGGTGACCAAAGGAAATAAAGGCCAGCGGAGAGGCTTTGAGGAGCTCCCCAAGACCAAGCCACCGAGACCCATGTGTATTACTGAGCTAAGAATTTTCCAGAAAAGGAGTAACTTTTCTCAACTCTACTTCCTCTGCTCGGGGACATTGGCAAGGAAGGACAGCATGATGTACAGCACCAAGTGTGGCATCTGCACGGCTTGACAGTTCCCCCAGCAGCCTCTTGGAGTTTCTTAATGGGTCATCTTGCCTCTTTTTTTCTTTCTTTTTTGACAATTTTGAAGGAAATTGGGTACTTAAGAAACCTTTTGGACATTTAAATTAACTCCAACCATCAGGCTCAGTGTAGCCATCGTTGCATTAGCATCCAATTATAAGAGTAGAAATGGAGTAATAACTCACATTTTGACCAGAATGTCAAATGCTTAAACAAATTAGAGATACATACAGAGACTGCATGCTATATCTATGGAACATTTCTGAATGTAATCAGCAGAACAGCAGGCACCCTTCAGAATGTGAGCAACAGGCAGAGTGGGACCCTATTGCCAGAGGAAAGCATCTTTTGAAATATCAGGGAAACCAGGCGGGAGTTGGGCAGTGGGGGCCAGGACTCAGAAGCTGTAAGAATTCCTCCAGCTGCCATGGAGGACCCCCAGGCTCCCAGGTCCCCAAGCAATGGGCTCAGCTCATCACATGGAGAAACTTATGAAGACCAAGGCCATGACTTAAAATCTGATGTGGGACCCTTTGCTCTCTTCTCAGTCATTCATTGCCTTCCTATGCTAGGCCATTGTTCTGTAAATTTGTGACCTTTGGAACTGAACAGGTTAGGAAGATGATGATGATGATGATGATGATGATGATGATGATGATGATGATTGCATGTACAACAGCAAATGATCATTCTATTTACAATTATTTAAAACCAAACCAAACTACATTATATTATTTAAGGAAGCTTACCTTGGTGGCAAAAGGATAAAACCACCCAGATTCCCAGAAAGGTGATCTAGGGGGAAAGGAAGTGTAAATGGGGAAGGACACACAGGTGATTTCTGGCCATCACTGTGAATGAAAAATACCAAAGCAGAGGTTGAGCAACAGCAGGATAATTTTCTAAAATCAGTGGCCATTTGACCTCTTGTGAGTTATTTGAATTGGGAGCTCCTCATTTAGGCCTTTTGGAATGGGTGGGAGGCAAACATTTCCAGGAAGAACAAGGCTATGGCATCATTTTTCCAAATCAAGAAACAGGTATCCAGACCTTGAGAATGACAGAGCCAGTTATGTAATGATACATGATAGGTGACATTTATCCAAAACCCTTTGTCTATTTGAGATTACATTGAAAAGAGTAGCAATGCCTATCTTCTGACTGAAAGATCTCAGAATGTTTCATAAACATGATTGTATTAGTCTACCAGCAAAAGCTGTGCCCCTTTGACCCAAGGAGCAAAGCAGAGAACAGGTGTTTTCATATCCATGCTGCCATGCTGAAGATGAAGTAATTTGTGAAGTCCACTCAAAAGGATTATTTCAATATTTTTATTGTGGTAAAATACACATAACAAAAATTCACAGTGTTAATTATTTCTAAGTGTGCATTTGTAAGTACATTCACATTGTGGTGCAAGCGTCACCACCCTCCATCTTCTGAACTTTTGCATTTGCCCAAACAGAAAGTCTTTGCCCATTAAAGAGTAACTCCTTATTCCTCCCTTCCCCAGTCCCTGGCAACCACCATCCTGCTTTCTGTCACTATGAATCTGACTACTCTAGGCACCTCACATAAGCAGAATCATGCAGTATTTGTCCTTTTATGTCTGGCTTATTTCACTTAGCATCATGTCCTCGAGGTTCATCCATGTTGTAGCATGTGTCAGAATTTCCTTCCTTTTTAAGCCTGAATAATATTCCATTGTATGGATATACCACATATTGTTGCTTCATTAATCTGTTAATGGACATTTGGGTTGCTTCCATCTTTTGGCTGTTGTGAGTAATTCCACTATGAACCTGAGTGTGCAAATGTGTCTTTGAGATCCTGCTTTCATTTGTTTTGCTTGTGTACCCAGAAGCAAAATTGCTGGATCATATAGTAATTCTGTTTAACTTTTGAGGAACTGCTAAACTGCCTAATAGGTTTTTGCACAAAGCCGGACAATGTCCCAAGACAATGTTATGCAGACCCTACCCTAACCCTGCGCCCAATCCTTCTCCCCAAGCACAACTTATGCACACGTGGAGGTCCCCGGAGGTGATGGGGCTCCCATCTCTAGAAGCAGCAAAGGAAGCTGCAGCTACATCCATCAACACGTTTGCTAGAGTCTTGTGACCAAGGGACAGACCTCAATATTCTGTGGTCTCTGATACCATCTATCATTATGGTAGCTTAGGTCATGTCACCATCTGATTTGTTCTCCAAACAGAAGTCCCTCCCCCACCCCATTACTTTCTTTTTTCACCTCTTCCTGTGGTCTGAATTCCCTCACTCAGTTAATTAGCATGCCTGGCACTGCAGCTTAAGACTTTAATCAGCGTGGGGTGGTTTTAATTAATCGTGTGGCTCTGCATCTGGAGTGGTTTGTGTTCCAGGGTCAGGAGAGGAGTTGGAGATGGGGGTTGGGAGAGGCAGCTTTGTATGGTGTAAGGCTATGAGTGGCAAGTCTAGGTATTTGGGGAGAAAGAATCATAGAGGCAAGGTGGCTCAGAGGTCATCTGGCCACCTGTGCAATGTACTAGCAAGGTGTGGATGGTAACTGGGGACATGAGGGAATACATTTATACTGAGCTAAATGGTTGGACTAAATCCAGTTTTCAAAAGTGATTGAAAGTATTAGAAAAACTTCTGATGCTTTGCAGAATTAACCATGGGGTAGAGAGTGAGGCAAAGCAGTGATAGAGATGGAGAGGTGTGCAGCCAGCCTGGGAGGCCTTGGCCATGCTGGAGACTATTGCCTGATGGTGGAGCCTGGGAGATTTCCCTTGGTTCTGTCCTTCCTTGGGAAGGTCCTGGCAAGGTGAAGGAGGTGGCACCTAGCTTTCAAATGATGGTAACCTTTCTACTTGGACTGTCAGAATCCTGTTGGCTCCCCAATTTGAATGTCCACACTTTAAAAAGAGTAGAGAAAACCTAGATGAAGTTCAGGAGAGAGTCATAAAAATGATTAAATCATGAATATAACTATTCTGTAAGGACAGACTAAAGGCAGTTGCGTTGTTTACCTTCAAGATGAGAAAGCTCTGGATGCCTGGATGATTGTCACCAAGAGAATGTTTTCTTGAAGGTGGACCCAGTGCCATTGTCATACATGTCCATGAAAACCACACAAGTGAGATGAGGTTGACCCGAGAGACTTTGTCGGAGCATTAACAAGGAGCTTAGGATGTTAGGACTGAAAGGGAATTCAGAACTAACCTGCCCAGTTCCTCATTTCTCAGATCATCAAAAAGAAGCCCAGAGAGAGATTTGTCCAAGTTTACCCAAGAAACTGGGGGGCAGAACTGTGGCTGGAACCCAAGGCTCATAATACCCGTGCAGGACTTATGTCAGGGCTCATGATACCCGTGCAGGACTTGTGTCCCTGTCTCACATGGACCCACCTACATGAAAAGCTAAGAAAAGCAGATAGTTGTTCCAGAAGCTAGTAAAGATAGTGAATAAGTCCTGGAAATGAGATAACTCCGGGTTTCATCCGAAGCGTGGAACAATGAATGGTTTAGGGGCAAATGTCATAGTTCAAGGAGGAAATCATGCTATCAAGGTATTAAAAAAGAAAAGTTCTCCCAGGTCTGTTGAACTCCTGACAGAGTTCCTGAGGCCTCAGAAGACTGTCAGAGGAGTTTTCTGGGATGTAGGGGAGAGGTAAGTGACAGTACAAGGAGGATTGGGATATTAATAAAAAGGATAGCAGCGATCCATCATAGCCGTCACTTATAAAGTGCCAGACCATTTACAAAACCATTGCGTTGTCTGTGCTTTGGGAAACTGAATTGGGGTGGGGGTCGGGGAGGGGGGATTTTTATCTCCAGTTAAGCCAGAATTTGAACCTAGCTCTGAGGGCTCTTGCATTCTTTCAAACCCAACAAAAAATGACTCATGTTTAAAATCAAGAGGAGGGACTTGACAATTCCAGGGTATGGACATTATTAAACACCAGTTTCAAAATATTTTAAGAATCTGAATGCAAAGGTTTTTGAGAATTTCACGTTCACCAAGGAGCTGGCTCTTGACTTGATGTGGAACATTCTGGAACCTGCAGCCACATTCCATCCAAGGTGGATTATAGAACTTGTCAATAGGAGAAACTGGGGAGGATGGTAATTAAGTTTAAAGCAAGAAAATGTTTTTGATTGAGCAAGGCATGATTTTCTGTTTAAGCCCATGCAAAATATGGAGTGCTAGACAAGCAGCTGGAACATATGAAAACATTATTGTGTACTTATGGTTCCCAACTTTCACCATTTATGGCCCCTTTTATTATTTTTCCCTCTGTGCATTATGTTTTGAAAGATTCTGTCTACTAAACAAACTGCATTTATTAAGTAATAACATATTTCCTATTTTTAATATGAGACGTACATCACTGAATATGAATAAAAAACATAAAACAGCAACAATTCAATTTCCATTAGGCTTTGGGAAATATTGAAAATAGCTTGTGGACCTCATTACCACTCATGAATTCCTAGGAGTCCAGGTACTTTGGGTTAGGCGTCACTATTTATATGCTTACATAACTAGCATGTCTATACTCACTTAAGGAGTAAGAAGAGAAATTAAAGACACAACAGAAAGAGGGCAAATTCTTGGCTGGTATGGAGCCAGTGTGGGTAATTCATAAGGAACTAATTGTTAAGGTTAATTAGTAGGATAGGAAGGTCGTATGTAGGCAGACTCCAGGCACAGCCCATGCAGATTACATGAGCAATAATAAAAGATAAAATTCCAAATGTGCAAAAAAGACATCTGAGAAGGTGGAGGAAGGGCCACCAAGGTCAAGGTCACTGCCGTCAGAATGGGAGAGGGAGGCTAAAAGGTTGCTTGAAAGAAGTGAAAATGCAGTGTGGTCATTAAGAACTCTCGGTGTGTACTTTGGAGAACAAAAAGATGCATAAAGGGAATAAGAAAGTTAAGGGAAAAGAGATCATGTGGGATTGGGAATTAATTATTAATTAATTCCAAAAGAGAGTTGGAGACTAATTGAGCAGCTCTGGTGCCAGTTTGCCTGTGCGTGAGTTACAAGTAGCCCCTGCCAAGCGGACATCATTTTACAGAGGCACATGCCCCATAAAACAGCAGGGGAAACACTGCCTCTGCATTTGCTCATGTAACAGAGAGGGTTCAGCCAGGTCAGCGCAGTTTATAGTTTTCTGTGCCTGTTGTCTGGTGGCGAGAAATTAAAAAGGATGGCCACATCAAATTCTCTTAGCTCAAGCTGAAACATCAGGTAGGATTCTCCATTGAGATGAAAAGGTATCCCAAATGGAAAAGGATGATGTAAAATTAAAAAAAAAAAAAAACTTTTTGTAAAGAAGAAACTGGCAAAACAGAGAATAAAGACCAAGGCTATAAAAAGAAAATAAAAACTCTGTTTGATCCAGTGTGTCATTATTGAGTACCTACTATGTAGCAGGTGCTGGCAAGTCATGTAAAGAGACATCAAGGCAAAGCTACATTGGAGAACAAAGAAATTCAAAAGATATTTAAGAGCATGCAGGAAATGGAAGCATTTGGGCTAAGCAAAAATGTCATGTGGAACATTTTACATTAGCAGGCGGCTGGTGAAAGCTAATATAAAGTTTTGGGTTGGAGAGGAAGCCTCTAGTCATGAAAAGAGTGTGGGTAGGAGGAGAAATAGCAGCAGATGCTCTTTGAAAGCACCATAGTGAAAGCTTTTAGAGCCAGTTGGCCAACATTATGAGAAAGAAAGAGCGGGTAAGTAACAGCTACAGAGTGAGCTTATGATATCTTGGTAAATGGCAAGGAGGGAGAGAAAGAGAAGGGTCTTGGTCTCAGGCTAACTGCTCTCTGGAGCAGCAAAAATGATGAAACGTGAAGGAGGACTGGAAAGAAGGGGAAACACTATAGAAAAAGAGAAATGATGAGGGAGTGAGAATGACCATTTGCACTTATTAAATTGATAGGAAACAAATACATGATGAATTGGCCATTTGTAGAGATATTTGGGGGTTTCAGAGGTAGAAAACTTGAACGCTGTAAATATCTTTTCTAACAACTTAGTATGGACTGTATGGAGTCTGTATTCATGGAAACTGCTAAGAAAATAATATGGCTGCTTGTCTCCCTGGATGCATATGTGGCCACCTACTCAAACATAATCACTTAAGGTCCCTTCCCACACTGGGCTCCAAGCACCTTCATGCTCCTGCAACATTTCAGGTGATCCACTTGATATTTAGAGCAGCATCTCTTCTGGTACACTACTGGGTGTTCTGCAAAATCTTGACCACTTTCTCCCTACCCTGCTATCCTAGCTCACCAGAGTCCCTGTGGAGTCCTGTGGTCAGTATCGGAGCTGCGGCGAGTGCCTTGGCTCAGGCGACCCCCACTGTGGCTGGTGTGTGCTACACAACACGTGAGTACCATGGGGAGGCTGCCTCCTGCCTCCCACTTCCTCCTGGTAATTCCCTTCCTCCACTTCTCTGTCATCACTGCCTTTCCCTTTGATCTGTCTTTTCTCCTCATCTTCCTTGCTCTTCCTTCCTAGTATCCTTTCCAAATTTTATCTCCCTTCCTTTGTTCTTTCTGACTTCTCTTTAAATTTGCCAAATTCCCTTAAGAAATATATGGCAATGGCGGCATGGGAATGATGATGGGTCAGGATATAGTTGTCACGCTGGGTAATCACACACTGGAGGGCGGGAAGAAGCAGGATTCCTGGACTTTCCTGACTGTGGCTTACTGGGCTGGAGATTGACTTTCCAGGACTGAACACCAGGAAGAAGGCATTGGATATTTTTTTCTCCACCTTCATACTGGCCACAAAATCATGAACAAGATATATGCTGTCCCTTTAGTGATTCCACATCTCCTTAACATCTCCTTCAACATCTCTATAGGATTTTCTGGTTTGGATCCGCAGTTAAATGTGTAGCACCTGAGGACCCTCCCACTGCTGTCAAACACCCATCAGCTGGCTGTGAGTGCACTTGGGCTAGAGCCACTGGGTCAGTAAAGCCTGGCCTGAGTGCTGGCCACTTGCCAACATGCCTCCTTTTTTGTGGCTCCATTTTATTCTGTAGAAGAGGGAAGAAGGCAATGGCATTATAGTGGAGGTAAACGGTAAATAAACCAAGGGGCAGAAATAGGGCTCAAACAACCAGAAAGCTGAAGGCTTTTCTTTGGGGATCCAAAGACCCTTGCCATCAATACCTGGAGAAGCCAACAATGGTTGGACCTCACTCTGATGAAATTTGGTTCCAGTCCAGCTATTGTTGTTTCTGGCCAACACCTGAAATGTGCCACTTTGTAAGCTGGATCCAAACATTATAAATTAAGAAGAAAAACTTTATTCTTCCTACTAAGAACCTGAACTACATGTGACCAATAACATTTACCAATAATTTTCAAGTATAAGAAGGTAGGAGTAGGATCTTGTCTTCTCCCCTCCCCTTTGCAAAGAGTGCCTCTAAAAGTTAGAAACACCCTCTTAAACTCGAGTACATCTCTGGGTGGCAGCCTTAGGCATAATGAGTCCTTGAGTTCCTTAGGGGAAGGTCTGACATCCCTCAGGTAAGTTATAGTAGAAAAAAGTCAAGAACCACTGAGCTACACTGAAGTATACGTAACTCAGTCTATGGCCATGCCGCCCTGAATGTGCCCAATCTTGTCTGAAATATGCATAACTCACAGACAGATCAGAAACTGTGCACTCAAGTGTATAGAAAGGTTGCATGGTAACAGAGCACGGGATCCTAGCAGTGGCCAGCATAGAAGAGGATCGCAGAGGTTGCATTCAGAATGCAGATTGGCTCAGATGATACCAGAAGAGTTTCCTGAATGATACCTTGCAAGGCAGACAGGGGACAGTTTTCTTTGTGTCACCCAGTGAGGCCTCTCAGGAAGAGACCATGCTCTAAACTCATTGCCTTACTTGGGAGCCTTGACTGCCCTGTTTTCTGCTTGGCTGAGGATAGCTCTGCAGTCCTGGCATGGGGCTTTCTTACCTGGCATAATTCAAAGGCAGTCAGAAAATCTGGTCCCTCCCTGACACTCCATGCCCAGTGGCAGTTTCCATGTCAGCTTTGGTCTCTGCCCACAATGCTGTCCCAGGCCCACAGAGCACGGAGCCCTGTGAACAGAGGGGCTCCAAAGCTTAGAGAAGGCACCAGAGAGGTTGTGAGAACCCCTACCTCCCACCCCCAGGGCTGCAAGGTAAGCAGACATGAGAGGAGGAGGCAGAAGGCAGTACTTCCTGTATGGCCTCAGTTTTACCTTCTGTAACATCATACCTGCCTCCTGTCAAGTAGAAGAAAACAGGGATGGATGGAGGCCAAGGTGAAGTCTGGGTGGTTTGTGAAAGGGGCCCTCAGCCTGCATGGGGAAGCCAGCTGCTCCATTCTCAGCACAGCATAAAAACAGCCACAGACATGAATTTTGGGCACCTGCCCCCAAGTCCAGACTCCTCATCCCAGCTCCTCCTCTGTGAATTGGACATGGTGACGCCTATCTCCCCTGCCTCACTGAGTCACTGGTGAATCAAATGAGATGGTATGAGGACCAATGCCTAGTGGGCTGTGGAGCACTGGAAAATGTAGTGTAGGGTGGGGCAGGAATGTTGACAAGGCTGGGGAAGGACTGCGAGCTCGTGATGGCCCGCCTCTTGTGACTCTGCTGATCCCTGGTGATTTTCCAGATGTCTCTACTTTAACTGCATGCTTCTCTTCCTGGGGGGTCCCCAGCCTTTGTCTAAATGGTGGGTGCTCCTGCTAGATCCTCATCACCCCTTTAGTCTGGCGCCGTGTTTTATTCCGACACTTGCATGTCTTATTCGTGTTTCCATGTAGCCCAGCCCTTGTTAAGCACAGGCTCTCAGAAGGTAGGGGCTGTGCAAGTGTTGCTCTCTTTGTAGTCATCATTGTCTGCTGCTGCTGCTGGCACCTCCTTGCTCAAGAAGCCACAGTGGAGCCAGTGAGTTGAAGCACTGGGGGACACTGGGAGGATTACTGGAGTGGAAATCGGTGGACTTAAGTTCACATGCCTTGGAAACTTGTTGCAGGGCTTTAAGCAAGTGCAGTCAGTTCTCATTGCACATGGTAGATATGTTCCATAAAGTCGCCGGAACACACAGTGAATACCAAGCCATTGCTTCTAGGAGAAATACAGGGTTAGGTTCCTGGGAGCCTCTGGTCACATTTTCATCAACAAATCCATCTATAACCTTGTTTTGTGTGTGTTTTTGTTTAAAGACATCTTACTTAATATATATCATTGATTCATTAAGGTTGACCTCACCGCCAACAGCACTGTAACACATACCTAAACAAGGCTTATCCAACACAACTATTTTCTCCATAAGGTACACCATGGCCTTCTTGCACTCAAGATCACTAGACAGCCCTTCAGCACTACATTCAGGGACTATTTTAAACAGCAAAATCACCTGCAAAATTAGAAAAATGTGGCACTAAATAGGGCTTGAAGAGGACACTTGTTTATAGAGCGAGAGCTAAAACAAGAAGCTGAGGCTGCCTCGTCCCACCTCAGCTGGCAGCATGTGTGCCAGATCACTCAAATTTTTCAGTGCCCTGGGCATGTCCACAGGTACCGATTTTTGTCACAAATAAACATTAGCAGTTAGTTGAATTTGCAAATAGATTGCACGATAACTCTCTATGTCAGAAACTTGGCATCCTTGTTTCAAAGAGGGAGAGCAGTACCTTCTCAGTGGTGGCACAAGGATAAAAGGAGGTGATTGATATAGGACGTTACAGAATTCCAAGATGCTCCACCAGGGCAAGGTGCTGTCATTTGTAACCTTGAGCCTCCTGGTTATGTCCATGACTTGATGAAGGCAGACACAGGTATAAGAGTTGTACCAATATATCTGGTAAAGCCCAGCTCTTCCAGGAGGACAAAGCTCAAGAGCCTCCATAAGCCAAGGCTGCCTGCCCACTGAGACACTCAGTAAATCCTCCCTCCCTCTCAGAGTTATGACCAAGAAGACCCCCCTGGCCCACATAGGGCCACATCCTTTTCAACTGTAAGAAGGTAGGAGAAGAATCTTGTCTTCCCCCGCTGCCTTGTGAAGAGTGCCTCTAAAAGTTAAAAAGACCCTCTTAAGCTTGAATATGTCCTTGCTACAAGAGCAGGCACCCTCCCCATCTCTGAGTGGCAGTCTCAGGCATGAGTCCTTGAGTTCCTTATGGGAAAGTCTGAAATCCCTCAGGTATGGATTTCTGAGGTCCTGAAATCCAGGTTCTAAAATCCGGTCGTGGATAAGTAGAGTAGGTCCCTGGATTTCTAAGATGTTTTTAGTAAAGGTGCAATTTTAGATTTAGATGGAATCAGATGCACAGATCTTAAGTGTATAGCTTGAAAGCTTTGACAAAGGCAAACAACACCCCTGTAATCCACATGTCTATCAAGATATAGAATACTTTCTTTATCCAGAGAGCTCTCTCCTTCTTCTTCCCAGTGGGCCTTTCTTCCCTAGTTCCTCAGGTTCAGGTCAAAGCCAGAAATTGCTCCTCCTTATCTGCCCTCCTTTTCACTTTTCGTGAGAGTAAACTGGACATCCATGGCTTGGAGAGACACATGAGGAAGTGGACTCAGCAGGAGAGAAAGAAGAAGGCTGGTGGCTGGCAGTTCAGTGCTGGAGACTGAGGGCAGCCAGAGAGAGCCTATGGATGCTTGCTGTGAAAGGCATCAACTTTCTAGGGAGTCAAGTGGAAAGAGTGGGAGGTTTAATTGCTTCCAGGGAGTGCTGTGTCCACACTCACAAATTTGTCCATAGATCTCTCAGACCTGCCCTTCTCCCTCCGTGCCCAGCAGTGTGCCAGGCTCAGTGATATGAAGACAACTCTGTTAGGTCATCTCTGCCCTAAAGCTTTTGTGGAACCAGGCCTTGGATTCAGGGTGGGAGTTTACTAGAATCGATGCATTTGTTCAGCCCCCACCATGGGCAAGACCCCGTGCCAAGCGACTCATTCGCATGCTAAGTGGCCTCAGCAAGCCTGATCCTCACTCAGGAAGACCAGAACAGCAGGAAAAGGGTTCCTCGAGGTGTCAAGAGAAATTCATTTTCTCAGTCATTTTTGCCAACTTTCCCCATGGTTGGAGTGAGTGAGGTGGTGGTAGCATCAGGAAGAGAAGGGCAGTAGATGGGTGTATGAGAGACAGAGACAGACAGCCAGCAAGAGAGGAAGAGGGAAAAGACAGAGAGAGGGGTTGAGAGTGAGCACATGTGACTGAGCTGTACAAGGGCAGGGCCTCTGTAAACAGGTGGCTCATGTGGCTGAATGGGCTGTTTGTAGCAGCAAGGTCACAGGTGGGTTGCACAAAATATGCTTGAGAAAGGCTCATGTAATTTAAATCCTCTCTCCTGTTACTCTCAATTGTCATGAAGCACTCACCTGCCAACCTGGTAGTACACAGGGTCACTCAGTCGCTCTCTTTTGCAGCCCCTGACCCCGGCCCACAGGCTTGCCCATCTCTGATGGCAATGACAGCTTCGATAATGCTGAGTATTGAGGTGGCCCTGAGTTTTGAGCCTTTATTCCTTGTTCCTGAGCTGACCCATTCTGACTTGGGTGAAGGTAAAGGAAAGCCTTCACCCGATCACAGCTATCTCCTGTCCTGGGCCAGAAACATTTTCTCCAGTGACCAGGCTTGGCAGGTCCCCAACCCCCTCCTCCATCTTCCCCTCCCATGGCTTCGTGCCCAATCAAAGAAGCCTGTCTCAGTCTCAGCAGGTAATGGGATCCTGCCCAGCAGACCCAGCCGCATCGATTGGCCCAGACATTACCTTTCTTAAGAAAAGTCATCAGCGTCACTCCTGGGAGGTTCATGTAACCCAAGACATCACAGGGGAAGGATAAGATCAGCTTTTCTAAAGTCTCCCTCTCACCCCCTCATGACCCTGCCTCTTCCCATATTTCTTCTGTTGGAAGAATGCCCTCCTCTGGATAGGCTGGCAGGGCTTACTTTTCAGGAGTCATTCCTGTTATTTTCTATGTGGTTTCTTCCAAGATGGCGAGAGTGGAAAGACAAGAAAGACACTGCTTTTCAGAGCAGAAAAGAAGACTTACAACTTAGTTACAACTAAGGACCTGTCTATGAACAGACCCAGTCTGGGTTTAGTTTCTTCAGCTCTAATTTCATAGCCACGCTATGAAAATTAAAGGAGAGGGCCTGCGTGAAGCCCCTCGCTGGGCCTACAATGCAACAAGCCCTCATGCCTGAAGTGGCCCAAATGGCCATGACTGTGGGAGCAGAGCCTGGAGTTGGACCCTAGTGCCTCCTCCTGGTCCCCCTCCCCTTCCATTCCTCTCCCTCCCAGGGCTGGAGGGCTGTGGCTGGTGCTGGAGCCAGCCCACTGTTGGGAAGTCTGCCTCCCCTTGGAAGGCTTCAACCAGCCATGCCAATGTCCACTTAATGACACACAAGCTGATTGCAAAATGCAAGCCATGCTTTGCTTCACCCAGGCATATCTCACAGCCTTGCTGTCTCATTTTTTAAACCTATATTCAAAGGCTACTTAACACTAATCTTCTAGGTCAATGATCTCTCCTAGGGCTGCTTGCACAGGGCCTACACAGTCATGAGGAATGGCTGGTGTCCACTTCCACCCAGCAAACTCCTTGCAATCTGTGCAAGGAGGTTTTCCTTGACTCTTTGCCGAAAAGCTATCAGCCTCTCTGGTCCAAAGGAATGAATCCCAGACTAGATATTAGTACACTGGAATTTTCCTCTCCACGGCTTAGCAGAGACATAGTATGACTTAGGGAAATGGGCCTTTTCTTTTTTAAACATGCCCCCTGCCGCCCCCCAGTCCCCAATACACACACACACACACACACACACACACACACAAAACACATGTTTCATGACCAGAGAATGATAAGTTAAAAATGCCATCTTCCCATATGAATTTAAAAAGCCCTGTGTTCTGCTCAAGCTCTCAATGTCCCTCCCAGTCTAATGACTTGGATCCCTGTGGACAACCTGAGGAGCTGGCCTACCTGTGAGGCTTCACTCCAGACATACACACCACACCCGTATTCCAGCATTCACACACCGCATTCAGTCACGCTGCACTGGGCCACATAGGATGGAGCAGCCCAGCCTGCACAGAGCAAAGTGCTTCCCTGCACCAAGCCTACTGGACTTGGTGACATTAATGGAAATGAAGACACCAGGCTGTTGGATAAAGTATAGTGTAAAACTGATGAGAATCAACTGGAGTCATCGTTGGAATGTGTCTCAGGTAATAGGCAGTGTTCTCCTTTTTACTGACTGGATTATAAAGAGAATGGATTCGCCTGCGGCGATGCCTTTGTTGTCTCCTTTTTCCCTTCTCCTGCCTTTCCCTCCCTTTCCCTCCCTCCACTCCTGCTCTGCTCCACACCTGTTCTTTCCTAACCTCTCCTCAATCTTAGTAGAAAATTAATAGGCCCTAATAGAGCTAGCCACTGATGAAGAAAAGAGAAAGACAAGCCAACTTCACTTTCTCTTTTGGCAACTGCTACATGTAATTTGGTTTGGTTTGAGATCATCTGGAAAAAACGAACAATTCCAGGTCCTTTGTACCTCTCATCTAAGGTTTTGTTCAGTAGATTGTTCATTCAAAGCATGGCTACCAAGGTCAGAATCCAGTCAGGGACCCAGGGCAGACAGAACATGGCTTCTCAATGCAGGCTGCAAGCCCGTGATCTGAGCTAACTGTGGTGGGACAGGATGCCTTGGTTGCCATATAAGCCCAGAAATGTTCTTGGGCCTCCACTCAACCCCTGAACCTGCTGGTTTCCGCTAAGTTCTATTCCCTCCTCCTGTAGGGGAGGCATGGATAAATCTGATTCAGGTGCTTCTTAGGTTAATTTTGGGTCTTTAGAGATGGTAAAGGACCATGGGTCCATTTGCCAGCAACTGATGGCAGAGGGAAAATTACAGTAGAACCTTGGGCTTTCCTCTCTTGGGATTCATCCTAAGTATTTACATGGCACAACCCAAATACTTCAAGTTCCATGAGACCATGGTGTCAGTCACTGGATCCTAGAATTGTAACATTGAAAGGACTCACCTGGTCTACCCCTATGTATAAGGAACCTCTTTCACATCCACCTGCCTAGGAAGGACCCTGTACTAGCTACTCCACTTCCTCCAAGTCACGCACATCTATCCATTACTGTGGTCATTCTCAAGGAGGACAAGGATTTTGAATTAGGAATTATAGTCTCTTCCCTTGTCAGTGTCCCCAGATGTGATGACAATGGCCAAAGCTTCCAATAATCTCCTAGTTGAGTAGGCATTCTAAATTCTCTTAACTTTTCTATTAGGTCCACTGGGGAAGGCCCTCACCCCTACCCCCTTTCTTTTTCAATCTTCTCAATTCTAAGCACAGATGGTGCACCTTAAGCATAGGTCATGGCCAATGTAAAAAGTTAAGGATTGGGGATCATCCGCAGGGAGAAATAAGGAGCAAGCTCTGATGTCTAAGCCTGGTAAACATGCTGGAGAGCCCAGGGAGATCGACCAGCATCGGCCTCTCCAAGCTTGGAAGCTCACTCAGGCTGGACTCACAGATAGCCCTGTTTCCAAATTGAAATTTGTTTGCCTGGCCAGTGGCACTGGGAGTTAATATTTCTATCGCTGTATTTGGGAATTAATTTCTAGAGCACTTAATCACCACCTCTCTCCCCCTCCCTCACCCCCTTCCTTCCTTCATTCCTCTCCCTTCTAATTTTCCACTTGGCTGGGAATTCTCCAGCAGTGAAAGTTCAGGCTTAGGGGAGGGCGGAGGTAGCTGCTTCATTAGAGAGGATAATCTCATTGGAACCACTGGCTTGAATAATAACCCCTTCTAGGGGCCCTAGGGCCTTTCTCCCCAAGGGCTTTTTGCACCTTTGATCTGAGGCTGGAGAAGATGAACTGCAGAGAAGTGGAATGAGGAAGAGAGGTCAGAGGAGGTTAGCAGGGAGGGACTCCAGCTCTGGGGGTCTGATGTATCGTCTTGGGGTCAGCTTCCTGCTGGCCATCTGAAGGTTTGTATTTGGAGCGGGAGTGACATTGGCATGCAGAGAAGAATGTCAGAAAACTCCAAGTCACACAGCATATGCACTATCTAAATTCATATCAGCTCCTGTTTTCCTACCTGGGAAACGGATGAAGCAGGGGATTCCTTCATGTCAAGGGGCCCGTACAGTGGAGCTGAGGGACATGCTTTAGGAGTACCTGAAGCCTCTTGGAAGGAAACATCTAAGCCACTACCCCTGCCTCTCAGGTGATGAATTAACACTTTGCTCTGGTTTCCAGCTCTGTTCTGGGCTGTTGGGAATCACAGTCCTAGAAAAGCAGAAGTCCATTCCCTTGACAGACCCCAGAAGAAACCAGCAGGAATTCATGCCTCCCCTTCCATTATCCTATCATATTTAAGGTCAGTTGTCTGTGCTTTTGGACATTTGTAGCCTCCACCCTCATGAGTCCTGGAGGATAGTAGAAATGTCAAAACATCTCTGGCTCTGACCTTACACTTGACTTTCCACTAAGATAGCTGAGTTCTCAATACCCTTTGACAGCTATTAAGAAAACAGAGCTATGATCCAGACCATTCTTTCACTCTTTTCTCTCTCCTGGTCTCTGGGCTGTCCTTCTCCTTTATTAAGAGGAAAAGTGCTGCAGTCCTGCCTTTCTTTTGTCTTTGATTTGCCCCAAGGGCCAGTTATGGAGAAGATCTGTGGTTCTCTGGGCTGGGCATGGTGGCTCACGCCTGTAATCCCAGCAGTCTAGGAGGTGGAGATGAGTGGATTGCTTTAGCTTGGGAGTTTGAGACCAGCCTGGGCAACATGGTGAAACCGGTCTCTACCAAAAAAATACAAGTTAGTTGGGCATGGTGGCGTGTGCCTGTAGTCCCAGCTACTTGGGAGGCTGAGGTGGGAGCATGGCTTGAGCCCAGAAGGTGGAGTTTGCAGAGAGCTGAGATTATGCCACTGCATTCCAGCCTGGGCTACAGAGCCAGACCCTGTCTCAAAAAATAAAAATAAAAAACACTCATTCTAAAAATAAATAGCAAATAAAAAAATAAAATAAATCTGTGGTTCTGCATCAGCTACAGTTTGGAGAGGTCAAATGAGGATGTCAGAGAAAGGATAAGATGATAATACTAGCTAACATTTATGAGGGCTTACTATGAGCTATGCCCTGTCCTTAATGCTTTACTCACATAATCTCATTTAATCCTCATAATAACCTTATTAGGTAGTTACTGTTTTGTCCCCATTGTATAGATGAGAAAGCTGAGGCACCAAGATGTTAAGTAATTTGCCCAAGATTATACAGTTAAATGTGATATTTAAAATTGTAAATTACAGGTGACTTCCCTATAAAACCTAAAATTGGGGGAAGGTGATGAGTAGTTCCTTTGTCACTCTCAGGAGCAGTGACAAGACGCAACCACATGAACTTTGGAAGCAGCAAGCACTGCAGGTAGAACTTGTCCTGAGATCCCCCAAGCAAACACCTGTGTGCCACCTCTCCCTCCCTGCCCCTGGAAGAGAGATGGAGTCCTGTCTTTTCTATCCGAACCTCTATTTGGTAACTCCAGGTGATGTTTGGCCTGGAAACAGCTCTGCTTTTCCCTCTCTTCATAATTTAATCAAAGGCATTTTTCAGACCTACTGATTGCTCTTAGAAATAGGAACTTCAAAGTTGGGGAGTCAGTGAATAATTTAAGCCCGTACTAGCTCTCTGGGTCTGCTGTTAATGGGAGTAATAACACTATTAATAGCGATGTCAGTGCAGACACTCTGGAAAAGTCCATAACATTAGCTTAATGGCCGAAGGTAATGGAGTCCTTGCAGAGGAGCTGGCCTGGTAAATTAACTTCCAAGTCTTTTAGGCAGACACTCTTGTTGCCATCGGTCAGCTGGAGCAGCAAGGAAGTGCCATGGGGGTGACCACACTCACGCCTGATCCTTCACTCCTGGGAGGGTGTTTCCTAGAAGCACCCTGGAGAATTTATCTTCATCCAACAAGTTGCAATAACACTCAAAGTGCATCCCAGTGCCAGGCAAAAACAGCGATTAACCTAGACAAAAAGATTGAGGGGAAAATGTTTGAATTGCCCTAAGGACACGAAGAGGGCACCAGGATGGTGAGGAGAACCGGCTTAGTCTACAGCAGGGGTGGAGCCCCTCACTCCTCAGTCTGGAAGTTTCAGGAGGTAGAGCTCCATAGTAGAGCACAGGCTGCAGGGTGCATCTGTGTCCCAACACGTCCTGACAAGGTGGGGTTTGTTGCAGCATTGTCATGAGACTTAAACGCTAGGCAATGTAAACCCCATATCATGTGCCTATTAATAAGCGCTCAAACCTCGCAGCCATGAATGTACTGTTCAGGGTTGTTTTTCACTTTCGCATTGCACATCCAATCTACTTTGAAGTCCTGTGTTCTGTCCCTGTGTTGCTCCATTTATCCCATCCTTAGAGGAACAGCTTCAGTCCATGGCCTTCAATGATTTTTCCTTCATTTGTTAGATTCTCCTCTCAGGCTCTCCACCCAGGCTGTCATTCTTGCTGTGGCCAAAAGTGGGAGGAGAAACCCCCATAGCTTTCCCTAAGCCCGAGTTACCCCAAAAGCAGCTCAGGGTATCCAGGTGCCCCCTTCCCTCATCTCCTTGCCCCACACCACACCTGTCTGCTTCCTGAGACAGTTGTTCCCTCCCCAAGTCTCCCTCCCGAAGGCTCCCTCTCCATGTAGATTCCCTATCCCTGACTGTTCTGTGTCCTAATAAACTCCTTGCCTGGGGCTCCCTCCTGCCCTGCAACAGCTCCTGACATCTTCCTTCCTCTGCAAAATCTTATCTCTTTAATCAAAAGAGATCAGCAACTCTGGAGTGACTTCCCTGCTCTCATCTTCTCTCATCTTGTCCCTCTTGAGGACCCTGCTTGACCCCACCCTACAACAAAATCTGTAGTCCAGTTTCCAAATCATGACCACTTGGTGAAGCCCTATGTCCACAAAGTTCACCTGAGTTGGATTAAATACTGCTCCCTGAAATTCAGATAGCTCCATGCAGTGACCTCAAGTGATGCTTGCATTTGGGGGAGGTCCATGATTTTCACATGCATCTTTCACAAACCTTCATCAGCTAGGACTGCAAGATCCCAGGTCACACTGGTCATGGTCCACCTGTGACACCATACACTTTGTACAACACAGAGCACTGAAGAGTAACAGCAAACCTTAGATAGAGCCAGGATTCTGATCCAGAGCAAGCTTTTAACTACAGTTTTTAGCTCCTTTGATCCTTCCTTCCCTCTCTCCCACCTGCGTACATGAGGGGATACCAAAATAAATCGAACATAGCTGCTTTTTTTCTGAGAAGCTCCTACTTGGTAGAAGAGGGCTGCACTTAGCCCAATAATTGTCATATAATCTAAGAAGTTCCAGACTTCTTAAAGTAGGAGACTCCAAGGTGCTATGAGATCCTAGGAGGAAGCTCTTCACTTTGCCTAGGGTGGGAAGGAGAGATTGCAGGTGCATCTTGAGCCATGACTGGAAGAAAAAGTAGGAACTGGACAGGTGGAGAAGTGAGGAGAGGGAAGCCCAACAGAAGAACTGGCATGTTCACAGGCAAGGAGGTGTATTTTCTATATGAAGAAAACAAATCTCAGGTTGCCTAAGGAGGGGAAGAGAATGGCAAGGCCTAAGGATGTGCAGAGAGGGTGAATAGACAGAACCGTGCAATTCCTTATATGAGTTTGGAGAGGATGAGTCGAGTTAGGATGACTCTCAAGTTTCTGCCTTTGGCAAGAAGTGATTGGAATTGCCATCTTTTCTACATTTGGGAATGATGGAGGAGGACCAGGCTTGAGGAAGGACACAAAAAATCTAGCTGCAGGCGCATTGAGTTTGGACACATACTGGGAGCTGCTGGAAATGCCTGACCTCAGCATCCGGACCTCCCTGGACCAAGTGGCCATCTCCTGAGTAACTCGAGGGTATGTCCTTCCTAGTTGCACCCGGAAGGAGCGGTGTGAGCGGTCCAAGGAGCCCCGCAGGTTTGCCTCAGAGATGAAGCAGTGTGTCCGGCTGACAGTCCATCCCAACAATATCTCTGTCTCTCAGTACAACGTGCTGGTAAGAGTTATGGGGGTTGGGGTAGGGTCCAGGGATGCAAGGAAAACTCTCTCCTACCAAAAAGTGCCTTAGCCCAAGGCCTCTCTGGAGGACTGGGCCAAGCCTGGCCAGCAGAAGCAGCTTGAGAGAAGGGTGCAGGATATCAAAGAATTAAGTGTCCATGGGGGGATGCAAGAAGGGGACAGGGACAGGACTATTGGGGAAGAGACTCTATTCATAAAGAGTAGAAAGGCAGGGAGCACCAGCACCAAAAATGATCAAAGGTGACAAAAGGTGTTGGGAATGATATCTTCAACTATAAAATGGGAAAGATGCATGTAGAGAGAGAGAAAAGTGCACAGGTGACTTCCAAGTTCTAGCACTGGGCACTTGGTGGTTGGTATTTCTGTTTTTCCAAAATAGGGCCTAATGGAAGAGGTGCTCCATCAGCCACACCCCAGTCCTGTCCGATGTTCTCTCACCACGAAAATCCCCTAAGCATTCTTGTTTCCTGGGGCCAAATCCATTTAGATCCTAATGAGGTTTCTTTTGTCTCTGTCTCTTTGCATCTCACCACGGCCTCTGTGCTGCTCTCCTAATAACTTGAGTCTCTTCTCCATGTTAATATTGCCTCTTGCTTGTCTTTGCTTTGCCTGTGATCTCTCTCACTCTCCCACTTTCTTTTTTTATTCCATACCTGTCCTTTTCCCATTTCACCCTCCTCCTTCTCTTCCCCTGCCTGGCTGTTCACAGCTGGTCCTGGAGACTTACAATGTCCCGGAGCTGTCAGCTGGCGTCAACTGCACCTTTGAGGATCTGTCAGAGATGGATGGGCTGGTGGTGGGCAATCAGATCCAGTGCTACTCCCCTGCAGCCAAGGAGGTGCCCCGGATCATCACAGAGAACGGTGAGCATCCCGGAGGCACAACTGAGTGGCATGTCTTCCTCCTAGCTGGATGAGAACTTAGGACAGATGTGGGGGGACTGAGGGAGCCTACAGGCAGGGGAGAGTCAGAGGAAGGGGCATGGGTTGGTGGGTGTGTTATGGGAAGAGGGGGATGAAATCTCCCTCCGCTGTCCTTGGCATTGACTGTTACAGCCCTTCTGTCTCAGCTCTAGGTTAGCCCCCAAGAGTCACCCTCATCCTGGGCAAGGAGCAGCTGCAGAGAGGGTGGGGAGGAGCAGGCAAGGACAACGGTTAAGTTCAACCTGCTCCACTGGCTTGGCAGGTCAGTGGAGGAGGCCACTGAGCAGGTGCAGGGATGCTCACATGGCCGGTCTCTGACCCTGGACCACTGCCTTCCCCATTCTGCCCTCCCGGGTCTCCCCAGAGCTTCCTGTTATTGGGATCAAGCTGCCCTGGGAAAGACAGCAGTGGGCAGAGGCTCCATGCTGGTGAGGGACAGGCCCAGCCTGGGCAGATTGATTCCATGTTGTCCCTCCCATTTGGGCTTGTCACATTTGTTCGGAGCTGATTGATTAATGAGGCTCTCAGGGAAGACAAAGAACAAGGCTTGAAGTGGGGGCCTAAGGTCAGGGTTGTGAATTAAACATGGGCTGCAGCTCCTCCCTGGCGCCAGCTGAGGATTCCAGGGTCTCCCACACCGGTGGAACCCTGAGCGCCCCCAGAGGAGGTAGTGTCAGAACAGGGGCTCTCTTTACAGAGATGGGGAATGAGCTCATGCATACACACACATACATGCAAAACCTCTTATGGTTTTGTGGCAGCATTCCTAGAAGTCTACATATGTGTTTCTTCTGGTTATGAATCAATTTTGTGAGTCTGGCCAGGATATCATGTATGTGAATGCATATTTGAATTCCTGGCAGTGTGCATCTGTATGTGTACACGTGGAAGAGGGGAAGTGATATGGTGGGCAGGGAGAACAGACTAGAACTGCCCTCTGCAGCTGCTCTCAGGGTTGTCCTGGGACTGGGTCTGCTGGGTCAGAGCCCTGTTAAGCCAACAGCACCCTGGGGAGCAGGCTCCCTTTTCCAGCATGTGTCACTGGTCAGGGAATCCTTGGCTTGGGGCCTCAGCATTCCCCGACCCCTCAGCCGTCTCTCCTCGTAGGGGACCACCATGTCGTACAGCTGCAGCTCAAGTCAAAGGAGACTGGCATGACCTTCGCCAGCACCAGCTTTGTCTTCTACAATTGCAGCGTCCACAATTCGTAAGTGGCCCCTGCCTTACCCCACTTCCTGTTCCTGGGGTCAAGGTTCATCCAAAGATCAGAAAACCCCATCACTGTTCCCAGGGAGTCACCATTTAGAAGCCCCAGAGGAGACCTCCTTCACCCTCTCTCCTCTGGTACCCACAGGGTTAATGGAAAGAGACTAGAAGAGCAGAGAGTGAGAACTTAGGGAGTGGGGCTCTCCACATCCCTAGTGCATACATCTTCCCTGATATCAGTCCTTCTAACTCAATTCCATCTCCACCATCTGTTGTGGGGTGGTGCATCCCATGTGAAGAATAGAGAGCAAGCTCCATGGGCAGAGGATGGATCTGAGGGAGAGAGGCCCTGATGTGTATCCAGGACAGGGGCAAGTGGTCTAACCACTCAATCGCATGTTCAGCTCCCCACAGGCCCCTCAGGCTAGGTGAGGACAGTCTGGTAGGGGCCAAAGGGAGGCAGAAAGGTATGGGGTGGGCAGATTCTGGCTCAGGGGTCAGGAAGACTGATTCCAGCTCCAGCTCCAGCTTTGTTTGACTTAAACATCCAACTTCCAATGGCAGGTGGGGAGGGCAGAGGCTCTGGCTCTGCAGCTGGACCAACTGGGAAGGTCAACCATTCTGTGCCCCAGTGTCCTCTATCCACAGGGAAATCGTAGTGCTCCTTCCCAGGGCGTCACACAAATATTTACCAACTGACATGGCAGGAGCACTGTCCCATCAGAGCAGTCATTGGCTGGGATGCTGTGCTTGGCTGCTAGCCCTGAATATCAGCTCTGCCTACCCCATAGGACAGCCACAAAGGGTAAAAGGGCCATGCTAATAAGAAGCATTTAGAGCCATGTCTGGCCCAGCGTTTAGGCACCACATGTTCTTGCTATTATTATATTACCTTTTCTTTATCAAATGATGGGTTTGGACCAGGTTGTGAATGGGCCAGCCTGTTTTTCTTTTCACCATAGAAACCTAAACTGAAAGTAGGTGTAGATGCCCAGTATACAGAATAGATGGAAGCAGGACCTTCTCTAATTAAAGGTTGGGGGGCCTGGAACCCCTCTAGGAGCCCCACAAAACTACACATTCTCCAAAGGAGCTCCATGGCATCCCCAGAGTTCCACAGAGCAAACCGTGGGACCTGACCTCAAAAAACCCTGCTTGCTTTAACACATTCCTGTTTTGCAATCCATGCATGACATGACAGGAGACACTTTGGGGATCTAGGCTGGTGGAATTTTAG
Organism: Macaca mulatta; assembly: GCF_049350105.2. Taxonomy (NCBI): domain Eukaryota; kingdom Metazoa; phylum Chordata; class Mammalia; order Primates; family Cercopithecidae; genus Macaca; species Macaca mulatta. The sequence goes on along the minus strand of NC_133408.1, from coordinate 171,937,304 downwards.
GGTCTATTGGTCTGCTTATGGCAGCTGTGAGTCTAAAGCTTAGCTCTCTTTGGGGCCCCAAGTAAGAAGGCATCCAGCCCTCCCAGACAAAAATGAGTTGCTCTAGCCCTGGGACTCTACTTTTGCCTCTTGTGACAGAGCTGTCCCTGTCTTTACCAGACAGAGCTGTCCCTGTCTTTATCACTCGGTGGCCTAATCCCTCCATCCTCTCTTTCCCCTCTGGGGAAGCAGAGTAAATAGGTGAAATCATGTGTGAAGCTTCCATTAAGCCCATAAAATGATTTTAAGCATCTCCTATGTGCAAGGGAATGTGTTACTCATTAGACACGGTGGAGTCAAAAATCAATGCAACACAAAGACTCAATCCTTACCCTCCAAGAGTTGATGGCCCACGGACTAGTAGAGGAGCCAGACAGGTAATGGTGAGATGGCCAGGACTTTCCCAGAGATTTCAACCAAGAGATTCACGGGAGAAGGGCCCAGGGTGACCAGCTCTTCCTTGGTCAAGCAGGTAGTCAGGTGGTGGAAAGAAGAAATGGTGCTCTGGAGGGAGGGATGGCTTGTGGGGAAAGTGTGGCCTATTCATGGCCAAAGCAACAAACCTGCGTTTGGGGCAGTGGTCATCGACACCGTGAAGGGCATAGCCTGTATGGAGAGGCATTTGAGTTTTTGGAAAAAGGAACCATGTTGAGCTTTTAAGCAATCAGGAGCTCCTATAAAATTGCCTTGGTTTCCTGGGGTAAAGGTAAGGGGTGGGGTTGCCAACCACGGAGGAGCCATCATAGTGAGCAAGCAGCCTCAGTCACTTCCTCATGAGGCAAGGTCCAGGTGGCTTCTCAGCAGCAGAGACCCAGAGTCCATTTGAATACAAACCTAATCTTTTGTTTGCCCCAATTCTTAGGTCTCTCTACACAAGCCCTCTACTCCAGACCTTATCATTCCCTCTTTTGAAAAGGAGGATATTATCCCATGGAGATGGAGGAGGGCTAATTTGGCCTTGGGGGACCAGGGTTGTCAGCTACATATGGGAAAGGAAGGAAACCAGAGACCATTAGCTTCCTGAGGTCTTGGGGAGTAAAGGGATAGATGTGCATAAGATCTGCCCTTGCTGCGCATTTCATGGTGGTTTCTCTTAATACTAAAAATGTTTTGCTAGATCCTAGAGAGTCAGGCCCTCTGCTTTGGGCTCATCCAGGTGCTTAGATTTGTGCCTCCCTTCCTCTGTGCCCAGGTGCCTGTCCTGCGTGGAGAGTCCATACCGCTGCCACTGGTGTAAATACCGGCATGTCTGCACCCATGACCCCAAGACTTGCTCCTTCCAGGAAGGCCGAGTAAAGCTGCCCGAGGTAGGTCCCTGGCAGCCAGAGTGGTGAGTGCCTCTTGTTTTGAGCATGGGACACAGAAGAGAGACATTCCCTTAAGAGGAGAAACCAAAGGAAAACCGTGCAGGACCACCCCCTTCCTCCTGGCTCTTAAGGGTCCACTTTATAAAAGCAGGAAATATGCCAAACTCTGTGCTGGGACTGTGGGTTCTGGATCAGCCCTGGAGGTTCTGTTATAGACAAAGGTGTATTCCAGGTCATTCCAGCAAGAAGGATCCTCCACACACCAGATGGGTCCTAGAAAGATTCCAAAGAGATGGGTGTGTTGGTGTGTCGTAGAAATAATTGTGGGTACACAGCAGGACTGTGTCCAGACTCCTCAGCTATTCCTCAGGGCACTGTTGACAGAGGAGAACTGAGACCCCCAAAGAGGGCAAGTTGAGTAAAAGGGAGAGAGATGAGAATAAAAAAATGGTCAACTTGTGAGCTAGAGCAGTGGTTTTCAAAGCATGGTTCCCAGACTAGCAGAATCTGCATCAGCTGAGAACTTGCTAGAAATACAGAGTCTTCTGTTCCAGCCTAGGCCAACTGAATGAGAAGCTCCGGGGACAGAGTACAGCAACTTGGGCTTCAACAGGCCCTTTGGGCTTCAACAGGCCCTCCCTGTGGTTCTGATGCTCGGACCAGGTTGAAGAATCACTGAGATACTGTAGGCTAAAATGTGACCTTTCTATTTCCTCTGAAGTTTTTTTCTTCTTGAACATTCATCATCACTGCACCAAAAATACTTTCTGCCTATGCTGTTATCTCTCTTAGAATGTCAGAGTGTGGGCAAGGACTTCAGGGATAACAGGTATACCTCTGGAAAAGTCTGTTGTTCAAACATGACGGTGTTTCTTGCACTCTCTCAGCCAGCACTGGACGCAGCAGGCTCCAGCACCTTCACCTCCACCCCTAGTCTTGGGTGTATCTTTCAGACCCCTTTACACACCACACAGGTGTCATGACCATGTGGCCAGCACCACAGCTGTGAGAGAAGGGACCTGTCCAGGTGCAAGAAGCATAGGGGATTTGGTGGGGGGAGGGGGAAGGAGGGGCATTGAGAGAACATACAGGCCCATCAAATGCCCTCCCCATTCCAGACTCTTACCCCACTAAGAATCCTACCTTTGGCCAAACCCTCATGGCAGGAGAGAAGCTCTCTTTTATCTGAGGCTGAAAGGGAAGGTCAATGTACAACCCATGCTAACACCTGCTGCATAGGGCTCCCCTAGCACGGTGGGTGTGACTGCATTGTGCTTAGCCATCAGAAAATCCAGACCCAAATCCCATTTTTCCCAAGTCTTGATGGCTGAGCAGGAGTTCTATAGGTGGACAGTAAGAAAGGTGATTCATTTTAGAAGTAAAAGCAAGGAGTGGAGATGTTGTCAAGGGAGAGGATGGTCATGATTGAGTAACAGACAAGGGGAGCAAACAAGAAAGAAAGAGTAGAAATTGGAAAACCTTCATTAAGATAATGAAATGACTAGGGACCTTTGGAAGGCTCCACATAGCTCAAATGTTTTGATTGCATTTTATTCTTGGGCCTCTTTGCTAGATAAAACCTTTGCTAGATACACTAGTCTGGAAAGCTGGTGAGAGGCTGAAAACCTTTGTCTCAGCTCCCATGAAGTTCCTTACAAGTTTCAGACAGAAACAAGAAGAGATTATGAAAGCCTCAGACAAAAGACCAACTGCCTCTCCATGGGAATCTGTTCATGCCTGGAAATGGCTACTATGGATTCACAGTCAGGAAAAGAGACCCTGTCCCTTTATAGGGAAAGGGAGGAGAGTGGTTGCATCTTGGATTTTACGTAGGAGTGTGAATCTCATACTTATGTGTCAGTTCTCTACTTTAAAAAAGACGACATGGATATAAAGGTAATAAGAGCGATGTGAGTCAGACAGCAAGGTAATGTCCTTGATAAAAGGCTGTACAGTCTCATCAGCCTGGCTGGGCCTGTCTTGGGGTGTGGTTTCATGAGCAGAAGGACTGGTTGACCCACCAAGGTTGGGGACAGGGATGTGAAAAGAATCCTTTTCTTGTTCTGGTCTGAAACCTGCAAATAATTTGATGGGAGTTAAGACAAAGTGGTTCTCAGCTTCTCTCCAGCTTTCCAGACTGCCGTGTTTGGCAGAGGTTCTATGTGCGGACAGGCCCAAGAGTAAACTGAAAGCAAAAACAATTGAGCTAGCTGGTGGATTCTGAAGGCCTCTAATCATTTAATTATCTTGCAGGAAGCTTTTGAATTTCTGCTTTTTTTTTCTTGTTTGCTCTTCTTGTACCAAATTTCTTTCTTTTAAGTATAGAAGAGGAGCCTCCTTCTGTTGCTCAGAAAGAGGGAAAAAGAACCAGAAGAGAATAAAATAAGGCCAGGCATGGTAACCCCAGCACTTCGGGAGGCCAAGGTATGAGGATCACTTGAGCCCAGGAGTTCAAGACCAGTCTGGACAACATAGTAAACTCTCCCCAGTAGAAAAATATTTTTATTTTTTTCTATAAAAAGTAAAAATAAGTAGGTATGTAAGCTGAGCATGGTGTTGCATGTCTGTAGTCCCAGCTACTTGAGAGGCTGAGATGGGAGGATTGCTTGAGCCTGGGAGATTGAGGCTACAGTGAGCCACGAGCAAGCCACTACACTCTAGCCTGGGCAACAGAGCAAGATCCTGTATCCAAAAAAAAAAGTGGGTGGGGGAAGAAGAATAAAATAAGAGCCCACCGTGTTTCCCAGGGCAATGCAGAGATTTTAGAGGAATGATGGCTTCAAGTACCCAGACTCCAAGCCAGTTGGGACACCCCTCAACACCTGACACAAGCAAAGACTGCCACAGATTCACAGCATCTCAGAGGATGGGACGCCAGGGCCCCAGAGAAAGGAACTAGTCTGGAGGAAATGGCCCAGAGAAGGATATGGAGCTGTATGTACTAAGCTCTTGCTGCCACACCGACATCCTCTCCGTTTCCCATGAGCCATGGTATGGTGAGCCTGGCAGGCCATGGCAGGGAGCGGCTCTGAGGTAGTCTGGAATCGCCCATGCCTCCTTTATCACATGGAATACATTTTGGCTCCTCTTTACCTTGGATGTTTATTTATTCTAAGAAAAGGAAGCTCTCCTGGGGTGCTTCTGGTCCAGGCTTGGAGGTTGCATTCTACCCAGCTCAATCCCAGGGCCATTTTGAATGTGAGCATAGAGGTGAACCAGAGTTGGCCACCTGGTGATGGTGGTTGTAGCATCTTCCTAGTGAATGTGGCAAAGGGGAAACAAGTAAAGAAGTATGTGTGGACTACTGACTGACTCCAGCCACTTGGGGTCAGTGAAAGGAGGTCATTGTCCTCAGAACTCAAAAGACAGTTCCTGGCTGCTAGTGTAAATATGAGGATTTTTTTTATGTTGTTGTTTGATTGTTTGCTCTAATTTTACATTCTACATGTATTTATTTTAGCAATGTACAGTCATGGGCTGCTTATTGTTGGGGATACCCTCTGAGAAATGTGTCATTAGGCAATTTTGTCATTGTGCGAACATCATAGGGTGTACTTACACAAACCTACGTGCTGTAGCTTACTGCACACCTAGGCTCCATGGCCTAGCCTATTGATCCTAGGCTACACACCTGTGCAGCAGGTAACTGTACTGAATACTGCAGCCAATTATAACACAATGGCAAGTATTCGGGTATCTAAACACATCTGAACATAGAAAAAGCATGGTAAAATTACAATATTATAATCTTATGAGACTTCTGTCCTATATATAGTTTGTCATTGACCGAAGCATGCTTATGTGGAACATTACCATATATGTTTCTGGGAAGAGATAGTAGCAGGAGTTAGGGGTAAAAAGAAAACTACCCAATTAAATGGTGATTTTGTGGAAGCCTCCAGACACCTGTGTGCTGTCACTACTCTAGGGGAAGAGCTTACTCACAGCATGATACTCTGAAGTTTTGTTATGATTTAACTGTTCATTCTTCATTACCCTAAGCATTTCAGCCATACTCAAGGCATTGTGAGAGGTTTAAAGGTGAAGAAGATCTATGGAGATCTATGTTTAGAGATCTGTAAAATGAGGCCATTGGTCTACATCATCTCTAAAGTTCTGTCATTGTAAGTAGAAAGAAGCTGGAAAGTCCCCAAGATAAATCCATGCCCAAAAAGTGGTCAGGGGGCTGGCAATTATAGGGTGACTGTCAAGTCAAGGCTTAGGTCAACCATCTTTACCTAACAGGGTGACCCATACCCTCAGGACCTGCAGTTCCACTGAACATCCAGCCCAAGGCCCACCCTTTTGGAATGAAGGTGTACCCAGGCCCTGGTGACTCTTCTGGAAATCTCTGGGGTTTTCATTTCCTTTTACCCTTTGAGTGAGCGGATGCAGACAGTGTCCTTTTGTTAGCTAAGAGTAAGGCTGACAGGTGGCTTTTCATCTACCCGGCACCATCTTGCATCTCAGGAATGCTTTCATCTGTGTGTCTTCCATTTCAACAGTAGCTTTGTTGACTATCAGGGATATTGAATTACCTTTTTTTTCCCCCCTGAACAAAGAATGCATTCAGGTGAAGTTATTGGTCTGGAACAGAGAGCTAGTCAATCGTTGTTGTTATTATATTAATGGCAAGTATTCCACTATAATTACAATTATTAGAAATAGAATGCCCAATAACATATGCTGTTTATGGTAACTATATTCCAGTTACAAGGAATGATTTTGTTTCAACTAATGATGGCATTGTGATAACAGCCCTGGGCCTTCAGATCAGCTGCCAGAGCCTTGGGTAGCCATTAACAAAGCCATGCCCACCCCTCTACTGAGCAGCAGCAGCCACTGGTCCCCAGGTGGCTTCAGAATCCATCCCCAGCTCCTCCACAGGCCAACCTGGACCTCCCATCAGGCACACACACTTAATGATGATGCTTGAGGAACAAAGGTGAACTTCCTTGCAAAAGCAAATCCATTGGCAAGAATTTGTCCCTGATGGACTATTTTGTTGTTTTTTCTCATCTAAACTGAAAAGCAAAGTGAGCTGCTACTGAAGCTGTATTCTCTGGGCACCAGACTAGAGAGGCTTTGCAAGGAGGGTGAAGCACATCTGGCCCCCAGGTGTGCAGGCTCGCCGAGGAGGCTCCCAGGAACGCCTCTCCTCTTGAAGTTCAACCAGCCTGCCTACTCCAGAGAATAGTTGTAAGATCAGAGGAGGCAAAATGAATTCTATTTGATTTGCAAAACTGTGTTTGAAAGCTTCTCCCAACATCCCCTAATACCCCAACACCCCTGAAAAGAAACTCAGAGCCAGGATGAAATCTGGTATCAAAAGGATCAAGTCTTCTCCAGGACTGAAGACCCAACAAGACCGAGAAAGTCCTAGCTCATGGGCTGCTGCTTGCCCCTGGTACTGAAATAAGCCCCATGCCCTGAAACAGGAGCAGAGCACGGGCATTGACCTACTGACTGGACTCTGGAGGGAAATCACCAATCCACTTTGTTAGCAATTCTGCTTCCCTTCTTGCAGGGAAGGCATTCCTGGGATCCAACCCAAGGGAACAAAACCACACCTGCCGTGCCTTTCACCCTCCTGTGAAAAAAAAAAAAAAAAAAGCAAATCCAGCTACAGAACATGCTCCCCACCCATGCACCACCCCCACTCCAGGTATTCAATTACTGGGTTGCCATTCCTCCAGACAACTGCACTTTCCATCAATCTTGCCTGCCCCTCCCCGCTTCAGGTTATGGGTATTTCCTTTTTATATTATTACTTTGCTCTCTCTATAAACCAGCCTGTCGTAGATCACACTAATGGCATTATAAACTTGGGGAACAGCAAGAAAATATATGATGCGTTACATTTTTGTATTGGGCACCGTGGTTCTGAGAAGGTGAGTATAAATTTGGGGGGTTGGTTGGGGTTAGGGCTGGCTTGTCTTTGGGACTAATGAAGGCTGAGGTGACTTGGACGGAGGAGAGGTGACCTGTAAATCATTTATTCCTTAGCTGCCCACCAGGTCCCTGTTCTTCCCTAGAGCTCTATTTTCCCCAGTCTTGCTGTAACAATAGGAGAATTAGAGCCCTCATTTTGTAAACACACTGAGGGCTATAAATTCAAGGGCCTATCACCCCCATCTGCAGGCAGCACCAGCCCTGAAGGCAGCCTTTTCTCTCCCAGCTAGGCTGCATTCTTTATGTCCTTGTTCAATTATTTAAATATGCAATGAAGCCTCTGTATAAAGCAGTCACTAACGTGCTGGACATGGTGGATAGAAAGTCATCATTCTCGCTTTTATACTTTGACTTCGTGTTCCTGTCCTCTGCAATTAGCAGTGCGATTTGTATTTTGTGTGCGTATCAGTGGAGACCAAAATTTTCATGGGGCTGGACAGTTGACCTTCGTCACCTCCTGAATGCCAGGCCTTTAAAGGTGTGCTTGTGCCTCGAGCCACTGCCACTTCCCATCCCCCACCCCCCTGCATTCTTAGAACTGCAGAATGTAGCCACAGGCAAAACAGCCTCCAAGGGAGTCGGGTTCTTCTGGCATGCATGTGTCTCCAAAGAATCTCGTTAAATACAGGTGTTTTCCATCCTCCAAAAGCTGGCCCTTTCAAATGGTAGTTTAGAGAAATGGCCTCCTTCAAAAGAGAAGGGCAGTATGTTTTTGAGGAGTTTTGGATGGAAGCTGGATAATCATCTGTGGATAAAGGTATGGTATGGTGATTGGGTGAAAATACTGTGCTCATCATTGTCATGGGCACTGAGTGAGGTAAATAGTGTCCTTAGTGTCTTTATCTAGAACACGGGAGTGATCTGTGTGTGTGTGTGTGTGTGTGTGTGTGTGTGTGTCTGAAACAATATAGTACACGGAAAATATGTGGAAGGGGATGGAGGTAGTGGAATTGACACTGAATTGAATGCTTGTACCAAGTTAACCATGTCAATTAGAATCGCAGCAGTATCCCATGCTGCCTGTCAGAGCTAGTTACTCAACTGGACAACCATACCAGGTTGCAACATACCAATTATTAAAATATTAAAACAGGTCCCTGCTGATAGGTGAAGAGCCACCCCTCAGAGGCCCACTTCCCCCATACCTCCAGTATTCATTCATTGGCTCATTGAATGCCACATTTTGAGCCAGTTTTGCAGGTATTATTATCCCCGTTTTAGAGGTGGGAAAACTGAGCTTCAAAAGATCTATATATAGATCATATAATTCTATATCCCAGATTATCAACTGGGTTATTAATAGAACTGGGACTAAAAGGAAAACAAACTGTTCTTCTCTATACTTAACATAACAGCAAATGCATGGGGCTTTTTTCTATACCAAGCAATTCTTCAATCCTCGGTGCTACCCAAGAAACCACTTGGGTAGCCTAGAACTCAATTCATTTCTGACACTACCTGCCCAGAGTGAGCATTGGATCTCACAAGTTAAAGGGCTCAGTCCCACAAGACTGTCCCCACTTCAGATGCCAATTGCAAGTCTGAGGTTGTCCCCTGCAGTTCTGACCCACCAGTTATAAGTCAGGGGCTCCCACAATCCCCTCCTCAGATTGGATAATTTGTTATAACAGGTCACAAAACTTGGGGAAACATTTACTTACATTTACTAGTTTCTTTTAAAGGGTGTTGCAAAGGATACAGATAAACAGCTGGATGCAGCAGTGCCTAGAGCAAGGTGTAGGAAGGGGCACAGAACTTCCTTGTCCTCTCTGGGCACCACTCCCTCAACATCGCCACCTGTTCACCCCTGGGGAAGCACTCCAAACCCCTTCACTTAGGGTGTTGATGGAGGCTGCTTTATGTAGACAGTTGAACTCAGTCACCAGCCCCTCTCCCTTCCCCAGAGGAGAGGGCTAAAGTGCCACCCTGTAATTACATGTGTGGATCCTCTGGCAACATACCCCCATCCCCAGGAGTCACCTCATGAACATAAACTCAGGTATAGTGGAAAAGGGCTTACTGTGAATAACAAAAGATGCTCCTTTTCCCCCAGCCATTCAGAAAACTCCAAAGGTTTTAGAAGCACCGTGCCAGCAGCCAGAGGAAGAGAACCAATATATATTTCTGATGTCACAATATTCCAGGGACTACACAATTCATCGAATCCAAACCAACCTCTTCATTTTATGGGTAAAGAGACCCAGAGGGTTTGAGGGGTTTGCCCAAGGCCAAATGGCTGGCAGATCTCCTGTCTCAGGACACATGGAATGTGCAACTTTACGATGTCACTTCCCAGAAGCGGAGGCTGCTGTTCGGGGAGCAGTGGCCAGAACTGGGACCTCCCTGCCAGTCCCCCTTGTGTTTGGGACACTTACAGCTATTTAAGTTAGGCAGACTTATCCTAAGATGTGAAGCCCAGAGGACTGGAATAAGTTGGGTGGGAACTGCTGGGGTATTTGCCGAAAATTGCGTGGAGGCAGGATGCAAGGGAGATGGGTCTTTTGGAAATGAGGTGGGAAAAGGGAGCAGATGAGGGACAAGATGCAGCCTGGGTTGGGAGGAAAGGACAAACATTTGCTGAATGTCCACTCACTCTAGGCCAGATGCTTTATATGTGTTAGTTTATGGAATCCCCAAAATGGTCATTTGGAAGAGGAATTTTCAATCCCTATTCATTGTTAAGCCAAGCAATGATGACAGGACTTGTTCAAGACTCTGAAACTAGTGGGGAGGAGGGAGGCAGACTTACTCTCACAGTTACAGGATTCCCAGCCAGACTCCTGCTGGGTGATGAGCCTTCAAGGTGAAGACAAAGGTCTGGGTGCCCTGAGTCCCTGGGCCATGAAACAGGGCCTCAAGCTCGCGCCCTGGAGGAATATGAAAGTTTCTCTGAAGTTTCCCTGGAGTGTCAGATCTGTAGGTGATTTTGTATCTGGAATCTCAGCACAAGGCAGGTCAGGATCTGAGATGCTGGGGTGGGAGGAAGGGGCAGGGTGGTGGAAGTGGTCCCTTCATGCCTTGTTGCCTAGGGAGAAATTGCCATTTTACATTTCAATTAGGAGGGACACTGGGGTCAATCAGCAGCGCTACTAGAGGAAAATGTGCCCAGCCCAGCCCTGGGCCTCTCCAATTATTATTAATGAACTTACTCTCAGAGCTGCCAACCTTTTTATATGCAAACTAGGCCTTTATGGGGCTACTGATAATCAGGACTCATTAGAGAACTCATCACACGTCTCACTAAAAATCTTACAGGGGACGTGGGAGAGAGGCATTTGCTGCTGCCCATGTCCCGGACAAGAACAGTCCAGCCCCCAGGCAGGGTTCCAGCCCAGCTCCAGAGGGTTTCACAGCTCCAAGTCCCCTGGACTTCAGAGGGACCGTTGCTGACTGACCAGCCCATCCTGAGGTGGTCCTGCCCATTGGTGGGAACTTGCCTCTTTCATGAAGGGCGGAAACTTGGTGACTCAGGCAGTTGGCATCTGAGTTCTTCAGCTACCAGCTCGTCTGCTGATACTGAGCCCTTCTTTCTCTCCTTGCCTCAGTTTCTCCTTTGCAAAATAGATGGGGTCCATGAGGGTAGTCAGAGGATTCTGAGATTCCAGTACCCTCAGCGCCTCATTTCTGGGTGGCAACATGTGGATGCGGGAGGTTGAGGGAAGAGTTTCCAGGGCCTCCTGGCTCTCACTCCCAGTGCGACCAGACCCACCTCCCTCCAGGGATTGTGGCAGGAGGGAGAGTCAGGCTCCTTCCTGCTTCAGGGGAGGGGAAGCTGCCCAGGGCTCAGGCAGAGGGAGGGTGGAGTCAAGTGGAGCCTGGACTCAGAGCAACCCCACTCTCAAGGATCTGCTCTCCTGGTGCTGCCAATATCACTCTCCTCCTACTCCAGCTCTGATCTCCATCTTTTCCACAAATCGCTTCTTTCCTTTGTGTCTCACATTCCCACCTTGCTAGAGCAGGGGCTGAGGGAGCGGCTGTGGTAGGGGCACAGGATGGAGCTGCTAAGACTCTCCACAGGTGGCTACCTGGTGTCTCCAGAGACTCACACGCTGTAGAGCCTCAGACCACACGCAAGGTGAAGGCCAAGAGCAAGGCCCCTGTTCTCTTCCTGCTGGCCCACCTCCCTGCTGCTTCTCTTCATTGTTTTAGAATGGTGGCAAAACACACATATCATAACATTTACCGTCTGAACCGGTTTTAAGGATACGGTTCAATGGCATTAAGTACATTTCACATTGTTGTACAGCTGTCATCACCGTCCCCAACTGAGGTGGTGTTCCCGTCAAACAACTACCCATCCTGCCTCCCCTTAGACATCACCATTCTACTTTCTGTCTCTATGAAATTGACTGCTCAAGGGACCTCCTACAGGTGGAACCCTGCAGTATTTGCCTTTTTGTAGCTGGCTTATTTCACTTAGCATAACGTCCCCAAGCTTCATCCATGTTATAGCAGAGTTTCCTCCCTTTTCAAGGCTGAGTAATATTCCATTGTATGAATAGGTCACATTTTGTTTATCCATTCATTCCTCAGTGAACACCTGGGTTGCTTCTGCCTTTTGGCTGTTGCGAATGATGCTGTTGTGAATATGGGTGTGCAGATTTCTGAGTCTCTGTTTTCAGTTCCTCTGGGCATGTAAACCCAGGAGTGGAATTTCTGGATCTGCAGCTCCTCTTTTAGCTGCACTTCAGGATAAACGTGTGAGCAGCCTGTAGGGGCATGGGAGGAAGGATTAGTTTAATGGGCCTGGGACACTCCCATGAAGCAAGGCTCCACTGCTGGTCCATCTGTGGACCATGGTCTTGCTCCTCCAGCTTCTTCTCTGTCTCCTAGCTTCCCTTATAGCTTTCTCTCTCCCTTTCTTGCTTCCGTTTCCCCTGCCTCTCTTTCCCTCCTCTTTTCTTGTTGGATGATCAGAAAGCATAGAGGGAACAACCACTCCAAATCATGGAATCATGATGGGTTAACATGAACAGGGCCTTGGAGGCCCGCTCAACTAATAGATACGGAAATTGAGTTTCAAATGTGCTCAGAGTTCCAGAGCTCATCAGCAGCTCAGAGGTGCTAGAGCTAGCTGAAGCCTTCTCCCTCCAAGCCTAAGTCTTGTTATGGTGTAGCTCGTAATGGCACAGAGATATTTGGCTCATGTTTGCTCTGGGACCTGGGAGGGACAGCTGCCAGTTGCCTAACTACCTGGAACCCCTCCCTTCCACCATTCCTCAGTGGCTTCCTTTCTGCCTTACTCTGCTGAGGACAAGTGTTAAGGTGGGGGAGAGAAGCCTCTGCTGAGAGTTGGTGGTGAGCCCATGACAAAGCACCCTCACAAAGAACATGTGCGTCATGCTTTTGATGATCAACCTGCCCAGGAGCCATCTGTCTTGGCATGCCCCAGACAGTGCCACAGATGGAGGAATCTGGGGGATGGTGGGACCTGCCTAGCACAGGGGGTGCCCAGGCCATGCTTGTGTTATGGAAGGCCTCACGCCTGCCCACATCCATCGGCAGGAGCTACAATACTGACTCTCCTCCACCCAGCTCCTGAGAATACAGCAACACACCAGCTCCTACCACTCAACTGGGCAGAGCACCCACCCTCCTTCTTCTGACCTCCTTATGTCTCCAGTCCTCCCTAGACAAAGCCGATAGCCCCAGGAAAAAGGGGCCCAGTGATTCACTGTCTCCATCCTAAAGGCCATCTGGGCTCCTGTGGCTCCAGGGCTAAGTATGCCCATTGCTAGCATCTAGAAAGAGCTCAGAGTGTTTCTACTCTGAGAGGCATTTCTTTGGGGCCAGGACATCCTAAAGCTTGGTCAGAAGCTTCTGGATTTATAAAGCCTCTGGGGCCCATTCCAGAACATTCTCAAACATCAGATTCAGCCCACGTAGGGAAGGTCCTCCCAGCCCCTCTGCTGCAGTCAAGACTCACATTCCAGGGACAGAGTAGGGCCCAGGGCTTTGCCTCTCTGTGGAGATTCTCACATGGTCTATCCATCCCAATTCTTGACAGCCTAGAACTTAGCAGGCAAAGAGATCATCAGTCCGCAGTGGCGGGGGGGAGGCCTAGCCAGCAGAGGCAGTCTCTACTAGGGTAGAAGGGTGCCATGAGGAGGCTACAGGAGTGTCAGAGAATCTGGATTGCATAAGGAAGGTATTCATGGAACCCAAAGAGGGTGGGGACCACCTCAAGATATGACACTAGGACCCCAGATTCCTCAGTTTCATTTTTGTCCTCAGTGCATTGCCCACTGGGTAGGCACGAGCACCTCAGGGGTCACCTGTGGGTGTGTCCATAGAAGGGTGGAGACAGGGAACATCTGGATTATGTCTGCAGAGGTCCTTGCTCTTTTGGTTTCCTGGCTGCCCAGCCTGAGCCATGCCCTCTGTCCCCAGGACTGCCCCCAGCTGCTGCGAGTGGACAAGATCCTGGTGCCTGTGGAGGTGATCAAGCCTATCACGCTGAAGGCCAAGAACCTCCCCCAGCCCCAGTCTGGGCAGCGTGGCTACGAATGCATCCTCAACATCCAGGGCAGCGAGCAGCGGGTGCCCGCCCTGCGCTTCAACAGCTCCAGCGTACAGTGCCAGAACACCTCTGTGAGTCACCCAACCCTGCCCACCGCCAAACCAGGCCCCAGCCCCGCCCACATCACTGTCATTTTCTCGGAGCCAAATCAGCTCAGCCCTGCAGTCATTTCCTCAACATGCACAAAACTGCCACCTGCTTCCGCCATGCCTGCTGGCACATCCCAGCCCCACAACACCTGCCCCAGCCACGTGCTGGATTCTGAGGTCACCCAGGGCCCGGCCCTAGCTGTAAATGTTTTGTGATGATGGTTGTCCATGCAAGACAGGATTAGAAGGGATATTGGACTAGCCGTGGAGCTGTGAGCCCTGTTTGTGGGCAGATGCTGGGCTCCAGGAACCTTCATGTCCATCCTCTTTCCTAAGAAGCTCTGAAAGCCCTGCGCCCTGCCTTCTCAACAAGCCCCAAAGACATCCCACCACCTTCACATCTACAAAGAGGCTGTTTCTCAGCAGAGAAGGCTTCTGAGACAGACCAAGCATTGGCAGGAAGAACCAACAGAAGGGAAGAAGCTGGCCAGGAGCGTGCTGCTTAGATCGGCACAAACCCTGCCCAATGTGTAGCAAATCCACACTAAGCCCAAGCCCTGTCAATGAGTGGTCAGCAGCCCCCAGGCTGCCGACAGCTGTCTACCTCATTCCTAGGTACCCCACAGTGAACCCCACCTGTGTATCACCTTTCCTGCCCACTTCCCTTCGCACCTGCCATGTTGCCTTTCCAGCTACTGCTTTGGTCTCTCTCTCTCTGTCTTTCTGGGCTCCCTTCTTTGTGCCCAGATGCTCAGAGACAAACACTAGACACATAGATTCAGAACATTTTCAAGTCATAGAAACTTTAAAGTTTTTCTTCACTGCACAAAAGAGAAAGTGGAGGCCTGGAAGCAGGGGCAGATCTAGGTTTGTGGGGTGAGACATACCATTTGGAGACCTTCTTTAAGACCAAAATATAGTAAGTACAAAATTAGATACATAGGCCTTAAAAGGGGCTGTGTGTGCAAGTGTAGGCCCAGAAGCTGAAGCTCTATTCACTTTGGGGTAATGCATCCCAAAATGTGCCAGAAGGTAAGTGACTTGCTCAGGGTCACACAACTAGTGAGTGGCAGAGGTGGCCTGGATTTGAGGGCCCCTCCTGTGTCACACTGTTTCCCATATATTCTTCTAGTTGCTCCTGGGCACTTACATACAGTGTCTGTATTTGGAGATGTGATGTGTGACCAGGAAAGTCCCAGACAAAGGATTTCGTGGGACACCCCACTCTTCCTGCAGGAAGTAGTCCAGGGGGAAATGGAGCCCAGAGAATCCTACACACTTGCCCTAGGTCACTCAGCATTACAGGGATAGAACTGGTCGCTGCTCTCACAACCTCTGAAACCCCAGATGTTGTCCCCACGGCATCCCGTGTGCCCATCCCCCTCCTCCCCTGGCAGCCAACCTATTTTTCAGATTTTTGCAGCACTCCAGATTAAACCTGCAAGCAAAGGAGATATTAAACACCTCCTGTTTCCCCATAAATTCTCAGTTCAAGCAGATCAGCCCCAAGGGTTTGGCTCAAGTCATTCTCTCCAAAACAAGACGCTCCCTATAGAAAGAGACCTGCATCTGGGCCTCACATTTGACTCTGCAGAAGGCTGATGAGGATCTCAAACGGTGGGGAAAACAGCCTTGTTTCTTCAGAGAAGCTGCCCCAAGGATCTGGAGATGTCAGAAGGGTGGATAGAGCCTGTGGTCCTCAGATGGCTGTGCCTTCAGTTCCCCAAGAGAGGGACACAAGTGTCATAAAACTGGACCCCATGGCCTGGGCTTTGGTTGACTCCGTTAATAGACAAAGATACTTCAGACAACAGCGTGAGTTAAGTCTTCTAGACCCCTTGGTCGGAAGTTCTTTTGTGCCCTGGGGACTAACTTTAGCTTCCAAGAAGCTCGCTGGGACCCTCTGCCATTCTATTGACTGCCAGAATTGGAAGTAGATTGTGTTGAAATGTCCTCAGCATTTCCCAGGCCAAGAGCTGCCTGACCAAAATGAGTCCTTAGCCATCACAGGGAACTCCCCAAACATGGGTGCGAAATCAGAGCCTCCTGAGAACAAGAGCACAAACAGGGTCTCAGCAGCACCAGGAAGGTGAGTGCTGTCTCCTCCTTCATGGTGTCCCCATGGGGTACCTAGTGCTGGCATCCTCGTCGGCAGCCATGGGAAAAGGAAGGGAACGACTGGGCTCCAGTGTGCACACAGTCTGTTTGTCAGATGTTGAATCCTTGGACCTCAAGAAATCAGCAAGTGACATAGCTCCACCCCTGGGAATTTCACATCTGGAAGCCTGATATCCCAGGACACAGTGGTCAGTTCTACTTCCAGCCCCTGTTGGCACTGGAGCTGGAGGCCTGGAAGCTGCGGCTCCCTTCACCAAGGAGAGAACCTGAGACTGAAACTCCTGGCCCGTGCCCTGCCCCCAACTCGGGACCTGAGGAGGGCTCCCGCTATGCTCTGGCCCTCTGGAGTTCAGAGCTGCGGCTTCCCCATCCACCATGGGCCAGGTGTAGGTGCCCCCAGGTCACCGCTTCCAAAGCAGCGCAGCTGACTTTGCCTCCATGACTTTTTAATTTTGACACCATTAGTTGTATGAGAGGTGATTTCTCTACCATTTTAAAGTCTGAGAAAAAAAAGTGAGGCAACAGGAGGGATACCCCTCAGACAGTAGAATGTAGGAGGAGTCCCCTCTGCTTCCTAGGACCCACTGGAATCACATAGTTCTGGAGGGCTCAGCTCTGCCATTTCCCAGGAGCCTCTCTTTTCATGGGGGACAGTGGAATCCCAGTTTAAATGCTGGTCTGGGTCAGGTTGCTGCTTGCCATCAAGCGATTTCCATCAAACATCTTTGCGGTCATGATCGGAGCAACCCTCCCCCACCATAGTTACAGCAAACAGGGTACCATCAGGCAAGAATAGACCTGAGAGAGTATCTACTTAATCCTGTTACAGATGAGGTCTCCAAGGCCCAGAGAGGGCAAGTGACCATCTCCAGATCACATAGCAAGTAAGGCACAAATTGAGAACTTGAATCCAGTTTTATAACACAACCCCTAATCACAGGTTGAGAAAGAACAGCAGCGAAGGGCACTTTCTACCCCAGCTTTGGTGTTATTCCTGGGAGTATGGTCTGATCAGCCTCAAAGAGGATTGTGTGGAAGAAGAAATTGTTTCATTTCCTAAATCCATGAACAATCGAAACAGCATTGGACAAGGGATCTAACAAAGAAATCCATGAGTTTGTGATGGCAGAAGGAGGTGGGTGATAAATTAGTCTCAGAGGAGAGCAGAGAAAAAAGAAGAAAATTCAGTGTGGGAGTGACACTGGGCTGGGGTGGTGGAGCCACTTCCAACCCCATTATGCGGGGACAGGCCTTGAGCCAATGGCTGCAGCCCCCAGGGGCTGGTGGGAGGAGGACAGAGCGGACTCACAGGTAGCAGTTGAGGGGAAGCAACTGTGGGTATTCGTGGCCTGCTTTAGACCAAGGCTCTAGGAAAATGTCAAGTGCTGCTAATAATAGTGCATGGCCACCAGCTCTCAGAGGCTGCCAATCACACCAGTGAGTGGGCTGCAAAGGGCATCTGGCTGGCTGAAGTGCTGGTCGTGAGGGCCGGAGCCAGGCCCAGCTTCCGCGGACTCATGCTGGCCTCTGGTTTTCTCTTGGCACCTTCATTTACCACGTGCAAAACCGGAATAGGGGAGCAATAGGAAGAGAACTTGCCCCCTTTCTACTTTACTGGGACACAGCTGAAAAGGGGTCAGCAGAGCCCTCTGCACTAGAGATGGACACAGGGTACATACCAGCTTCTTATGTAGCATTAGGTTGTTGAGATTTGTTTGCCCAAATGGCAGAACTTTCCGGCAAAATATCTTAGATCTCGGGACAAGGGACTGGCTGGAAGAAAGAATGTCTCAGTTATATCAAGGTCTCATTTTTGCTTTAGAAGTAGAAGCTGAGGTTCACACTTTCCCAAGGTAATGGGGAAAGTCATCCATTAGCCCGGCATGGTGTGCCAGACCTTGATTGAGACACTTAACCTCCCAGCCTCCAGGAGCCTGGAGCCTGTCCTCCCCGGGCTCTGAGCTTTGTGCAGATTAACTGCCCGCTGATTACAGAGAGCTATATAAATGCTAAGTGGAGTGGAGATGGGGGGATCCTGGGGGATGGGAGCCTGCGGTCCAGGCTCCCAGCTGTCTACAGAGGCAGAGAGGCTCCGTCTGCCATGCCCACCCCTTTCCCCTACCCTGCCCCAGGCACGTTGCAGGTCATCCACAGGAGAGAGAGCCTCCAGGAACAATGGAAACTTCCCTAGAGACAGAGGGGGGTTTGGGGGAGCACATGGGGTTAATGATTTCTCTAATATTTCATAGTTGTGATCCCAGCATTGGGGGAGAGAAAGAAATGCCCAGCATATGTGATCCTAATGTCTTTTTTATTTTTAATTTCTTCAAAGAGAAAATTCATGCTTGCACACATGCACACACACACATACCAGAGCACAGAAGCATTCTCATATGCATACATCCCATACATATTAAGGGTCTGGCACAGAAACACTCAATGCATGGCTGCTATTATTTTTCTGCACAAACATAAACATAGGCAACATGAATATAGTTTTGCATAGCATCCCCAACTGTATGCACATAGACTAAAACACAAAATCACATTTGAGTGCTTAGACTATATGACAGATCCTATGCTCAGAGCATGCTGTGCTTGATCTTGAATCCTTACCCCAATCCAAGGAGATGTGAACTGCTTTGAATTCCCACTTTACCAATGGGGAAACTAAGACTTGGATTATCTGCTCACTTCACACAGCTGGTCACTGGCAGAACCACTTTGTGGAACTGTGTGTGTCTGTGTGTCTATGTGCGTGTGCATTTATGGACACAGATAACATGGAGATGTGTGCTAACCTCTCAAGTCAGCATGCACATAAACACGTTTGTGTACACAGATGCTCACATGCATACGTATGTAGGATTCTTTGCCTTCCTCTCTGTGGGATGTCAGGTCCTTCCTGAGAGGGGGCTTGAGGATTTATTGATCTTTGGCTAACACACTCCTGGTCACCACCTGCTGCTTCCACTTTGTGTCTTGGCCAGACCCAGGCCTGAAAGCAGAAGCCAGGCTCCCATCCTGACATAGCCACTGCCAGTATCCCTCCTAAAGGTCAGAGCTCTGCCCGCCCCAGCACTGCCTCCAGGTGATCAAATGGTGCTCAGCTTCGGGTGGAACAGCCAGCCCTGCCCAGAGTCGTCCAGACAGCAGTTTGAAGTCTGTTGGGATCACCTTTCCCCACTGGGACCTTCAAGGAGAGAGATGGGAAGGATGGGAAGAAACTGAATGTGGCTGGAGGAGGGAATTGGAAGCCTGGAAGTTCTCTCTCTGTCTCTCTCTGTCTCTCTCTCTCTCTCTCTCTCTCTCTCTCTCTCTCTCTCTCTCTCTCACACACACACACACACACACACACACACACACACACACACACACACCCCGAAGGAGGGAGGAAGGGAGGGAGGTCATCCCCCTCTTATACCCTTCTCCCTCCACAGGGGCAGTCCATCTACCTCCCTACTTCTAACAGACTACAGAGATTCTCTAACTCTTTAATCAGCACCGGAATCACAGGGTAGTTCTCAAAATGCTCCCCATCTCCAGAGGTTCCAGTCTGGCAGATCTGGGATGGGCCCTGGAATCTGCATTTTAGTAGGCCCCCTGGGTGGTTCTGATGAAGGAGTCCATAGACCACACTAAGAAGCACCAGTCTAAAGTAGAAGAGGTTTTCAGGAAACATAGGACCACCCAGCCCGACCCAGCTGCAGAGACAACCTGTGGGGAGTTGATGATTGAGTTCTGTGATGATCAGTCTCCACTGTGGTTTCTGCAGGGCTAGGAAACTTTGCTTTACTCTGTGAGCTTGGACCCTGGCCCTGGCCCCAGAGCCATTGTTCACAAGACAGATTCAACGAGGGGGATGCAGTGCATCCATTGTGGGACAAACAACAAACGTGGCTCTCTGGCCACAGCACACGTCGCCAGGGAGGGAGTTAGAACTCTGGACACTAGGGCAGGGCCCGAAGTGACTGGAGGCATGTCCTCCTGCGGTTGCTGTATGAGGGCAACATCAAGTCACAGTCTGTTCTCATGGGAGCGCATTCCGTAACTCAGGAATTTAGGGTGATTTCCTGCATTGAGGAGTATAACGTCTCCTTTAGAAGCTCCTACAAACAGGGTGCAGACCTGTCCCTGCCCAGAGGCAGAGGTGTGAACAGTAGCCCTCTGAGGTTCTTCTCAGATGTGTTTTCCCATGTCCTGTGGCCACCCTCCCTCTCCATGAAGGTGCCATGGCCAACTTGGAGGAGGGAGCCTCAGCAGCCTCCCGTAATATCAGTCAACATCCCCCTAGTGAAGCCCTCCAAATTTTTAATTCAAATCTAATTTGAATTAAAAGAGCCCATGGGTTCTGCAAACATAACTTCAAACCTGGTCCTCTGGACTAACCTCTTTCAACAAATTGCCAGACCTCAGCCCCTCCTATGCAGAAAATCTGTCCCAATTCCATTCCTCCATCCCGCCCCATGTGGCGAGCAGAGTCGGGTGGAATAATGAGAAAATCACCAGGTAGGTGTTGGAAATTGCTGCCCAGGGTGGGCTCTAAGTTCCTCTGCTAACCCTCTTTCTCTGGGGACTGAGACGGGTCTGCTATGGGAAGGCAGACTAGGGGCCATCATGCCTGGGGACTGTCCCCTCCACCAGCATCTTCAAGCCAGCACTTCCCTCTTCTCTCCACCCTTCACCTCCTATCTCTTAGCAGGGGAACAGGACCCTGAGGGGCCCTCCAAGGACAGGAGCACAACAGGAATCTGTGTGTGAGCCTGGCTTTGAGCTGGTGACTACCTGCAGCATCCAGGCCCAGATTCCCATATTTGCCCTCCAGGGTCCTCAGGATTTCCCCCTCACCAACAAGCTCCCATCTAGTCCTCTTTTCTCTTAACTTCTAGCCTCTCATCCCCCTAAGGTGTAGCTCCCTCATTTCTTAGTCTCTGCAACCACCACCTTGCCTGGGAAGTGATCTCCCCTCCCCAGGTCTTTGGAAAAGCATCCACCTATCCTGGACATTTCCTGGAAATTAGAGTTCCCCAACCTAATTGCAGACTTGGGAGGGCCTAGGGACCAGGGTTTCCCTGGGCAGCCCGAGAGGAAGTGGACTCTTCCCTCAGTTTTACCTCTCAGGAAAGCGGGGTGGGAACAGGCCTCCTGCCTGAGACCCACAGGAGATGACCTAGTGGCTTGCTCCCATCTGCTCCTTGAGCTGGCACCCACAGGGGCATGCTTGGAGGCCTGGCCCACCCTTGTGTTATCTTCCACTCCCTCTAATATACACTTCCCCACCTGTACCCACATGTGCCTGCGCATACTTGTGTGCACACAGGTAGACACAGGCACACAGGCACAGTCTTGGCCAGTCCTTAGCCCATGAGCTCTTAACAGCCCTAGGCTAATCCTTTGGGCCCTCTCTAGAACTCTCTGTGACCCCACTTTCTTCTTTCCTCCTCTCCAACCTGGCTTCAGTATTCTTATGAAGGGATGGAGATCAACAACCTGCCCGTGGAGTTGACAGTCGTGTGGAATGGGCATTTCAACATTGACAACCCAGCTCAGAATAAAGGTGTGGAAGGGCTGGGGCCTGGCAGGGGAGGGAGGGGAAGGGACAGGGTAGAGAGGGAAGGAGCCGCCCTGCATTCTCGCAGGTGTCATTCTGCCCCCACCTCCTGGTGGCTGTCCCTGTCCCTCTGAGCCTCTCCCTCACAGCCTCTCCACCATCTGTGCTTCTCTGTTACTTCTTGAGCATGGGCTCTGTACAGCTTGACCTGGGCTGGTGGCTTCTGGGAGGAGGTGGTGTGCAAAGGACTTCCTGGGAAGGGCTGCTGAGTGCTGAGTGAACAGAGTTCCCAGAGCTTCCCATTTCAGTCCCTCTGCTCTGGCCTGGACTTTCTTTCTGGTTCTTTTTTGCATCAGAATGGCTAAGGGGGCAAAGCTGCCTTTGTGCCCCATTGCCCCAGGCTGGGACTGCACTCTTTGTCCCTCTCTGGCCCCCTCCTGTCCCCACTGCCGTTCCCAAGCACCCCTTGCCCTTGCCCTTCCCCTCTGCAGTTCACCTCTACAAGTGTGGAGCCATGCGCGAGAGCTGCGGGCTATGCCTCAAGGCTGACCCAGACTTCGCATGTGGCTGGTGCCAGAGTCCGGGCCAGTGTACCCTGCGCCAGCACTGCCCTGCCCAGGAGAGCCGGTGGCTGGAGCTGTCTGGTGCCAACAGCAAGTGCACGAACCCCCGCATCACAGAGGTAAGCCGGGGTCGGGCCTCCTGCTCCAAACGGACAGGCTCCAGGCTGCTGCGCCACACCCTGCGGAAACTGCCCAGCCGTGGTGTCAGTCACCCAGTGGTCACCGGGTGGACTTGGTTGCTCCTCCTGGCTGGGTGGTGCCCTAGTTTTCCTTCATGGCTTCCCTGGAAGCTTAGGCTTGCATCAGAGACTCTTGTTGCGGCTCGACTGTCCTGTTGGAATCTCCGAGGAGCTGGGTCAGGAAGGACTGAGTTCTTGCCAGCCCTTTCCTTTGTCTCTAAGAGCCTCGGTGGCAAGGCCTGAAGTTCCACCAGTGGCACCCTCACCAAGTGTCAGCCCGTGATTGGAGGTTGCATGGGCGTTGGGGCACAGCCCGGCTCTGGGGAGGTGAAGAAGGTCACAATAGAGAGGCCTTCGAACTCCGCCAAAACAAGCCCTGAGCTGTAAGATGGAGCACAGTTTAGGGGGACCAACAGGACACAGGCCATGGATCGAAGACCCAGGGAGGAACACAGGGAAGAGCTAAACATGCAGACACTGGGACCCAGAGAACAGGGTTTGAATCCAGGCTCCACCAGCTGTTTGTTGGGTACCTAGGTGTGGCTACTATCTCTACACCTCACCTTCCTCACATGTGTGGTGGGCCTCAGCATCCCACTTACACGGGAGTTGGAAGAATTTCATGCGCACCTGCAGGCAAGGTACCTCGCTCCGGGCCCAGTGCATGGGGATCTCACCAGACTCCTCCTCACTCATCATCATTGATAAAATCATTCCCAGGGATGTCTAAGCCAAGGAAATCACTGCCCGTGGAGTTAATTTAAGTAGTCCTGTCTCTTCTCCTCCAACTCCTCTACTCTTCCAGCATGGCCAGAGTCCCTTGCTCCCTCTTAAAATAAAAAAGAGGGCTGCATCTCTCTCTCCACATGCTCCTCCCCTGTGGCACCATGGCACCTGTGGCACCATGGCATCTGTGCCTCCAGCTCAGGGCTGAGCAAACAGTAGGTGCTCAATACCTCTTTACCATTGTGGATGCTGATCAGGATTATGAAGCAGCTGGAAGAGGGGGAAAGAGAGAAGATAAAGACTCAAGTCTCTGCCTCAGTGAACAGTGAGGACGAACTGGTACGAGGCTTTGTGCACAGTTTCCCCAATTCACACAGTATGTGATCACTTAACAGTGGCAGGCAAAAATATAGGCCATATATTTGTGTGATGGCTAATAGTTGCACCGCACCTTTATACCCCTTACCTTGTCCAAACAACCACCTGTTCTATTGGAGTCCCAGAGCTGCCGTCACAAGGTACTGCCAGCTAGGCAGCTTGCATGATAGAAATGGATCATCCTGTAGTTCAGGAGGTAGACAGTCAAGGTCAAGGTTTTAGCAGGGTCGGTTCCTCCTGAGGACTGTGAGGGAGGTATCTGTTCCCCATCTCTCTCCTTGGCTTGGAGATGACCATCTTCTCCCTGTGTGGCTTCCCATTATCTTCTCTCTGTGCATTTCTCTGTGGCCAAATTTCCCTTTTTCATTAGATCATATTGTACCAAAGCCCATCCTAACGGTCTCCTTCAAATTTAATTGCCTCTGTAAAGACCCTGTCTTTGAATAAGGACACATTCTGAGACACTGGGGCTAGGACTTGTCCCTGTGACTTTGGTGGAAACACAGTTCAAACCCATAATGTCTCCCAAGGCCAGGGTTATCATCAGGTTATTATTCTCTTCCAGACAGAGGCTAATGCTCAGAGAGGCACACATACTCTAACCAAAGTGTCAGTAACATGGTCCTGAATCCCAGGTCTCCTGAGTAATGTTCTCCTAGGTTATTGTTCTCCTCCACTACAATGGTGAGACTTCACACCCCCACTCACAAATTCTGCATGTGCACCAGGGATGTGTGAAAGCAAGATTATGGGTTTTGTGGATGAACAGCCTCACCCAGCAAAGCAGCCCCTTGGGGTGGCCCTCAAAATGTGCCCCATGCTTCAGATCCTTTATCCTCCACCTTCCTGGCTGTACAGGCTCTAAGAGTTTCTCTCAGTCCCCACTTCAGTCTCTTGCATGGTAGGAATCTAAACAGTTATTCTCAGACTTGGAGGAAATATTTGCAGAATTAACCTACAGAATGATCTGGGATAGGAGGACAGGTGGACCTCTCCTCTCCCCACTACCCCCAACCCCACACTGGGGCCCATGTCCTCCCTTCCCAGTCCCCACCCCTCACCCTCACACCTCCTCTGTGGAATGGCTCCTCCCAGAGCCCTCAACAAGAAACCAACCCAGGGGGCTGCTGTGTATGGCAGTGTGTCTGGTGCTACCGGTGGAACTTACTTACTTCTTGGCCTGGGTCCAAGAAAATCACAGGGAGGAGATGGCAAATTAAACAAATCTCCCTGTGACGGAGGCTATTTACTGCCTCCATACTGGCGTTGGCCCTAGGGGAACCTGGGGAACTAAGGAGTGGGCCAGAGATAAAATTCCTTTTTCAGTATGACAAGCCAGGGCTAGAATATCATGGGGACACCACTGTCAGGTGCCAGTGGCACTTTGGGGACTGGCCAGGCAGACACTTGGGAAGAACACAGACTCTCCCTCCAACCTTCCCCATGTCTGTCCACATCCCTCTCATAGAAATGGGCCTATGTCTCTAGGGAAGCTGTTTTTCCACTGCAATGGGAATACACTTATACACAGGCTCACACCCTGCATGCGCTCACTGACAATCACACGCACCCTCACGGGGATGTGTAGGAGGTGGGAGATAGCTTGACTGTGGCAGGTAAGCAGTCTCACCTGGAGAAGTTGCCACTTGGTGGGGAGGGGAGCACAGCCTAGTTTCTTCTGCTTCCTCCTTCTTTCACCCTCACCCCAGGTTGGAATTCCCACTTGTGGCCCTGCGGGGTTGAGGAGAGTAGGATATGCTGGAAAGGAATAGAGATAGAATCTCTGGGCTCCTTCCATTCTAATCCTGCTGACATTGGCTAAGGTCCAGGTGCTGGTGCTCATAGGGGCCAGGAACGGAAGCATGCCCTTCTCTGGCCTGTGAAACGCCAGGATGAGATTGTGTTAACTATACAGCCCCCACCTCAAAGCAGGCACTTGGATGTTGAGTCCTCACATTTTAATCATGGGTTTTTGACATGGATTTAGGAGAGAAAGCCAATACACTTTGACCTGTGTATGAGGATAAAATTGAAATTAAACCTAAATCCATGTGGTACCAGGCCAAACAGCAAAGGCAAAGAAGTTGTGACAAATGCTGATAACAATTCCGGAAAGATGTTTGGACAGTTGTAGGTTTTATTACAGTGACAATGCAAGACATAAAGATTGTAATGTTACTGAAAATCCCACAAGGAGGAGTGAGACAGACCTGCTCCTAGAGACTCAGGATCGGAGGAGGAGGGGGCTGGGAGTGGGAAGGATGAGGGACAGGCACAAAGAATTGTTGCCATGTAAGTGTCACAAAGAAGGTATCTTGGAATTTAAGTGGAGAGAGGAAGAACACAGGGTTGTGGGGCAGTGTCATTTGAGAAGCATCTTGAGAGGTGGGTAGGGTCACATAGGTATAGAGGGCTCTGGGTGGATAGCAGGGGTTTTTATTTTCCTTGAGAGTAGAACCAACACAAGCAAATGCTAGAAGGCATGAATCCCAGTTTTCTATGAATCACCCAGTAGCATTGCTGGTCACGTTCCATCCCCTCCTCTCTTCTTCTATGAAATGGGAAGATGTACCATAGGCTTTGAATATTGTTCCTAGAGACACACACAAACACGGACTGTTTTCCTGGAAGCTACTATACATTGATTACCACAGGCTTTGGGTACCCTTGGGCCCTTTGGGAGCCACTCAGGGACTCTGGGGCAGACGAGAGAAGAGCCAGCAGCCTCTCCTGGCCTCATCAGCAAGTGAGTGATGGCAGTATCTTGGTGTCTGTCTAATTACTTCTTTTCCTGCCTCTAGATAATCCCAGTGACAGGCCCCCGGGAAGGGGGCACCAAGGTCACTATCCGAGGGGAGAACCTGGGCCTGGAATTTCGCGACATCGCCTCCCATGTCAAGGTGGCTGGTGTGGAGTGCAGCCCTTTGGTGGATGGTTACATCCCTGCAGAACAGTAAGTGAAGTTGCCCAAAGCACAGAAGGAACAGGGGAGGGAAGACAGGTTAGTATTAGGGATGTCCTGGTCAGCAACTAGGTGCTCTCAGAGCTTTTTGTGGGGGAAAAAGGAGAATCACCCTAATATTCTAGAGTTGGAGGGTGGACTCCCACAACTCCCTGCGTGCTGAGCTAGCTAGCTGCCATACTGGGGAAAGTGTAGAGAGGAAAAGGAGAAATAGCTGGGAGAGAAAGGTGACCGTTACCTACTTGGGGTATAAGGCTGCACGGAAGGAAGGGAGACAAAGCAAAATGAAAATCTGCAAGAGAAGTATGAGTCCAATTCCTTCTGCTCTCCCCAACTTCCTACTCATATCCCTCCGCCATCACTGATCCTGTGCTACTCTCTGTGGAAACTGACAATGAAATTCACACCCACTCTCAGGCTGTGGGTGCCTTAGATTATTTTTCTCTTTGAAAGTCTGCTGGCCCACTGAATAGGTCATTCAACAAATGACCCTGACCTGTAACCCATCTAGTAGAGGAGGTTCGTGAATCATGCATGGCCTTGTAAATAAGTAAGCACCATCTTCCAGCCCAGCAAACACAACTATGAAAATGTTTACCAGCACTATAGAATCTCTATTCCATACCGTCTTTGTTGCACCTCCTGGAGTGAAATCTTGTCACTTGTGCTGTATGCATAAATTATTGACTCTTCACAAGGCCTCCCCTAGGTATGTGAGTGCAGTTTCCATTTCTGCTTGCTGGGTCTTGCCGAGGTTTACTGATTCTGAACTATCACTACCGCCATCCTCAATTGCTCCTGATTTCCATGAGGTCTCCCCAAGATGCTCATAGCAGATCAGATGGTTTAAGGATCTAGTCTTGGTAGGACTCACCTCTCTGGTCCATCACCAGTTAGTTACCAAAAGATCTTTCTATGGCTCTTTCAACTTTCTGACACCTTTCTGGAATGAAACCAAACTAGGCCACTGCTAATATATTGTGATTTGAGGAATTTTAAATATCCTACTTTGGATTTACATATCCAGATATCAAAAGTATTATGAAGCCACATGATTAAAATAATGTGATACCAGTTAGATCAGTAAAGTAAGATAGAGGACCCAGAAAAAGAATGCTGATGCATACAAATTTAGTTTGTAATAAAGGTGATATTTCAAATCACCCAAGGAAAGATCATTCAATAATTGATGCTGGTTAACTCCCCGGAAAAAGTACAATACCAGATCCTTATTCCACATTATACACCAAAATAAATTCCAGATGGATTAAAGAGTTACGTTTAAAAAATGAAACTGTGAAAGGATTAGAAGAAAATGCAGGTGGAAATTTACTTGATTTCAAGAAGGCGAACTTGTGCAAAGTATAACTGCAACAGAGGAAATTATAAAGAAAAAGATTAGGGGATTTGAGTACTTAAAACCTTAAAACTTGTGCATCAAAAATCATTGCAAGCAAAATAAAAATGTGAATGATAAACTGGGAGTCTGGTTACATCCTATTACAGTTAATAAGTACTTTTTCTTTATATATAAAGAGCTTTTATAAATAAAAGGCAAAGATCATAAAATGATCAAAGAGCTTAAACGTACAATTTATGAGATTAAGAAAGAACCAAAAGTCATACAAAAAATAAATGTTTAACAGCAGTAGTAATCAATGAAATGCAAATTAAAACACTAGGGAGTGGTTTGTGAAAGTTAATGCCCAGTGCAGGAAAGGCATGAGAAGTAGCTGACTCCTTCACTCATGGTGCAAGAGGAAATTGGGACAAACTTTCTGGAAGGAGATTTGGAAATGTGGGTCAAAGGCCTTTAGCCTAGCCATCATACTTCCAGAACTTTCTCTAAATAACCAGGATACACAACTATTTATTTTCAAGAATGCTTATTTCAGCCTTATTTATAATAGTAAAAACTCAGAAGTGATTTACATGTGTAAAAACAGGGAATTCGTCAATTCAATTAATTATTGTATAAGCACAGGAAAGAAAACTACACAGCCATTAAATCTGATATTATAGAAGAATCATGACCAGGCATATACTCAAAGTATATTAAGTGAGAACACAGGTTCTTGGAACACAGGTTACAAGCCTAATATAGAGTTTCCAATCAGTTTTGTAAAAGAAAATTAAGACTGGCCACAGAAACACCAAAACGTTGACACTGGATGTTTCACGTGGGTGCAAGGCAGTGTGGCATGGTACATAGGCAAGAACTTGGACTTTACAAGGAGATTCCTGGGACTGGAGCCTTGGCTCTGCCACTTACTAACTGGGTGAATGTGAGCAAGTTGCTCAACATTTTATTTGCCTCCATTTCTTCATTTATAAAATGAGGGTAATAATGGCATCTACTCCATGGTCTTATGGAAAATTACATTCTGAATGGTACAACTGGGGGGTATGTAAGTATGACAAGTGCTTTTATGTACTTTCTATTTTTTTTAAACACCAAACATGCATTAATTATGTGATCTGGATAGCAAGGTATTACTTGTTCTGGAACCTTACTCAAAAGTCGTTTCTAAGAGAAACATAAAACATAGAAGCTACAAAGTAAAGAACAACCAATTTAACCACACAGGTGCTTTTAAACTTTAGTGTGGCAAAAGACATTGGAACCACAGTTGAAAGATGACAAGCAAGGAGAAAATCACTGCAATATTTATAACAGACAAAAGTTAATACTCCTAATTCAGACAATCTATCAGCAAGAAAGAGGGCTTCACCAGAAAAGTCAAAGGAAAGGCTATATGAGATTTTAAAAACACACCCATGTGAAAAAATATGAAACCTCACTCATAATTTGTGAAATAAAAATTAAAATGAGATTCCCCCTCATTGGATTGTTCATATCTGGTGTTGGCGAAAGAGCAGACCATTGATAGAAGTGCCTGGTCCAGACTTCTTAGAACGTTATTTGGCTCTACCTACCAAATATTAAATACGCAAACTGACCCAACAGTTTCCCTCCTTAGAAATCTATCCTACTATACAGTGCCTAAGGATGTGTGTGTCAGTTGGTTCATTTTGCAGAATAATTTGGAGTAGCAGAAAAATCAGGACAACTAAACGTTCAATAGGAAGATGGTTGTGTAAATGATAGTGCAATCATCAGAGGAGACACTGTGAGGCTGCTGAAAAGAAAAATGTCAAGCTGTGTCTATAGAGATGGGAAGGAAGGTCCACGCTATTGTGCTGAGCAAAAACGGAAGTGTTTATAGCAGTGGATATGTTATGTTTTGCTTTTATTTTAAAAAAAATATCTTTCCTCACATATGTATGTTTATAAGTATAATTGTATATATATGTAAAAACACATTTATGCTTATGTGTGCCTGCATATGAAATACAAATATAAATATACATATGTGTGTATGTATATGTGTGTATGTGTATGTAAAGATATATATTGGGCAAGTTGCCTAACTTTCCTTTGCCCCAGTTTCTTCATTTGTAAAATGAAGAATACATATACATATATACATAGATATATGTACACATAATATATTTATATATTATGTCTGCAAAGATATATATATACACACACACACTTAAGTTTTAAGTATATATATAGTTTTAAGTTTTAAGAAGAATGAGGCACTCACTTTTTACTGCCATACTCTGTACTGTTTGACTGTTGGATTATTTTTAAAAAGGTATAAACAAATTTTGTAATCAAAGCAATAAAAATTTTTAGAAAGGAAAAAGTTCACACACGCATACACACACACATACACACTCACTCAATTATCCCCTCACCTGGCCTGGAAGCTGGGGCTGGCTAGGAAGCAAAAGCACTTCACTGAAGCAGCCCCAAGCTCCCAGGTGGGGACCAGAAAACCTTAGGTCGCTCCAAGTTCTGGTTTGACTTGCTGCAGCCCTTGGGTGAGTCACTTTGCCTCTCTGGACTCTGCCAGTCCTATTCCCCAAGGGTTTTGACTAGAACATATCCGCCAGTCTAGTTGACAACTGAGTAGATAATCATGAATTAGAGACTGAACATCTAGAGTCATAACAAAGGGACCCTCTTCTAGGCTCGCTCAAAGGAGATCCCATAGGTCAAGTTTCCTCACTGCCTGACAATTAAGGAGAAGACCCTGCTAGGAGGAATTAGGATATCTTCTCCTTCCTCCCCTACCTGGCCATCCCTGAGATCCTACTGTGGAGAAAGGGACCTGGGTAGATGCTGTGGGGTGCAGGGTCTTGGCTGGAAGTCCTGTGACCCGTGGAATTTCTCCTATCCTCCCCGCAGGATCGTGTGTGAGATGGGGGAGGCCAAGCCCAGCCAGCACGCAGGCTTCGTGGAGATCTGCGTGGCTGTGTGTCGGCCTGAATTCATGGCCCGGTCCTCGCAGCTCTATTACTTCATGGTGAGTCTTGACCAGCAGTGATCTGGCTGGGTAAAGGCCACAGAGCTCATTACCATGATTGCTGGGCCCCTCTAGAGCTCTGTGGGCAAACCCAGGGCAAGGGCCTGCCCTGCAACCTCCTTCAGTTCATGAGAATCCTGTCTGATAGTGAGTGAGAGCACAGCCTTTGAAGTCTGGAAGACCTGAATTCAAATCCAGACTTTGCTGTGCCTGGCTGTATGGTTTCAGGTAAGTTGCTTTAGCTCTCAGGGCCCAGAGTCCCCAGATGGGTACATGGCAGTGTGACACAGTAGGTAGGCAAGAGCTTGGACATCACAAGGCAACTCCTGGGATTTGATCCCTGGCTCTTCCACTTACTAACTGGGTGAATGTGGGCAAATTGCTCAACACTTTGTTTTTGCCTCAGTTTCTTCATTTATAAAATGAGGATAATAATAGTATCAACCCCATGATCTTGTGGAAAATTACATCAATGTATTTATGACTTCTAGTATCATTTGTTTTATTATTTCTGTGGTTGCCACCATTGCTTCCATTTTCTGACCCGTTCCTGCACACTCATGGCCCATTGTACCATCCTATCGCCCTCACACTTCTCCCTCACCCCAATGTCTTAGTCTGTTTACTGCTGCTATAGAAGAATGTCTGAGACTGGGTAATTGATAGAGACGAGTCATTTATTTGATTGCTTGTTCTGGAGGCTGAGAAGTCCAAGATCTAGGGGCTGCATCTGGCAAGTGCCTTCTTGCTGCGTCACCTCGTGGCAGAAAGTGAAAAGTCAGGAGACTACATGCAAGAGAGCATGAGCGGAGAGGGTAGAACTCCCTTTCATAACAAACTCCCTCTTTGATAATAAGCATGTTCCTGTGATAGTAACATTAATCCATTCATGAGGGCAGAGCCCTTGTGAACTAATCACCTCTTAAAAGTCCAACATCTCAACACTGTTTAATTGGGGTTTAAGCTTTCAAGACATGACTTTGGAAGATGCATTCAAACCATAGCACCCACCCACCATTATCCCTATTTGATGACCTCATTAACCCCTGCCCACCACTCACCTGCATCCCCAATGCATTTCCCTCTAACCACACCATTGCCCCCTACCCACACCATTGCCCTCACCTCTCTCACCCTAGCACCCCCTTCCCCATTCCATGGCCTCTCTGAGGATCTCTCCCCAGTCCTTAAATTCCTTCCTGCCTGGAACCTCTCATCAAAGGCTGGCTGACAAGTAGTTCTATGGGACAGAGGCTTTTGGAATCTCTCAGCCTTGTGATTATGGAGATGGTGGAGACATGAACACACTCCCTGCCGCACACACCCATCATTTTAAAAACTAAACCTCTCAGATTAATGACAGCTGTAGTGGTATAATTTCCTCATGATTCTGAGCTGCTTTTGGAAGCTGGAAGCCTGAAGTGATGGATTTTATGCCTGGCCATCAAATGCCCTGAAATATGTCATGGGGAATTTGGCATTCATTCTCCTTCCTCTCTCTCTCCCTCTTTCCTCCTTTTCCCCCCATTGCCTCTCTCTCTCTCTCCTTCCTTCCTCTCTCCCTTCCTTCCTTCCTTCCTTGATCCCTTTCTCCCTCCCTTCCTTTCTTCCTCCTTTCTTTGCTTCCATCCTTCCTTCCTCCCTCCTTATCTCATCTTCCTTCCTCCTCCTCCTTTCTTCTTCAACTGACAGCCATTGATCGCCTTACACAATGCCTCTCACTAGATTATGTAATGAGTGCTTGTTTAATTGAGTTGGATTTTATGACTTGATGGTTCTGGCTGTGGGGGTTAGGATGAGGAATAAGTTCCAACACAGCACCTCCCTCAGGAGGCCCACAGTCTAGAAGGGGAGGTGAAAGCAACTGAGCTCCAGTACTTGACACAGACTTGAACGTGGTCAGGGCCAAATCTTAGAGAAACTTGAGTGTAGTGCGGCACCGTGACTGGGACTGCAGCTGCATCTGCTCCACCTCTGCTCTCCGAGGGCCAAACACCCCCTGGATGCAGTTGGCTGTCACTGAATGCACATGGGAATTCATAAAATGAGTATAACATGCGCATATAATGGGGTTCATGGAAGAGTCATTTTCCTTATTTGTTTAGGATTTGTACCCACCACCTTCTTCTGAAAGCATATGATGGAATTTCCAAGGGGAACCCAGTAGACATTAAGACAACTAATGAGAAATGTACATATATATTTGTATATAAAGTATGCATGTGTGTGTGTGTATATATATATATATATATAGTATATGATATAGACATAGAGACAGAGAGGGAGGGAGAGAGAGAGAGATGGAGAGAGGAGGGATGACATTCACCAGGTATTTGCTAAAATTGGGCAAGAAATCTGACTTTGAAAATTCCTGGCAGCCAAAGTAAAATGGGAGGAAACTGCTGCATGGCCAAAGCAAACACTGGACTTCCTTGGCCAGCCACTGCCCAGAGCAGCTTTCCATCCTGAGGTTCTTGGCAGTGATCCTGAATGATAAAGTGGACAGGGCTAGAGCCACCTCCAACTTATTAAGCTGATGGCTTCTTTTGAACCTTAGCTGCCTCTGCCCTGCATCCCCAGTCAGGCCCCTCACTCCTGTGGCTCAATCAAGGCCACCACCACCTGGCTATCCAGCCATATCTCCACGTGGCCTACCCAGGCTGTCAGCTCCCATAAACAGTGCATCCTCCTCTCTTGCCCATTCCCATCAGTGGTCCATCCCCTAGGCCTGCAATCCTGCTGGACTGTGGCTCAGCATGCCTTCATTCCTGACATCAATCCATCACTATGTCCTGGAGTCTTCCTTTTCCCATTCTCTTTGCCATAACAATAGCCTCCTTAAATCCTTCCCTTGCTTTTCTCTGTTGTAATCCATCTACCATCATATCAGCTTCCACCTCAAGAAGAGCCAAGGCTCCCCTCCCTGTAAGACATTGTCCGGGCTCCTCTGTCTGCTTCCCCATTCAATCCTATTTTGCCAGCCTTTGCATTGCTTGCCACCTTACCTTCTCTGTCTCCTTCTCCTGGTTGCATGAGCCGTATCCCCCTTATTCGTCAAAGCTGTGCTTGGGACCCTATCCTCGGTCTGTGAATGCACAGTCCTGAGCTGTGGATACCCACAGGCCCTGCGCCCCACCCCACTTCCTGGGACTCCAGACATCTGCCTGCATCACACCACTCAGGGGGTCCTCTTTGCGCCCTGCTCCTCTTATCAAACCAATCTGTCTTGGGAGCCACTTGCCTTGGCCAGCCACCTGCCCAGAGCAGGGTTCCTTGGCAGGGACCCTGGAGGACACAGTCGACAGGGCAAGAGTCACCTCCGCCTCATTAAGCTGATGCTTCCTTTAAGACTCTCTGCCTTTGCTCTGCATTTCCAGCCAGGCCCCCACCGCTGAGGCTCCATCAAAGATCAGCCCAGGACCCTCCTTTCTTTGGGAGCCCCACAATGCATAGGCAGCGCTAAACCTCCCAACACAGGAGAGTCTCCTGGGGCGGGACGGGCATTAAACAAAATGCCCTGGACCTCTCCCTGCCTCCTGCCAGGACTAATTAAACCCAATGCTATGGATCCTGGGTAATTCTGAGATGCAAGCTGGGCTGAGGCCCCCTGACCTAGGAGAAAGGGCGTTTCCTGTGTGGCTCCTGTGTGCCAATGCACTCAGCTCTCTGCTTTTATTCTTATAATAAGCCTGTGTGCTACACATTGGAAAGTCCCATCTGCCCTCAGGAAGGGTCCAGTCTTGCCTGTGTGATTGTTCCTACCCTGTAGAGGGGTGTGATTGAATTTAGGGCATTAAGGGAGGTTTCCTAGAAGAAGCTGGAGGGAAAGATGGGATTTGTATAATACAAATAGAATATAATTTTCCATGTGGATCTGAAGTGGTGGGAGGCTGTTCCCAGCATAAGGTCTGACAAAGTAGTACACCAAAAGATGGGAACAGGAGGGAGAGGGAAGAGGGTGGGTGGTGAGGAGGAGAGGCTGAAGCAGAGGCAGGTCAGGACAGATGACAGAGGTTGCCACAGGCAAATATGCATTTGTCTGGTGGGTCCCTGCAGCTCAAAGATTTGTGTCACTTTTCTACTTAAGGGACATCTTTGAGGAATGGCTCTGGTGCCACATGTTCACTTGGGAAGACTTTTAGGGAGGAGAAATAGTGCTAGGGACCTTAGTCTCTTTCTCTGGCCCCTTGCATTTAAGGGTTGTGTCATTGAGGCCCACCCCCATTCCTCGCACAGAGTTTCTAGGGATTCCAGGTGGGAGTGAGGGACAGAGGTCCCCATGAGCCTCCGCAGGGGTTGAGAAGGGACAGAACCCTGTCTATCACACTTTCCAGAGTCTCCGAGCCCTCATGACCTTCTCGTCTACCAGGAAGCTTACAGGTGCACTCTTTGGGCCCTACACAGAAGCCTCTAGCTCCCCTGGAGTTCTGAGACAGCCAGGAAGCTCTTTTCCCAGGACTTGGGGCATGTTGGAGAGACCCTTTTTAGTACCAAGGCTAGAGGGAAGACTTGTCCTCTCCGACAATCAGGCCAGACTCCAATGTGTGGGTTTATTCACCAAAAACCAAATGCCAAGGCCAAGGGGCCCCAGATTAGCACTCTGGGCTGTCACTAGCTGTTCCTAAAGGTCTCCATGCAGGGAATGCTTTCCCCCTTCCCTCCACCTCCATTCCAAGTGAAGGAGGTGGCAAATAATGCAGAATTTGATTTACCATGCAAACTCACCGTGAAATATTTATGAAGCATGGCTTGAATAATTAATAGCTTCTCACAACTCTAAAACATGTATCCATAACATCCTGTCCCCACCAGTGAGCCCCTTGATAGTGCCCCAGCAACACCTGCAGGAATTACTGACTTCTACCCCTTCTAAGAACCCTCACCCATAGGCTGCCAGGGAGCACCAATCCCCATCTATTTTAACTTCCCTGAGTTCAACTCTGTCTCTCTAGGACCATCTCTGCATTGAAGCCTGTGTGTACAATCAATCAATCAATCTCTCTCTCTCTCTCTCTCTCTCTCTCTCTCTCCTTTCCTCTCTGGGAAGGTTGGTGGGGTTCCTTTAAGGTGGGGCACAAGTACCATTTGAAGAGGTACTGCAAGTTACAGAACAAGAAAACTGCCAGGAGCCTTGGAGATCACCACTTTTTGGCTCAGCCCCCTGATTTTGTTGACGAGAGAGGTGAAATGTCTTGTCCAGAGTCATACAGCGAGATCCAGGCAGAGTTGAGAAAGGAGGGCTCTTTCTGCAGCCTCACCCCACCCTCTTCCTGGCCTCCAGTTGAGCCAAAATGATAAGCTATTCCTTGGCTTGGCCCATGTTACAGGGATGCTAGACCTGGGATCCAGAGACAGGGTGCTGGGACCTGGTGAGGCAGGTCAGGAACTGTGGTCTGTGTGTCTCCCCACCTGCGTGCCCTGATCCTGGACCTGGAGGCGTGTGTGCCAGGTGATAGGGAAGCTCCAGAGCTTCCCTATCAAAGCATCTCCAAGGGGAGGTTGTCAGCCTGCTCTGAGGAACTGAGAGGGTTGACTTTTGGTGCTGAATTCTTTAAGGAGGAGGTAGCTGGGGAAGGGAGAGAAATCTTCATTTAAATGCAGATACAGACTTCTCACCTGGGACTGAGGAAAGTTTTTCCATTAAAATGCTAATGAAAGAACAAACTGCAACTCCAAATCCCCAGCTGTCAAGAGCTTTTTTCTGCCCTGCCCCCAACCCGGACTCCTCACTGGTCCCATTCTGGCAGAGGGCTGGGGGCAGCCCTTGAAAGCAACTGACTGTTTTCTGCTTCTCTCTCTGAGTTTCCCTGGGGCTCTCACTTCCCATTGCTCTGCCACTGGGTGCTTTGGGCAGCTCTTTGTAGAGACCTGTGGGAGAGACAGTTTACCACCCAAGAACAGAGCTGTAGGTTGGAAATGGGTTGAGAACTGGAGCTCTGGGGTCAGATCTCAGTTATGCCATTTTTTAGCTCTGTGACCTTAGAAAACTAAGTTAACATCTCTAAATCTCTTCTGTAAAATAATAATGCCTACTTTATAGAATTGATTGGTGATTAAATTATATATGTATGTGTATAGGGATATACATATAATGTGTATACATATACATATTATAAGATATAAATTATATATGTATGTGTATATATCCCTATATACACATACATGTATAATTATGAAGACATATAATCTGACACTTAAAAAATAAGTACATGGCAACTATTAGTATTACTAGTACTAAGGTAGGTATGCAAACTCTCAGGGTCTGGAGCATTACCTATCCATACAAGCTTAAGAAAACTGTCCCGGTCCTCTGGGAGACCGCTATTACCAAAGATTCCAGAAAGCAGCTTGGGGGAGTGGGGTGCTGCCTCATGCCTGCCCAGAAGCCTCCTCCACCCCTTCCCAGTTGTGTCTCAGGCCACATCCTTTCTACACAGACACTGACTCTCTCAGATCTGAAGCCCAGCCGGGGGCCCATGTCTGGGGGGACCCAAGTGACCATCACAGGCACCAACCTGAATGCCGGAAGCAATGTGGTGGTGATGTTCGGGAAGCAGCCCTGTCTCTTCCACAGGTAACTCAGAGGGCCCCTTTCTGCAGCACCAGAGGGGGAAAGGTTAGACAGGTAGATCACTTCAGGGTAGTTTCATTTTTATTGCAGAGAGTTGGGAGGGTGTAACCACCTGACAGTTTCTTCTTGCCAGCTGCACAGATAGAGCCAATTTCCTGAGACAGCATTATTGCAATAGAGAAAGAATTTAATCGATACAGAGCCAGCTAAATGGGAGACAGGAGTTGTATGATTCAAATCAGCCTCCCTGGAAATTTGGAGACTAGGATTTTTTAAAAGATAATTTGGCAGGCAGGGGGTTAGAGAGTGGGGAATGCTGATTGGTTGGGTTGGAGATGAAATTGTATAAAGTTGAACCAGGATTTTCTTGCTGTCTTCAGTTCCTGGGTGGGATGGCAGAACTAGTTGAGCCACATTACTGGTCTGGGTGGTACCAGCTTGTCAATCAGAATTCAGGATCTGAAAAGTACCTCCAACAGTGATCTGAAGTTTTACAAGAGTGATGTTATCCATAGAGGCGATTGGGAACATCTGGAATCTTGTGGCCTCTGGTTGCTTATGTGCCTCCTGAGTCATCATTTTTGATCTTGTGGCTAATTTATTAGTTTTTCAAAGGTGGGCTCTCTGGTCCCCAGGCAAAGAGGGGGTTTGTTTAAGGAAAAGGCTGTTATCATCTTTGTTACAAAGTTAAACTATAAACTAAATTCCTCCTATAGTTAGCTTGGTCTGTGCCCAGGAATGGACAAGGGTAGCTTGGAGGTGAAAAGCAAGATAGGGTCCGTTAGGTCAGACATGCACCGTGATAATTTTTCTATGTCAGACTTTCCTCACTGCCATACTTTTTGCAAAGGTGATTTCAATCACCTTATGGCTTAGAAGTACTCCTCCTGCCTAACAAAGTGGACATGCTCTTTGGGAGAGAATTTGGGCTCAGTATGGAGACCTGTCTGCCCTCCCTTCCCTGGATGGGCCCCATATGCTTCATGGCCCATCAGTTAGCCCTGGTGACCCCATAGCATCCACTCTGCAGAACCCTAGGATACCCCAGAATGCAATTTGAAATCTACAACTAAAGCCCATTCACCAGGGCCAGATGCACTCTGGGAGCTGCAGAGCCAGCTGGACCTTCTCAGAGATGATAGGCACAGCAACCCAGTGGCTGAGGTTGAGCCTACAAGGCCAGGTGACCTTGCCTCCCCTGGTCCCACTGTGGAGTCCCAGAAGGGCACACCTGCCGTGAGCTGGAGCCTAGGGGATAGGAGCAAGGCAGGAGGTACATTCAGTGAAGGACACTAGGCAATGTGGCTGGAGATGCTCCTTCAGCTGGCCTAAGATTCTCTAGAGAGAGGATTTTCCCTGAGAAGGCTATGCTGAGGGTTATGACAATTCCCAAGTCAGACCCGGCCAGGCCTGGCATCAGTAGTGTTAAAGAAACAATTATTCTGACACTTGTTAAAATGGCAAGAAAGACTTAGGACGATTGCAATTGATGTCAAGACTACTGCAACAGGGGAAACAGATGGAGCTCAACTCCAAATACTACAAAGACAGCAGGGGGTTTGTAGCCAATGAGCAGAATAAGGGGCTCAGTGAATGAAAAATCACTAAGAGGAAACATCAAGGTAGGTGGACTCCTGCTAAACCAACTTAACATGATTCTTGCTGAAGGCAGGCCAGGGTGATCAGATATCAAGTACGGGAGGATTCTCCCAAACAGACTTAGCCAGATTCTTGCTAAAAAGTCGAGGCTAGACAGGCCAAAGACAGACCCAGGGATGAGGCCCGGTTGAAAAGAGGGCTCAGAGGAACCTGTCTAAAGTTTGGCCGAGGAGAGAGTCTTTGTCACTGGGTCTCCAGCTTTCTATCTGAGAGCACCCACCCATGGCCTCTGAGCATCCTGACATGCAGGGAGCAGTGTGGGAGGGCCCTAACTCAGGACCTCTGTCCTCCTCAACACTAGGCACCCAATGCTGTGTCTTCCTGCCCTCCAGGCGATCTCCATCCTACATTGTCTGCAACACCACATCCTCCGATGAGGTGCTAGAGATGAAGGTGTCGGTGCAGGTGGACAGGGCCAAGATCCACCAGGACCTGGTCTTTCAGTATGTGGAAGACCCCACCATCGTGCGGATTGAACCAGAATGGAGCATCGTCAGGTAGGAGCTGGCCCAAGTAGACCTTAATGCTCCTGGACCTCTGTTTCCCTTCCCTGACTCTCGAGAGCCAAGGAGAGTTCTGGGGGCCCAGTTCTACTTGGGGAACTGATAAACTGGAATTGGTTCCAAGTACCCCCAAATCAGACCTTCCTACTGTGGTTCCCTCCTTCCACTGAGAGCACCTCTGTGCCAAACCCAGCCTGGAGGCCAAGCTCCTATAACAGCAAGAACCCACCTTCCCCAGTTCTGGGACAGGAACTGTGTTAGAGGCCATGTCCCCATGCTGCAGTGACTGCCGGGGGTGCCAGGCTACTCTTCTCACTTCTGGTAGACATAGGTGCTAATCCTGGTCCCACCTTCAGGCTGAGGGGTGTGGAAGAAGGAGTTAGATCAGGCCTGACTACTCCTTGTAGTCAGCTTACGTGGGGGAAGCTGTGTCCTGAGCCTGGAGGCCCCATCCAGATACCCATCCTCTCTGCTCCTGGCTGCCTGCTTACATTTCTCCTCCCCTCTGCTGTAACCTCCTCAAGGGTAGAGTTTAGGTCTTGTTCCCTGCTTTTTCCCAGTGCCCAGCCAGATGCACTGAACACCTGTCTCAGAGGGAGGGGACCAGGCATTGGAATGTTGGTATAGAAAAGCCCTGGGGCAGGGACTTGGGGACCTTCATTTACCTTGGGCAAATTGGTATTCTTCCTGGGCCTCTGCCTATTCAGTGATTCATCCGGGGATTTTGAAATCCCAGGATCTCTAGGGTCCCTGGAGTAGTATGTCTCCCATCAGGGGTGAAGGGGTAGGCACATGGCATAAGTCTGCCTTTCCAGACCCTGGATAGCACATGGGAATGAAAAGATGCTACAGAGGGCACCCTACACAAGGCTCACAGAGATCACTGGGAAATCACTGTAACAGGGGCAGCGTGGGAAGGGTCTCAGCCCAGCTCCACTGCTTACCAGCCAGGTGACCTTAACAGTTATCTCACCTCCCTGGGGCCAGAGTCCCTCATCTGTCCACTCTCGCATAGGCAGCTGAGAGACTGAAGTGAGATGCACATGCACAGGGCAGTGCCTGGCTCCGCCCCCTCCCCCTGCCCCCTCCTGGGTCCAGGCCTCTCAATGTCTGCTTCAGTTCTCAGGGGCGTGGGGCTGGGGGAGTGAGCAGGAAGTATAGGTAGAAGTGGTCTCCCCGGGCTGAGGCAGAGAGCAGGGATGTGTCCAGTCCAGGGAACAATCTTTTTATAATCCAGGGATCGGCAAACTCCAGTCTGTGGGCTGAATCTGGCTAGCCACCTGCTTTTGTAAATAAAGTTTTATTGGCGCACAGCCATGCTCATTCGTACATGTATTGTCTATAGCTGCTTTCTCACTATAACAGCAGAGTTGAGTAACTGCGACAGGGACCATATGGCCTGTAAAGCCTACAATATTTACTATCTGGTCCTTTACAGAAAGAGCTTGCCACCCCCTGCCTTAAGCCCAAAGGAAAGACAGCCTTTGCCTGCTGAGATGAGATTTGGCCGTCCTCAGCAGTTACTTTATAAGGCCCAAACCTTCTGAGCTTTAGCCATGACCTTAAGGCAGATGAAGACCAGAAGGCACAGAGGGGAAGGTCGTCTGTAGAAAGCCATACCAGGATTTGGCCCCAGGAAGTTGATGCAGCCCTTTGTGACTTAGTCAACAAACTTTGCAACTCGGTGAAATTCACAGCCTGGTATAATTCAGTTCTTCTTTGTGTCATCCTCATAGAAATAGAGGTGTCACCCTTCCTGGCACTCAGCTGCCGTTCCTGCATCATGCTCCCACTAGGAGGGAGGATGGAGACAGACATGTTCTGGGTCTGCCAGCCAGCTCCAGGGCTTTTCTTTAAGTTAATCAAGTCTGAGGATGGGGTGAGGCTCTGCTCTTATGAGCCGCCTGGGTTACTTGTGAACAGTGATGGTGGGCGTTTGATAAATGTGTGTTGAATTGGTGATTGGGAAGATGGCTAGACACCAGAAGGTCATCTACAGCACTGTCGCATGTGCAGGAGCCTCTCTGAGTTTCACAGGAATCTTCCTCTGTGTGTGCACACACGTGTGTGTGTGTGCGCATGCGAGCAAGGAGAGAGGGGGAAGCAACTGGCAATATGAAGACAGGCAGATGGATAGATGGGTGGAAATGAATGTGGGTGTGTGTGTCAAGGATTCTTTACTCATCAACTTATAGCTAATTAACTTGCTAAAGCCTGTTTTAGATAGCAGGATTCTTCTCGAAGATGCTCCTTTGATTGGGGATCAGGCTATTTCTCATTTTTCTTTGAGTAGCCCCCCGGAGGACACAGTCCACTACAGTACTGCCCACCACTTTATGCCCACTTCTCAGCTGCCCTAAGGATGGGCACTGATGTCCAGGTTTCTTTTGAAAAGCGACACAAGATGAAGCTCCTAAGCCCTCCCTGTCAGCAGTCCTGTGTCCTCCCTGTCAGCGGTCCTGTGCCACCCCAGGGTGCAGGAGACCCGAGTCCCAGAGCGTTTCTCACTTGCATTCACATTTGCATTCATGGACCCTCTGCCTTTCCCAGATCTCAGCCTGATCAAAGCCTCCAACGTGGAAACTTGTAAAATGATTGCCCTGGGGGAACAGACTGTGCTCAGCGCCTGGAGGATGTGGTGGGGACAATCTGGAGCGAGGCTTTCATGAGGCCAAAGCTAATGTCTAAAAAATCCCAAGATTAGCAAGGACCAAGGGAAGGATGGAGGAAGAGACACCAAGGGGTTGCAGAGAAGCAGCTGGCACAAACCAAAAGGTCTTGGAGAGCTAAGGGGGCTGTGCTGTTGACTGGGCCTCCACAGGGGTCCATGCTCCCAACAGACTCAGCAAAGGATGGCCACAGACATCTGGTCATTACCGTCCTCCCCTTGGCTGCCGAGATGCTCGTCGTCATTACTATGCAGTCAGCTTGTCATCCTTGTCCCCAGGAACATTACCCTGCTGCCTGGTTGTCACTGTCCTTATTGTTGTAGCTCAGTCAGTCATCATTGTAGAGTGCCATTGCTCTTCCTGAACTTATGATTTACACGCCTCCTTCTTTCTTCCTGCTCAGTGGAAACACACCCATCGCCGTATGGGGGACCCACCTGGACCTCATACAGAACCCCCAGATCCGTGCCAAGCATGGAGGGAAGGAGCACATCAATGTGAGTGCAAGGCTGATGGGGTTCATGGAGGTTACCCACACGAACGTGTAGGTCTTCCCAAGTACTGAGGCGATTCCCTGCCCATACACTGATAACCCACAGCCTGTGACACCCTTGAATACTCGCATAGTGGGATGGGGGAGAAGACGTAAGGGCATTTTTACTTCTTGGGGTACAGGCATGGAGGAGCAATTACTTTTGGGGTTCCCAGGGTTTTATACCTTTACTCTTTCATTCTTCCAACCCTAGCCATTGCCACACCCACTACAGGCAAAACCGGAGCTGGGTGCAAGCTATAGAGCCTATTCCTTGAGGGCCCAATTGTGTGGTCCTGACTCATCTCTAATCCTCTTGTCAACCCCATGCTATCCGATGACATCCAGGGAGGCCTGGTACATGTACTGGGGCTGTGGGTATGTGGAGATATTGCATAGGCTCCGCCCTGTGGCTCCTCCCACAGATCTGTGAGGTTCTGAACGCTACTGAGATGACCTGCCAGGCACCCGCCCTCGCTTTGGGTCCTGACCACCAGTCAGACCTGACCGAGAGGCCCGAGGAGTTTGGCTTCATCCTGGACAACGTCCAGTCTCTGCTCATCCTCAACAAGACCAACTTCACCTACTATCCCAACCCAGTGTTTGAGGCCTTTGGTCCCTCAGGAATCCTGGAGCTCAAGCCTGGCACGCCCATCATCCTAAAGGTGGAGTGAGGGTGGTAGGAGGTGGGGGTGGGGAAAGGAGGGGCTGCTGCATGGAAGGGGATGTTCAAGTCGCAGACTCCAGTCACGTTTTTCAACCGGCATCTCTTGCAGAGGTTGCAGTGTAGCCCAGAGTGTGATAAATGTTCTCTCTGAGTTTGTACTGGGAAGAAAACTCTCTTTATGGGCCGGTTCTATCCAGGGAAGGCAGATGCACCTTGGCTATTTGACTCTCAAGCTTTTATTGTCCTGAAAGTCCAAGTACTGGTAGGTCAGTCTCATTGCTTCCTCCGAGGCAGCCTTGTGCGAACCACAGCATAGGGCCTCCTTTGGAACATGGGTCACAAGTTAATTAAAGCTCAAGACAACTTGAATCAATCGGTAGTGACTGACTCCAACTCTGCATTGAGAAGGATTCTGAGGCTGCATTTGGGATAAGCTGAAAGGAGTACTTTGATAACTGATTACCCACTGGGAGGAAGAGGCAATGGTAGTAGTCGTGCCACGAATATTTTTTGCAGTTATTACCAAAGGTGGCTTCTTCACCAGCTCACCAGCAGGATAGGACCTCCAGGTGGGAGGACGTGAGAGCCAGCTGGTAGCTGTGGTCCTCACTCTGGGATGGGAACTGGGGCTTTCCCATCTGTACAGGGCAAGAACCTGATCCCGCCTGTGGCTGGGGGCAATGTGAAGCTGAACTACACTGTGCTGGTTGGGGAGAAGCCATGCACCGTGACCGTATCAGATGTCCAGCTGCTCTGCGAGTCCCCCAACCTCATCGGCAGGCACAAAGTGATGGTGAGACTGGGAGAACCCCATCCCGGATGGAGTGGGCACTAGGGATGTGGGTGTGAGCGGCCCAGCTCTGTCTCAGGCCACCAGGGCTTTCCAAGAGGGGATTCTGGCCCACAAATAACTTTTCCTCTAGCTACCACCCACCCCAAGTTCTTTCTTCGTGTCCCCTTTTGAGCTTCTCTCTTCTGTATTGTCATTCTTTCCATGCTGGCTGGTGCAACAATAAGGAAAATGCAAAACAGCATTAAATAGTTGCTAAATCATCTGCAACAAACAAGAAAGTCTTCAAGGAGAAGGCCGTTGCTGGCCCACGGAAGTCTGTAATATCTTAATATCATGTTCTGTGCTTCCATTGTGCACCCTTAGAATGGGCATAAATCTTAGGGGACCTAGTCATTGGTGGCAGACTGTGTTTAGGTCCCAGTTGTGTGCTGTTTTCTTATGAAGATGACAAAACTCACTCCTGAATAAGAGGAGGTGAGGTGTTTCCAGTTGGTGGTGAGCTCTATTAAGCTGCATCTGTCCCTGCTCCCAGCCCCCCATGCCCTCTTGTCTATTTTGACACCAGTGATTGGTCTCCTT
Organism: Macaca mulatta; assembly: GCF_049350105.2. NCBI lineage: Eukaryota > Metazoa > Chordata > Mammalia > Primates > Cercopithecidae > Macaca > Macaca mulatta. Next base: position 171,892,571 of record NC_133408.1, on the reverse strand, counting down.
TCCCTCATCCTGCCCTGGTCACCAGTTCCTGGGTGACTTGGGACTGTTGCCAAAGCTGCTGTGTCCCCACACCCAGCTCCCTCTTGCCCGGTGTGCCCCCAGGCCCGTGTCGGTGGCATGGAGTACTCCCCGGGGATGGTGTACATCGCCCCGGACAGCCCACTCAGCCTGCCCGCCATCGTCAGCATCGCGGTGGCTGGTGGCCTCCTCATCATCTTCATCGTGGCTGTGCTCATCGCCTATAAACGCAAGTCCCGTGAAAGTGACCTCACACTGAAGCGGCTGCAGATGCAGATGGACAACCTGGAGTCCCGTGTGGCCCTGGAGTGCAAGGAAGGTACTGAGTGGCCCTGTGCTGGAGGCCGTGTGTGTGTGTGCACATCTGTGTATGTGTATGTATATGTTTCATATACAAACAAGCAGGCTGGGCAGCAGTGGGCAGTGCTAGAGGCTAGCGGTGTGTGTGTCTGTGTGAATGTGTGTGTGCATGTGTCTGTGTGTGCACCTCTGTGTGTGTATGTATGTTTCATATACGAGCGAGCAGACCGGGCTGCAGTGAGCAGTGCTGGAGGCCGTGTATGTGTCTGTGTGCATGTGTGTGTGTGCACATCTGTGTATGTGTGTGGATATGTTTCATATACAAGCAAGCAGGCCAGGCAGCAGTGGGCAGTGCTGGAGGCTGTGTGTGTGTGTGTGTGTGTGTGTGTGTGTGCGCGTGTGCATGTGTGTGTGTATGTATATGTATGTGTTTCATTTACAAGCAAGCAGGCCAGGCAGCTGTGGGCAATGCTGGAGGCTGTGCATGCTACCTGCAAAGCCTCTCACTCTATAGTTCCTATACCTGCGTCCCAGACCACACCCATACCCAAGCAGGCCCTATCCTGGCAACACCAGAGAGGCCAAGGTCTCCTAGCCCTCTCCTTGAAGGTGTCAGATTAGGATCATTCTCCACCCCACTAGAGCAGCCTCCAGACCTGGAATCCTGGCTAAGTGGGTTTTGCACTCTACTCAAGGGGAGATCTGGGGGTGTCTTAACATGACGCATTTCAGCAATCTTCAGCTTTCTTCCTCTAGCAGGAAGGTAAGGCTGTAGGGCTGATCTGTGATTTAGAAGGAAGGGTGCTTCACAGCTTGTATTAAAAAAATTACAAACACCACCATAAAGTGAAATCAGCTGCACTAAATCCAAGAAGGAAATTTAGGAGTCAGACTCTTGTAACCCCCAGGATATCATTTTGTGACTCATCCTGGGAGGATCTGAGCTGGTTCTTTGCTGTAGATTTATACATGGAGTAAATCCGGCCCCGTACCTGGGGATCTCACTTCACACCGATTCCCACCAGGGCAGCCACAGCTCTTTTTGGTGGGGAAGTGGATCCATTCCATCCCCTCTCTACATCCTTCAGCTGTCAACACAGCATCCGTCTTGTGGGACTGTTAATTACTGCCTTTTATTATATTTACGCTGCTTAATTTTTTTCTCCGCAATGTACTCTTTCCTCTAATTAGGTGTAGTGATTAGAATCTCTTTTATGTGTGGCAGGCATGCTGCTTTGAATGTTGGAGGCGCTTGGTGACTTAAAGGAAAGCTGCAGACTGATAAAAAGCCAACCCCCCCTTCTCCTCCCTATGGGCTGAGCACCCCAACTGGGAGGGGGCAGCCAAGGGGAGCTCCCACCCAGGATTGTCAGCTGAGGCCCCAGGAGGAAACCTTGGCTTCAGACTTTAGAGGCGAGCTATGCTGTGCACGTAGGAAGAGGGGGCCTTACAGCAAAGGACTTGTCAGACTAGCCATGGAAACACTTTGCAGGGTGCCCAGAGCCGGCTGCAGAACGGTTACAGGGCTGCACTGGTCCAAGCCAAGGGGTCTCCTTGAAGACTTCACAGCCAGCCAGGACGTCCTCTACACAAACTCAGAAGACACCCAGCTGGGCCCTTCATGGGCCTGAGCTTCTGATATATAAACATACCCATGTATTTGCAAACACTCCTACACATACCCACACACACTCACTGACATACACTTATGGACTAACACATACACTCACATGCCCACATGCATGCACACTCACATACACTCACTTGTGCATTCACATACATGCCCACACACACTGACATGCTCACACACTCATGCTTTCACATACATACACTCACTGACATACACTCATGTGCTCACACGCTCATGTACTCACATTCATACATACACACTGACATACTCACACACTCACACTTGCACACACACACATTCATGCACTCAACTCACATGCATGCACACACTGACATGCCCACATACTCATGCACTCACATTCACAAGTGCTTGCACACATAGACTCATACACTCACACATGCATACACACATACACTCACACTCATGCACTCACATTCATACTTGCATACACACCAACACACACATATGCACCCACACTGACATGCATGCACACTCATGCAGTCACACACACATACACACTGAGACACACACGCAGGCACTCACATTCACACACATACACACTCATGGACATACATTCATTCACACCCATGCACTCACCTTCACACATGCATACACACTCACTGGCATTCACACTCACACATGCCTACACACTCACTGACATACCCTCATGCACTCATGCTCACACACTGTCACATTCACACACTCACACTCCCTGACATACATACTCAGATAAGTGCCCACATACCCACACCTATGCTCATGCACATGTTCCCATGCTCTCCTATAAGCATACACACCCATGTTCCTCACTCAGGACATACATGAGTGTTCCCCAGGGGTTTTGGTGACAGCACATGCCAAAAACACATGCACACACATTGGTGCAGGCTCCACTTGGATGCATTTGGGTTCTCTACTGTCAAAGTCAGGCTACATATCAGGAACCCCTGTGTCTGTGTGGCCAGTGCAGAGGTGCAGAGGTGCAGGGAGAGAGGAGCAGCAGGAGAGGTTGCAGAGGCCTCTCCAGGTGGCATCCTCTTGGCTCTCTCAAACAAGCAGTCTTGGTATTCTCCTGGCACAGAAAGCCAAAATTTGAGGGCCTGAAGTCTGCTCTGCAGTGTGGAGCTCTACCCAACTCATGGGCACGGGCGAGACTGGGGTCCCTGTAGACAGTTCCTAGAGTGGCTGTGTTGTGTTTCTGTAATTATCACGGCTCACTGGGCGCTTGGCTTGCTTTTTGAGGCTCTAGAGCCACATTGGGCTTGTTCATCCCTTCTGAGTTCGCAAAATATTTTCTCCCTATTTTTGAGATTATGTAAATAGAAAGGAATATTTTTTAGTAGTCAATGCCCACTGGCTGTTCTTTGCCAGCATGTGTTAATCCGTCCTGGTTGTCCATGTGCATGCATGCACACATATGTGTGTGTGCACACACCAAAGAGAAAGGCAGAGCAGGGAAGGGCTGGGTGCCTCACCCCTGAGTACCCCTGTGGCAGAGGGTGGCCCTGGGGGAGGATGTTCTCAGAACGAAGTATGGTGACAGCTTTGGCGCTATGTAACAGCCTCAGGCTGTACTGCATGCTCACTTTCCTGGGGGGTCTTGCCACTGTGTTCATCTGGAGACCTGAGCTGCCACCACACACAGCAGTGCCCATATGCAGGTCATAATTCACCATCAAGTAGCATCACCTTGAGGAAGGAAGGGCAGAGAAATACCTTGCCTATTTATACAGAAGGACTATTTGAGTGTGGCTGAGCCTCCATCTCTGCCCCATTTGGAGGTTTGATGGCTCTCATGAGCTGCATGGTCCAGACTTGTGTCTTTAAACTTGTTTTCCTTTATCAGAAGTTGTTCTTGTCATCTTATAAGGAAATCTATTATAAAACACAGCATCAGGAATGGACACTTACTCATGGTACCTCTCCCTTCTCTTACTCATCCCTCTACATCCCCCTCCCCAGCATATTTTGCAAACCAAAGCCCTTCATCTTCAGATGGGGAGTCTCTCCTGGCCCAGCAGTAGCACAGATCTGTGGACAGCCTCACCCACCATCCCCCATCACTCACACTTTGGAAAGGTTTTAGCCCCAATGCAAGGTTTCTTGCACTACATCTTTCTCCCATGCTAATGCAGTTCATCCCAATCCCAGCTAAGTAAACAGCATCTCCAGTTATTCCTGCCCATCGTGGTCCATTGCTCATGTCTCCTAGGGGCTTGGGTAAGGGTTCTGAGCATTCTGAGATGGAGGTGACTCCTGGGGCCTCCCTATCCAGCCATCTCACAGGCTTCTCTTCGTGCCAGCCTTTGCCGAGCTCCAGACGGACATCCATGAGCTGACCAGTGACCTGGATGGAGCCGGGATTCCCTTCCTGGACTACAGAACCTATACCATGAGGGTGCTGTTCCCAGGAATTGAAGACCACCCTGTCCTCCGGGACCTCGAGGTGAGAAGCAGTGCTCCATCCTGGCGTTAGAGCAGGGGAGTGTGTTGGTGATCTTCAAGTCCAGCCCCTCTTTCAGAGGTGAGAAAGCTAAGGCCAGGGAGAGGACACAACTTGCTCAAGGTCCCCCAGCTTGTCAGCATCAGCCCATCCCTCTGGAAGAGGTGGGGCCAAGCCAGGGAACCTTGGAACAGAGATGTGAGTAGGGCTTCGGATCTTAGAGGGTCATGGAGCCCTTTCAGAATTGAATGGAAGTAGTTGATGTCCCTCTCCCCAGAAGAAACTACATATGCACAGAAACAAGAAACGTGGCAAATACATTGGGGAACCTCAGGGACCTTTGGTTAAGGGTCCATGAAGTAGGGGATTTGACTCACATACTTGGTACTCAATATATAAGAGATTTACCACTTAGTGCTTAATTGGAAAAGGTAAACGATGTGTTGGGAAGCGGGGTGGAAATGTGAATCAGAAATCATAACCCTGTCTTCTACCAGCAGGGACCTCATCTTTTGAACACTTTATCCTGCTTACTGTCTAGCATGGTATCTGGCTTATGTGTCTATTCATATTATACTTTGTTCTGAAAGGGCTTTGGAATGGCTTACAGAGATAAATACCAGAGAAAAGTGAAAAATATAAATGAGAAAAGACCAGGACAGAATAATAATCCTAAGGAGTAATCACTATGAATTGACTGTTACTAACATCTTAGCCCAGTTTAAGCACTTTGCATGCATTCATTCATTTCACCTCCCAAGAAGCCTCTGCAGTAAGTAAGGCCATTATGCAGGTGACAAAACTAAGGGGCCAGAGTTCAGTGGTTGCCTGGGACCACAGAGCTGGTGGGGGCCGAAGGGAGATTTGAGCTCAGGCATTTAGATGTCAGTGTCTTCCCTCCCAACAACAGGCCTCTGTGCCGGACTTCTGGGGAGCTATGTCAGTGACCTGCCTTACAGCTGTGGATGGATCAAAAATCTACAGCCAAAGCAACAATGCAAACTAAGATTAATTCCAAGGTTTACATTGTCCATAAAATAAAAACAGACCCATCACTCAGGAGCTGTGTGGGTTTGCAGGTACCGACACCTGAGGGAATGTCTAAGCGGGCTCTCCAAGGGAATGTAGTAGGCTGTGTACCTCTGCAGCAAATGTGAGAAGTCCAGAGGGGCATTTGTGGCACACACATTTCTCCATACTTGCTTGTTGCATGAAGCATGGGCTTGTGTGTGTTTCTATATTGAGGGCATGGGCTTTTCTTTCTGGAGGAGGCTCCCTTTGGCTCCTCAACTGATAGATACCAAGAGACACTTTCAGAAGTTGGAGGTGACGGTCTCTATGTCCTCATTGTCAAGGTACCTTTTCTCTCTGTCTATAGGTATGTATGTGTACATGCATGTATACATGTATCCCGTGCATAAATAAAAACATAACGTGTATCCTGATACTTTTATCCATCCATTTCCTTCGTCTTGCTCCTGGTCTTTGCTCCTCCCCCAGTCCCACTCATTTTTCCCTTCCTTTTATTTTTCTCCAGCCTCAACTTTGTTTGCTTCAAATTACCAGGATTCTCTTAGGGCCCTGGAGAGTATGCAAATTCCTGTTTAAAGTGAGACATGAGAGGGACAAGAAGATAAGACCATTGTGTGCACACGTGTATGTGTGATTGGCTGTGTAGACTGTGCATGTACCTTATTTATCTTTGTAGTTCTAACTTCCAGCAGAGTGGAGTGCCTGGCACATAGTGGGCATGTGGGAAGTGGTAAATGATTGAATAAATGAGTATCTGTGTGTTTGGCTGAGTTAAGGTGGAAATGGGGTTGTAGGAAGGGAAATTATGTCTGAACATTCCCATACTACTCTGTGGATGGGATGGAATAATCTAAATAAGAATGCAGCGAGGACGAGTATATAAAGTTATTCTCCTTTCTTCATGAGTTCAGAATTCCAAATCTAAGTAAGTTTCCTTTAAAGATGTAACTTTTAAGTTGGATTTTCCGAGAACTTTTACTGACCTGCATTAGCCTGGAGCTATGTGAGATCCAGCCTTCTATGTGAAATTGAGGGACTGTGTGTGCATCATTGTTTTCTTATTTGTTTTTTTTCCAACCCCTACTTGCCCCTGAAGTAGTTTCTCCCCCTTGGTGTTCTGAGTATGGAAACAAGTCATTGATTAATCCAAACCAGTATTTCCCAACCCTTTCAGCCACTGGGGTTCCTGCTCACCTCTGGAAGTGTGAAGAAGGAGGTATCCTCTTGCTTCAGGCTGTCCTGGAGGGGAGGTCACCCGGCCCCCTGACGTAGGGCTCTCTGGGTTAAATCCAGGCCTTCAAGAAAGGTGCTTCCCAGGCACTAGTCATGTAGCAACCCTTTAAAATACAGAGCAATCTTCCACTCCCAATTTCAACCTATCATTGGCTCCTAAACTCTAACCTATTGGGTTACAATTAAAATTTACTATCCAGTTTTATACTCACAGACTTCAACTAAATTAGAGAACCATCTGGTGAATAAAGAAAGTCTTGTTTCAGAGTAGCATTTGCTTGAGCTGGGGAGGGTGGCAGGCAACAGTGAGGAACTGTTTTGGATACTCCTTACAAAGACACTTCACTTCCATCTCCTTCCTTCATAAAGTGGGGAGAAAATTCCTACCTCCCACACCCCAAAACACTGTCCTGATGCACTAGATGTCTGGGAAACTCTTGGAGGAAAGGGATCCCTGGAAAGCAGTCCAGGGAGTCTGAAAGGCAGGTAATAAAACTGTCCCCGTTTAAGTGTGCATGGAGCATGCCAAGCACTTTACATACATTATCTTATTTAATGTTCATAAAACATTACGACATAGACACTCATATTCTCATTTTACAGGAGAGGCAATAGAGCCCAGAGGTGATGGAGTTTTCCTCCACCTACGAGTCACTGTGGTCTCTCTGCTTCTAAAACCCATGCTGCTGAATAGGATACTATTTCGCTGTAGGTGGCTTTGCTAAAATCTTCCTTCCCAGGAACCCCGACCTCTTCCCAGAAGGCATGTGCATTTTGCACACAGAGAAAGGTCAGCCTCACAAGAAGCCCAGAGTGCATCCTCACACCAAGTGTGCTATCTGACCAACCCATGTCCTCTTCCACCTCTCTAAATGCCATAGTGCTAAGCCTTCTGGTGACTGCCCTCTCTTAGCCAGCCAGTCTGAGCTGGTGGGAGGCCCTGCACGGGAAGGCTTTAGAGAGACGTCTGAGTTGGCTTTCAGACAGCTCTCAAGCCCAAGGGTAGGGCTAGACATGGTAAAAGATGGGGAGGACGAACGGGCACTTGGGAGCCAAACAAGTTTGGGTTTCGTAATCCAACTCTGCCTGTCATGAGATACGCTGCCTTGGAATAGCTGCAATAGCTTCTCTGAGAGATTGTTCGCTCAATTTTACAAGCACATTAGAAAAATTCATTGAAACAATGTGTGTAATGTGCCAGGCACTGTGCATTGCACATAGTGGGTGCCCAAGAAATGACATTATCTACTATTATTAGAACAAATTGTAGAACTGCTCTTCTGAGTAATTTGAAGGACAGCGGCATGTATGTGACGGGGGTGGTCACAGAGTTGGAAGACAGATAAATGGGGCAATGGAGGCCCGGGCTGATGGCAAGGTAAGGCTGCCCTTCCCTCATCAGCCCCCAGTGGAGGGGAGAACTGGGGGAGGCGGGCATGAAGAAAGCAGAGGCTAGTCCCACCTCCGGAGGTAAGGGGTTCGCCAGCAGGGGCTGTGGCCTGCTGTAGCCTGCTTGTCTCTGGCTGTTCCCATCTGTCTCCTGAGAACTGGCCCTCCAAGGACCAGCACCACAGTGAGAGAAATGAAAATGGACCTGATTTGGAAACACACACGTTTCCTATAGCTTCCAGATCCATAGGAGCTACTGATACCCGGCAAGTTGGAGGTTTCAATGAGAGCCCTTCTGTGCAGGGTGCAGGGCTGGCTCACAGAGTTCCCGCTGTGGAAGGGACCTCAGGACTCGCTGGGGCTGGCCTCCTGGTTGAAATTCTCAGGACAGGGCCTAGGTCTGACTGAACCTGGCCTCCTGCCAGTGCCTTGCCCTGAGCCTGGAACACAGGGAATTGGTAATGAGGATCATGAATGTTCTGCCACCCTGTGACTTTGGTTAAACAAGGCTTTCTCTGGCCATCTCCATTTTTCCCAGTTTAAAACCTCAAGAGTAGAGCAGGGGAATGTAGCTGCTCTTTAGGAGCTGGGCTGTGCATCAGCTTTTCATACACTCTCTCCTTTCAATTCACATCATGGTCCCTGGAGATGGCGGAACGAGGGGCCAAGTGCCTGGATTCATGACCTCCCTCCACCCTTCTCTGTCTTGGGGCTTTGTGAAGCTCCTTAGCCTCACAGGGTCCCTCATAGGGATTATAACAAACCTACCTTTTGGTGCTGTGTGCATTAAGTGGGTCAGTATTTCTAAAGTACATAGAATAGTAGTGTGGAGTTAGATCTATATCAATATTAGCTATCATTATGTTCATTTTGCTGGTGAAGAAACTGAGTCACTAAGGGCCCTAGGAAATGACTGTGACAGAATTAAACCCAAGTGTGATGGACTCTGAAACCAGGCTCGTTACTGCTGTATACATGACACTCTTTCTCAAAGAACTAGAGTATCCAACCCCTCGGAGAGACAGTGAGTATCCACCCCCTCAGGGAGACAGAGCCCTCAAGGTGTGGCTCCGAAGGCACCTCCCCACACCATCCCTCCCACTCCCTGCCTCCTCCAGCACCCCACTTCAGGAGACACACCCTGCAGTGTTCTCAGAAGCTCCCCCTTGGGGGCAGATCCTATAGCTGACTTTTTAAGTAAGTTTTTTGGTTTAACAGAAGCATGCATACAAATCATGCACAAATTGTCAGCGTGCAGCTCAATGACTTTTCCCCAAGTGAACATGCCCATCAAGCCAGCACCAAGCAGAACATGGTCAGTCCCCCAGGAGTCCCAGGGTGCCCCCTTTTAGTTACAGCCACTCGCTAGAGCAGCCATTTATCTACAGCCATTGATTAATTTTATCTGCTTTTTAAATCTTTCTTTAAATGGTATTCTATGAAGACTATGCCCTCTTTAGCATCTGGCTTTTTTCATCCAGTACATTTGCAGGACCCATCCTGTTATTGTGTGTGGCCATAGGTCATTCATTCTTGTTGCTGTGTGGTATCCATTAGGTAGAATACACCACAGTTCTTCCACCTGTTCTCTTGTTGCTAGACATCTGAGTGTTTCCAGTTTGGAGCTATTACTGACAGGATTGCAATGCACACACTTGGACATCTCAGAGGTGGATCTTCCATACTTACCTGAGTTGTTGACTCATGTTTGCTGAGTGAATGGCACACCCTTGCAGGGATCTCCCAATGAACAGACAACGGAGGCAGGAAAATACGACTGTCTTTTTCCTCTTCCCCTGGATAGAGCAGGGTCTTAGAAAGGGTCCCTAAGAAAACAGCAAATGCTAGAGTTAGAAAGTTCTTTAGAGATGGTTGGGCTCAATCTTCCCTTTTTATCATGTGGATAAACTTAGGCCCCCAGAAAAGGAAAGAGACTTACCCAGTGTTACCCAGCAAGGTGGTATCAGAATCCACGTGGAACCCAGATGTCCTGACTCTGAGGCCACTGGTGTATCAACAGCACCCCTAGGGCTGAAGAGGGGTGGGCATTAGGTTAGTCCCAGGCTTAGGGCTGGGGATTCTCAGGGTGTAAACCATGACAGCCCTGGGCACCTGGAATTCCCCACAGGGACTGTGAGGTGCTTTGCCATGGCACAGGGGCCCTCATCAACTCTGCGTCACCATCAGGGAAGAGCTCTGGAGTCTGGCAGAAGTGAGTGCCATCCCAGCCCCGCCATTTACTAACCATGTGATGCTCTCCTCTCTGTGCTTCAATTGATTCGTCTCTAAACTAGAGGCTGCAGTCGAGGTTAATCAGATACTTAACTCAGTGCTAAGGGCTTCACAGCATTAGCCAGGTGAACTGTGGCTTAATTGGTGGGTGAGAGGGTCATGGGTATGGGCACAGCCGTCCCATGGGGAGGTCATTGAGCTCCCCACCCTGCCAATGGCATCACGACTCCTAGGTCTCTCTGCAGGTCCCGGGCTACCGGCAGGAGCGTGTGGAGAAAGGCCTGAAGCTCTTCGCGCAGCTCATCAACAACAAGGTGTTCCTGCTGTCCTTCATCCGCACGCTCGAGTCCCAGCGTAGCTTCTCCATGCGCGACCGTGGCAATGTGGCCTCGCTCATCATGACCGTGCTGCAGAGCAAGCTGGAGTACGCCACTGATGTGCTGAAGCAGCTGCTGGCCGACCTCATAGACAAGAACCTGGAGAGCAAGAACCACCCCAAGCTGCTGCTCAGGAGGTGAGGGTGCAGTCTGCGGCACCCTGCTCCAGCCCAGTCATGCACCTGGCTCACCGTGCCTTGCAGGGAGACTGGGGTAGAGCTCCTAGGAGAGCAGTCACGTTCCTAAGTTCAAGGCACTAACTAGCCCAGAGCCAGGGCTACATTGCAGGCCCCCTGAGAAGAATCTGTCCACTGTCCTCAGGAGTCAAGGGTGCATGGACTTGTTGGCTCACCCTCTTGTTCTCTTGCCCCTATGTCAAATCTCCATTTTTGCTTCTCTGCCCTTCTACTTAATCTTGACCCTGTCTACTGCAATCTCCTCTCATGGAATCTTCAGAGGTCACTTAGACCATCCTCTGGCCTTATCTAAGTCCAAAGTTGGATTAGGAGAGAAGACCTGTGGCCTCATGCCATCAGGTGGCAGGGGGCAGCATCGGGAGCATGCTGGAGCTTGTTAGAAAAGCAGAATCACAGACCAGGTACAGTGGCTCATGCCTGTGATCCCAACAATTTGGGAGACCAAGGCAGGAGGATCTCTTGAGGCCAGGAGTTCAAGACCGGCCTGGACAACATAGCAGGCAACATAGACCTCATCTCTACAAAAATAAAAATATAAAAATTAGCCATGCATGGTGGTGCACACCTGTAAATTTCCAGCTATTCTGGAGGCTAGGACAGGAGGATCTTTTAAGCCCTGGGGTTTGAGGCTGCGGTGAGCCATGATCTCACCACTGCACTCCAGCCTGGGCAACAGAGCAAGACCCTGTTTCTAAATAAATAAATAAATAAGTGTAGAATTTCAGGCCCTCCCAGACCCACTGAATCAGAATCTGCATTTTAACGAGGAACCCAGGTTATCCCAATCCATATTAAAGTTTGAGAAGCACTGAAGGAAAGTCCTTTGGTGATGTCTCACTCAGTGCAGCCCAGCGAGTGTTTCCTGGCACCTGCTATAGGCTCTAAATGGGACCAAAGTCCACCACTCAACACCCTGGAGGCCTCAGACTTGATACTGTTGAAACCTTAAAGGTCCTATGTAAAGACATAACCTTATCCTGTGACTTTGGCCTTATAGGAACTAGAGACTGTCTCACTCTATCAGTGCTTCTGTTTGAACTTTCTGTGTACCCTATGACCATTTCTCCTCTAGGCCGTTATTCCAATACCTTTGGCCTTGGCATATCTGAAGTTAGAAAACTCCCACATCATGTCATTTTGTCTAGCCCTCTGCCTAGACCACTCATGTGCTCTCTGCCTGTCCCTCAGACTTCCATCTTTGGTCTCTGGGTCTAAGGCCTAGGCTTCAGTGGTTCCCACTTGGTCCAGCAGATAGATTTGGCTTTCAGAAGTGTTTACTTCAGGCTTTTTCCTGGAGCAGTGGGCATTTGCCTGCACAGCTGCAAAAGTCTGCTGCATATAAGAGCCAGCAGACAGCTTTGGAAACAGCAAGGTAGATCATTTTGATTTTTGTTTTACTTTCACCACACAGCCACCCACTGGCATAATTCTAGGGTTGCCACTGCCTGCCAGAGCTCCCACCGACAACTTCCCGGCGTGGTCTCGCTCTGCCTCTGTGTCTCCCCACCCTTATTTTCCATTCCTGTTCTCCTGGATGCTCTTGCTTCCTTCTGCTCTCCTTTCCTTTTCTTCTTCTTGCCCCTGGCTGCCTACCTCCTTTCAATATTCCTCCTTCTTTTCTCTTCCCAGCTTCATTTTGTGCTGGCAGCCTCCCAACTACCTTGGGATTTTAGTTATTAGCATTTTCTGGCAACTGCAACTTTAAACTATCCAGACATACCTGGATGGGCTAGTTTCTCTCTGGAACTGGCCACATACTTAGTGCAAGTTTGAACATAATTTGTTTTCTCTAAATGGATGCAACCAAGAATGTCCTTGGGCTTACTGCACTGCTTCTGCATCTTCACTTCCAAAGTAAAAGAGAAGATGGGCTTGTGTTGTAGCATGAAAGACACAAGTTAGACTCAAGAATGAACTTTCTGTCATTGCAAATGAAACTGTAAAAGGGCTCCCAAGGGAAGTTCCAAAGGATGTGGAAGCTTTTGCCATAGGACAGTTTTTTGTTTGTTTGTTTGTTTGTTTGTTTTTGAGACAGAGTCTCACTCTGTCGCCAGGCTGGAGTGCAGTGGCAAGATCTTGGCTCACTGCAACCTCCGCCTCCTGGGTTCAAGCGATTCTCCTGCCTCAGCCTCTCAAGTAGCTGGGGCTACAGGCACGTGCCATCACGCCCGGCTAATTTTTGTGTTTTTAGTAGAGACGGGGTTTCACCATGTTGGCCAGGATGGTCTTGATCTCTTGATCTCATGATCTGCCTGCCTTGGCCTCCCAAAGTGCTGGGATTACAGGCGTGAGCCACCGCGCCCAGCCGCAATAGGACAGTTTTGACACGGCTTGGGATGAGCTGAGTATATGGCTTTATGCTGCTGTGAATGCCAGGAGCCTTTAGCTCAGGCTGTAGGCTCAGTTTGGCCATCTGGCCTTCTGACATGGACCCTTCTCCCGTCACCTTTATTCCTATTCCCTGCCAAATTGGTACCTCCCCAGGAATTTGGGATTCTTTTTTTTTTTTTTTCACCCAAAAGAACACAACTAGCCCGTAAAGTTCTCTAAGTTTATATTATTTAATAGGATAGCTTTGAGCCACATGTGACTATTTAAATCTAAATTAGTTAAAAATAAATACAAGTTCAGGGCCAGTTCCTCAGACATGCTGCCACATTTCAAGTGCTCAGTAGCTTCGTGTGGCTGGTGGCTGCCATATTAGACGGCACAGGTAGAGAAATTTTACATCATCACAGAATGTGCAATTGGTCAGCGGTGCTCTAAGGCACTCCAGCCAAAAACCCTCCCACAGCCTGATGCCCAAAATGTCATCTTCCAGCTTTGTAGGAAAAGCTTGTCTTACCATTATGGGGGCGTCTAGGAGTCCATGAAAGTCTTATATTCATTAGGATCTCAAGATTTGGCCTAAACGCTAGAAGCAGCAAGATCAATGCACAATTCCTCCCCTGCCCTTCCCAGCCTGCGGGCTCTGACCAGCTGCTTCTTTCTTTGTCTTGTTCCGCTGCTTCCCTCGGTGACTGCTGACAGGACTGAGTCAGTGGCTGAGAAGATGCTGACCAATTGGTTCACTTTCCTCCTCTACAAGTTCCTCAAGGTAGGGTTGGATGTGGACGTATTTCTGGCCCTGCCTCGTTCATTCTCTGCAGCCTGACTGGGGATCACTCCACAACCCCCAGTTCTCCCTTACTGGGCCTGGCTCTTATAACCCCACAAGAAATGGAATCCATCCTTATCATGGACTGTCTAGGAAAACAGAGGCCTGCAGTCCATCATAGCTCCAAAGACACAGTCTTCCTGAAGCTAGTTTCCTCCCTCCTGGCGAGGAACAGATGAGCCCTGAGAGGCCCTGTATGGTCCCTAAAGCTGAATCCCCCTTTGAAGCTAAAAACAATTTGCCCATTATTTCTCTGCTTTTCCTCTTCCCTCTCCCAGCTCCAGACTTACTGAGGCTGATAAGGGCCCCGGGCCGGTGCAGAAGCCGCATGTTGCGGCAGATAAGCCAGGGATGCGCCTGGGAGGTGGAAGAGGCTCAGCTTCCAATTATTAACTTATGTTCTAAAGAGTTCGTGCCACCCAGGACTGACCTCTGCCTTTGGATGGAGCCTCTGAGAGAGCGGGGTTTGGCAGGGAGGAGGAGCTGAGAGGAGGGCAGGAAGGGAGGGGAGGGGAGCAGGGGAGGAAGAAAGAGCCCTGGAGAGGCAGCAGTAGGAAAGGAGAAACAGGCAGAATGGGAAAAGACCTTGTGATGCAAAGAGCCAGGAGGAATGCCACCCTGAAGGATGAGGAGTTGGAGAGAAGGAGATTGAAGAGCTGAGTATAAAAGCAGGTGGGGGCAGGCGGAGGGACTTGGCAGGGGATGGAAGCCGCCCTTTGGAGAAGTAGGAACTCGGGGGTGCACTCCAATGTTCCAGGAGCTGCTCCCAATGAGGTTCTTCTCACCTCCAGGAGTGTGCCGGGGAGCCCCTCTTCTCTCTGTTCTGTGCCATCAAGCAGCAGATGGAGAAGGGCCCCATCGACGCCATCACGGGTGAGGCCCGCTACTCCTTGAGCGAGGACAAGCTCATCCGCCAGCAGATTGACTACAAAACCCTGGTGAGCCCACCCATCTGTTTCCCCTGGGGCTTTGACAGGCAGGCTTCGGTCCTGGGTAGCCCTGCTCAGCAGAGGGGATGGCGGAAAGGCTGAATGGTCACCTCTCCAGGTGTGTCTGCTGTATGGGCCCAGCCAGGTGCTCCCCCTGTGTCTATCACCCCAGACTTCCTCTGTTGTGTTTCACCAGCGCATTTGGATTTGGGGACCAGTAGCTCAGACACATTTGAGTGACACTTCAGCCAATGAACTAGGGGTTTCTGGCTACACCAGTTATAGGGTCATAGCCCTTGACCCAGGTGAACTCCTCTTCTGTCCTCCCAGCTTAGAGTCAATGCTTTACAGAAGAGGTCCGTGCAGGCAGAGAGCGGGGGACAGAGAGGAAAGGAAGCTAGAAAGAGTTCCTCATAGTTCTGAAGCCCACATTGCCTTCTGCTCTAAGTTCAAATACAACTGTGACCCGAGCTGTATAATGCAAAGCCAAGGGGGCGTGGTGGTGCAAGGCGTTTGCCGAAGGAACATAGGGATCCCCTCCGTTAAGGTCAGGCTCCCTCACCTGACAAAAACAGCTACGCTAGGAGGCACCAAGGCTTAGCATTCAAGAGCATGGCCTTTGGGATCAGACAGACCTGTATTTGAGCCCTGACTCTGCCTTCGACCAACAGGGTGAATCGGGATAGGTCCCTAATCTCTCTGAGTTTGGGTGTCTTTATCGGAAAAAATGAGAACACCAACAGAACCGACTAAAGTGGGGATAATCCTAGTTGTTCAGAGTGAAGTTGTGCAGGGGATCCAATGGGACAAGATGAGCAGGTGGTGAAGCCCGTGTCATACTCATGCCCTAGTGCTTGGTCACACAGGCCCCGCCTGCCTCTCCCCACTGTGACCGTGCGTCCACTCGCTGCTCACTGTCTTTTCAAACCCAGGGAGCTCACTCTCAGGATTTTTTGGAGATCATTGTGATCTCCAGCCAGCCCTTTCTCTCTGAGAAAGAGAGGACATGGAAGGAGGGAGTATGAAAAGATAAAAGCTGAGTGTTGGGGGTGATATGCAAGTAGCACCCAAGAATGGAAGGAAGGAAAAGAGACAGAAGGGAATGATGAGGACAGGGAACAGATGGAAGTTCAAATGCAGAGGGAGCCACAGCAGGCCGGGGCGTGGTAGGACTGGGAGGGAGTGTGATTCCCGGACAACCCCTGCAACTGCTCTGAGTCGAGGGCAAATTCCAGACCCTGTGGCCAGCTGGGGAGACAGTTCCCACCTCTGAACAAAGCCATCCCTGCTGGCTGGGAAGACTGCGACCGTGACCCACCTATCCCACTCTCATTTTCCAAAAGCCCCGGGAATCCCAGTAGACATCGGAACAGATTTGTGGGGATTGGCTTCCTTATGAAGATTCAAAGGAGCAGCCTGCGAACGAGGCCCCTGCTTCCTGTCAGTTACCATCTGCTTGGAAGGAGAGAGAGAGAGGCTCCGATTAAAATGGAAAAGGGGGGAAAAACCCTTCCAGAAATAGAGACCTGAATGGATTTCTTAATGAGATAGAACTACTACATAAATGTCTTCCACCCTGTCTTCCCCGTTCCACTCCCTTTCTTTCCTGTCTCCTCAGCACCTTCCCAATATTGAATCCAACACAATGAGTTGTAATCATGTTCTGTCCCCAGATTGTAGCATCCTTTGTTCCAGAGGCCACAGTAGTGCTAGTGCACTGAGCTGATTTTGGGTGCCACAACTTAAAGAGAACGTGAGGACATTGGAGTGGTTCAGGGACCAGTATCCATTTAGGTGGGAACACCTGGGGACAGGAGCAGTGAGGAGAGAGGAAAGAAACTGCGGTTTTTTGCCTGCCACAGGGAGCTTTAATAGCCACCTTCAGGCCTGGGGAAGGTATTTGCACATGTGCAGGGGAGCAGCCCTTTCAGGGTGTGGGCAGACAGCAAGAAATCCTGCAGGACGGCAGCATACAGGGCGTGCAGACTCCGAAGAGCAAGCCAAATACAAAGATAGGGAGTCTTGGGACTCGGCGGTGGCTGGAGGAGCCCAGAGTGCTATGGGCCTGCTAAGAGTAGCCTTGTCTTGGGCGGGAGAGATAACCACAGAGAGGCTCTAAGAGGCTTGTGGGGAGAGTGAGTGTACCACTTTGCAGTCAGGTATGCCTCCTAAGGGTTTAGTGATTTATTGGATTGATGCTGGAGCTTGGACTGGTGTGGCCAAGGACCCTGCTAGTGGGAGTGCCCCAGTACCAACATCAGCAACGTCTGGATGCTAGAGTGCAAGATGCCTACCTAGGAGCTCACTAGAACACTAGGTGCCCATGTGGAAGCCTGGAGCCAGGCAATGCTAGATGCCTACCTGGTAGCCTGCAAGAGCACTAATTGCCCACCCAGGAGCCTGCTGGAGCACTAGATGCCCACCTGGTAGCCTGCCAGAGTGCTAGGTGCCTGCCCGGAAGCCTGCTGGAGTTCTAGACATGCACCTGGAAGCCTGCTAGAGCACTAGATGCCCACCGGGGAACCTAGGAGCATTAGCTAGTTGCCTGGGAACGTGGAAAAATGGAGAATCTCAGGCCCCATCCCAGACCTCCTAGATCAGAATTTGTATCTCAACAAAGCCCCCAAGTGCTTGTATGCACATAAGCGTCTGAGAGGCAGTTCCCTGGCAGAGAAATCATGAGGCAGCTTGTTCACAAACTAGCCAAGGAGCATGGGGGAAGGGAACCTGTGGGTGGAGCTCTGGCTTGGCCAGTGGCCAGGGGCTCTGTCCTTCTGTGGGGCCACTGCTTCCACTTTAGAACGCCAACCCCTGCCCTGAAGTGCACCATGGACTTGTTCTCATGAGGCCATGCTGAACTCCTGCAGCAACTAGAAATGCCAGGAGATTACATTTAGGTGGCCGCCTCTGCCTCATGGGTCCCTCAGAGGAGGAAGCCCAGAGCAAACCATGTTGCTGTCTTAGGAAGGCTGAGCTGCCCCACCAGGCCCATAGGACAGGACAGCAGGGGCTGCCAGAATGGCCCAGGGGTCAGGCTTTTCTCAGCTGTGGAGCAGAGGGAAGGGGCCAGAAGACTCTTAGAAGGAGGGGAGAGCTGGGAGGAGGCACATATGGAGTACTCAAGGCAGAGGTCTCTCCACCATTGTTTTCAGGTTAGGGCATTTTGAGGGTGAGAGTTTGGTTTTATAGATTTCAGGGTTTTTTTTCTTCCCCTTCTTAATGGAATAAGCATGTTTCCATTGGAGCTCATAGCAGTCTAGTTGCTAATGAAAGGCAGGTGCCCAGAGCCCCGGGTTCTGATTGCCACCACATGGAGCAAGAAGGGGGGTGGAGTGGGAGAGAGACTGGTGTCTGGCTCTGCAAACCAGATAGGACAATTGGGAAATGCTTATGGGGGAACAGAGGGAGTGAAATTTCCAAGAAGAAGAGAGACTCACAGAGGGCTCTCTGGCAGCAGGGCCCGAGGGAGAGTTCGGGAGCCCAGAAGGGGAGGGCCACTTGGCATCAGTACCCCTAGGATGCCCAGCCTCTCTGCCTTGGGTCTTGTGCCCTCACTTATTACAGTACCCACAGCACCCACCCCTGTTCCCCACCAGTCTACTCAGGAGCCCACACGGTGCCGTCGATGTAGAAAGATCCCACTGTGAGAACGGCAAGAGAAGAAAAGCCTTGTTCTTTTTAAAGGAAAAGCCCAGAACTTTTTCAAGGAAAAATAAAAATAAAAAGATAGTTTGGTGAAGCAGAGTTTTAACTTTTCCTACTAGTTCCAAAAAGAGAAATGGAGGCCCTGAACTATGCAGTCACCTCTTCCCCCAACACAGGGGTTCAAGTTCAGGGCCAGGAAAGAATCTCAGGTGTCCTGAACCTGCAATCTTTAAAGGGCATCTTTTTATTTTTAAAGAATACATTAAGTGTCTTATAGATTTGCCAACCTCTAATCAGGCAAATGAAACCTTCACAAAAATCAAAGCTTGTGAAATCTTTGGAGAAAGAAGCCAGATTCCTATTAGTTCTGTGTGTGAGTATGCGTCCAAGAAGGAGTGACAAGAAGGAGACAAGACACACATGGATGGGCAGGGGGTTTCAGAGGTGGGCGAGGGTCTGGGTGTGCCGCTGCGACACTGCCTCCTGTGTGCATGTGAGAGAGATAGCACGTGTGCATGGATGCTTTGGTGTCTGTTCTGTTGCAAATTTCCCCTTACTGCTTCCACACGCTTGGGCATTGTCCCTTTGAAAAATCAGGATTTTAATGAAGTTTGTTCTGACAAGGAGTGAAGTGTGCAGCTTGCACTCCCTCAAGGACATTGAAGCCAAGGCATTGTCCTGCTTACCCAGACAGGAAAGGTCAGTGGACTTGGTGGGAGCACAGATGGCCTGGAGCCACCCTACTCCTCCCCAGCCCATCCTGGAGAGGAAGAGCCTTTTAGAATGGGATCCCAGGGTGCTGCTGGGGATCTAGGAGCTTTTCCTGCTACCCCATTTCATATCCTCCTCTCCCCACCTTTCCTTCAGGTCCTGAGCTGTGTCAGCCCAGACAATGCCAACAGCCCCGAGGTCCCAGTAAAGATCCTCAACTGTGACACCATCACTCAGGTCAAGGAGAAGATTCTAGATGCCATCTTTAAGAATGTGCCTTGCTCCCACCGGCCCAAAGCTGCAGATATGGATCTGGGTGAGTAGGCTGTCCACCCAGGGGCTGTCCTTGTGGCTGGTCCTGAACACACCTCACCTTCTCCTGTCAGCAGAGGCAGGGCTGGGGTAGAGATCCAAGGGGGAGAATCACTGGCTGGAGAGAGTCAGGCATGCCTGGACCCCCGAGGAGCCCATGGGGTTGCCTTCCTGGACTGCTTGGAATTGACCAGAGCTGGTCAGTGAACAGTTTGCAGAGAGGAGGCCGCGAGTCACTTGGTAGTCTGTTGGTGATCTGCCTGGCAGGATATGCCTCTGGGGTCCTTTGAATAGCAGAGGGGTGGGAAATGAAGGAGTCATGTCTGGAAAGAAAGGGATTTAAGGGCAGAGTCCGCTAGTCCGAGCTCCTGCGTCCCAAGGTCCTGCCACCACCTCTGTCGTCACCCGAGGCTCTTCCCTTCCACTCAGTTCTGTGGCTATAATTTTTGCCGAATGCCTACAGCTTGAGGGAGCTGGATCAGTGATAGAGAATGGAGAGAAAGTATAGGGAAAATGAGATATGACAGCCTGCTGGGGAGAAGGATGACATTTTAACTCAATGTTCCATGAATAGATCTCCCAGCCTCTATAAACAAGGGCATGCTGGTTAGGGCCACCTGTACTTAGAGCCAGTTATGGTTTGCATAAGCATTTCATAGGATGCTATCCGGGGGAAATCCTCATGGGGAGCCCCAGGATCTGAAGAGGCCCGCGGGGAAGAGAGGTGGTTCCAGCATTGTGGGCCAGCATCAAACACATCTAGATTTGAGTCCTGGTGCCTCCACATCCTAGCTGTGTGACCCTGGTCAAGTAACCTGTGTGTATGCCTTAGTTTCCTAGCTGTAAATGAAGATAATCATAGTGCCTGCCTTGTAGTAAGAATTCAGTGAGATCATGCATGTAAAAGCCTCTTTAATGCAGTGTGTGGTCCATCATACACATTCAGTAAGTATTGGCTGCTGCTGTCACTGATTATGAGGATAATATAAGGATACTGAGTGTGCCTGTTTGTTGATGCTGGGCATGGAGGGAGAAGCACTGATGTGTGTATATGCTCGTATCTGGAGATTCCTGGCAACATAGTGGTGGGAGGACCCCTCAGACGCCTCTAATCCATCCATCTGGCCTCTAAGCTGGCTTTGGCTAAGCCATCCAAGACAGACGGGCATCTATGCTATTTTCTAGAATCCAGAGGGAATTTTTGTCGCCTCCCACTGCTTCACCCCACTCCCTCTGAATTCTGATGCCTAAAGATTCTTAGGATCAGGAAGTTGTAGCAACTCCTCTAAATTCTCACTTCTTTATTTAACCCCATCTCCTCTCTCTTGGCTCTTGGCTGAAGCTGTTTGGCCCTGTGCTCTGAGCTTGGATGCTGAGGGAGGGAGACTGGGTGAGCATGTGTCTCCCTCCACTGTGGAGGTGTCTCTGAGTATGCTGTTTCTGCAACACAGAGGAAGCCAATATGTGATGTGGTGGGGAGGGGTGTGAGTGTGTGCTCACGTGTGTGCCCTTAGAGTCAGACCAGGCCTATGTGTCTGTGTGCATTTGATTTGCTTTTGCTGCCATGAAGATCCCACAGACTCATAGGGTGAAGGAGCCTGTCATGGCCCAGTGGGAGACAGAACAGTTCCTGGAAGGAGGATTTTTGTGTTCCCCACGTCCAAACAATTGAGTGGGATACTCCTTAAAGGGGTTTTCCAGGGAGAATTGAGTTTGGTAGTGGAACCAGCTAGCACCCACTGTTCCTTTGTTTTGTCTGTGGGCATCTTCAGCTTTGCAGGGTCCTTAATGCAATTCAGGTGGGAGGAGAGTCCAGACAGAGTGGGGCCAAGAGGGAGAGCTGTGATAGGAGCAGGCTCCTTCATGCTGGAAGCTGAGATTGCAAAGGTGTGCCAGAACACAGAAGGAGCACCTGCATGCAGCTGCATGAGGAGATGTATGCTTCTGTGCTTAAGAATAGGTGATTTTCCATGGAGGAGCTCACAGAAGGCAGCCCCGTGACCTTCGTCCTGAGAGTCCCTTAAATCGCTCCCTCAAAAAGCCTGGGAGCACAAGCCCAGCAAAGCAAGTCTTTTATGGGATGCAAAGCCTCCTGAAGCCAGAGTTCTAGACTATCTGAAGTGGAAACAGCAGCAGACAAAGCAGGCACAGTCATTCCTGCCATCCACCATGATGAAAGGAAGCCCAAGGGCAGCTCTGCAAAAAGGACCTACCTGAGGGTGGCTGGTCTCCCCAGCTAGAGGCTGCACAAGCCAGGGAAAGGTACCCACTTCCAAGGGGAAACAGGTCTCCAGTGCTTACTATGACTCTTCAAGCTCCAGGCACCCAAACAAACAGAGGGGATCCCTCTGCCATCACATTTGCTGCTGGGCCACACCTGGAGAAATAAGATCCCCACAGCAGGGACAGATAACAGGGAGAAGCAAAGAGAGGCCTGGGGCAGTTTGAACCTTAGGGCCCCCTCTCACTGGGAAGGGGCATCTCGCTCAGCTGCTCAGCAACGTCTCCCTGCTCAACCATGATGGGTGCTCTTCTGAGAAGTTCCCTTTTTTCCTTTTAAATCCAGCATTTGGAGCTGCCCGCAAAGCTCTAGGCTTCTTCTTACCAAAGCTAGATTGCATTGCAAGAAAACTGGGGCCTCCTGAGAGACCCAAATGCTTTTTCCACACCGTTCAATCACAGCCCCCAAGAGGAGAGAGAGGCAAGGAAAGTTGTTCCCATCATGTAGGTGAAAGTGCTTTGAAAGCCTAAGAGCAATTTACAAGTGTAAGGTGTGACTATTTATGCCAATAGGACGCATAGCACATTGGCACTCACTCAGCCCCAAGTGCTGGACAGGGCCAAGAAGCACAGCATGACCCCCGACTTTCTCCCCCTACCCGCTGTGCTTTCTTCTCTCACTGCTGAGGGCATCCAGCAAAGGCTGCCTTCCCTCTCCTGATGCCCAGCCCTTGGCACGACAGGAGCACCCTTCCCAGGCCAGCTCAGCAGGAAGCAAAGACATTTGGCACCACCTTGTCATTGTCCCAAGTAAATCCAGCCCAACCCTCCCGCTCTTGCTTGGCTTTTGGCTCCTGCCTTTCATCATCGCTGTGGCCCCTGGCTTTGCCCAACTGCTCACTCCTGACATGTCTATTCATTGCTCCTCAGAGCTCTCCCACTCCTCTCCTTCTACTCCCTCACCAGACTTGTCCAGGCATTAAGGAGCTAAGACAGGAAACCACGTTAGTAAGGGTTCTCCAAAGAAATAGAACCAACAAGGGTTGTGTGTGTGCGTGCATGTGTGTGTGTCTAGAAACAGAAAGAGAGATTCATTTTAAAGAAGTGGTCACACAATTATGGACACTGGCAAGTCGAAAATCTGCAGGGTTGGCTGGCAGGCTGGAGACCCAGGGAGGAGGCGACAACGCAGTTCAAGTCTGAAGGCCGTCTGCTGGCAGAATTCCCACTTTCTCAAGGGAGGTCAGTCTTTTGTTCCAGTCAGGACTTCAACTGATGGGATGGGGCCCACCTACATTATGGAGAGAAGTCAGCTTTGTTCAAAATCCCCCCTGGTATAAATGTTAATCTCATAGAAAGACACCCTCACAGAAACATCACGAATACTGTGTGACCAAATATCTGGGCACTGTGGCCCAGCCAAGTTGACATGTAGAATTAACTATCCCAGGAACCGCAGGGCCCACTTTCGCTGCAATCTGTTGGAAGCTGGGGAAGGAAAGCGACCCCAGCGGGAGGAGTTGGGACTGAGGCGGAGCTCTAAGGCACAGTGCCCAGGTAGCACTCCCCCTGCTACACGTGAGGCTGTCCCCACAACCAGGTTTACGTCCCTTTCCACTCACAGGTATCTGGGCAGGGTAGGTACCTGTTTGCATCACTTAACTCTCTGACAAACATGAGAAGATCCTACCCTGTGGCCAGCTCTGTGCCAGGCATGGAGGTGCCAAAGTGCCTAGGAGAAGTTCCCCACTTCTTAGCAGACTAGCAGAGGCAGGACATTTTTCTGTCTGAACTAAGGAGCTCTTTTCCTCCTCCCTTCACTCCTCAAGGGAAATCATTGGTGCCATTCTTTCCCCTGCACAGATGGAGAATCTGCAGCTCAGAGAAGCACAGTGCCTGGGCCCAGGTACACAGCAGGGAGGTAGAGAGAACTCCGATTCCCTTCACACGCAGTCTCCTCTGCAGCCCCCATTTCCTCTCCCTTCTGCCACTGTCCATGACCTCCAGAGATTCCTGTAGTTTAATGCAAATGCTCTATCAATAGCCCCAGAACTCCACCACCCTCTCTCTGTCTTGCGGCTCAAGTCGAGCGAGCTGAAAGGATATATTTTTTCAAATAAGTAATTCCTGTAGGCAATAAAAAGATACACTATCTTCTGAGTGAAATATAAAGAGTTCACAGCAGCTGTCTCCCCAGTTTGCATTTTCCTCTGCACCTGATGGGAAGGACAGATAAAGATAATGGGATTTTTCTTTCTTTTTTATTTCACCTCCCTCTCTCCCTGGAAGGTGGAAATGTAACAAATTGGATTGTGAGTGTGTCTGTCCTTTGTGCTTGGTGCCTGGAGCAGGGCATCCGGCTGCCGGGCAGAGCTGCTGCGAGAGAGGTCAGAGCCAGCAATTTTCTCTTGGTGCCATGCATATGAATGCCAGGGTCACCTTTCCTCCTTCCCACTGACACCACCTGCCTTCTAAACTCTTCTTTGACCCACCACACCGCCTGGACTCATGCCAGAGCCCTGTGTTCCACATTCAAGAATATCTACTAAGTTCTAGCTTGTCTCTCTCAAATCAGGAAGTGGGGCACAGCCTGCCTTTGCCTTTCACTCCCCAGGCATCCCTAAATAGCAACAACAGACCAGTGCACAGCACTTTACAGTTTACAAAGATCTAGTACCTTCAGTGCAAAGAATGCACTTCTATTCAGGAACTTCTTCTTTTAAGCACCAGGTGTCATAGTTCAATCATGTTATATTTGGGAACTTGCTGTCACAATAATTTTTTTTTTAAAAAAGAACATTTTTAGAGGGTCACCCCTCCTGCTCCCAGGTGAATTTTCTGGCCTTTTTAGCAGACACACCCTGATCTTCTCTTGGCTCTCCCAGCTCTTCTCTGGTGCCTGCTCCCAGCACTTCAGCTTGGCCAGATGTTGAAGGTCTCAGGGCTCTCCGCCAGGTGTTTCCTTGGGGCTCCCTGCTGACAGGCATGCAGAGCCATGAATCTTGTCTCCTCCTCCAGCCTCCTTCTCGGCCCAGGGTTTGGAGGGTAGAGTGGGTGCTGTGTAGGGCTGGTGTGTGCTTCTAGTGAGAACCTGTTCACAGTGCCCCCAAGGTAAGGAAAGGTGGCAGGGGTGGAAGTCCAAGCATGTGGTCATGAAGGTGGTCCTGCGTGAACTGTGCAGGTCGGTTTTGCTGGCTCTGCCTAGCCTAGTTGGTGCCTCCTTCCACCCTTGCCTTTCTTCAGCAGCCCTTCCTGAAGCTTCCTGGGATGGGTCTGAGGAGAGATGATGATAGGAAGACTGGAAGGGGAGTTAATGCAAAGCCTGAAGGGTCCCCAGCCTGGGTAAAAGGAGGTGCATGTGCACATGTGTGTGTGCATGTGTGTATGCACATGTGTGTGCATCTGTGTGCGTGTGTATGCATGCATGTGCCTGTGTGTGTGCCTGTGTGTGTGCGCGCGTGTGTGTGCGCGTGTGTGTGTGTGCGTGCATGTGTGTGTGTGCATGTGTGGGTGCCCTTGCACCCACCTGCATATCTACACTGTGAGGGCCAGAACTACAAGGTGCTGTGCACCCTGGGGAGAGTTTGCCTCTTAGCATGGCACCTACTGGTGGGTACGGGACTCTTCAAGAGTCAGACCAGTGGGGTCCTCCATGCCAGCGTCTCCTTCCAGGTTGGCCTGCGGAGGATCTCAGCTTCCCACTGCCAATTACATGGATCTCCACACACTTGGAGGCAAGCCAGGTTCCCTCTACCTCCCCTTCCTAGAGACTCTGCAAGCACGACCTGGCCATCTTCTGAGCATCCCTGAAACCCACACCCCTAAGCATCCCTGAAACACGTCTCCACAGCCATCTCCTGAGCGTCCCTGAAACCCACACCCCTTCCACACTGGCTTAGCTTAGGTCCTCAATGCTACTTCTGCTTTGAACAAAGACGGCCATCCGGGCAGGGCTCATGCCTCTTTGTCCCTCTAATAATGCTCTCCTCTCCTTATCCCCTCTCTGCTCTGCCAAGGTATCTGGGGCTGGCCTCAGCTCAGCCCCAGATACCTTGGCAAGGCATGCTGGATCTTTCTTAACTCAGGTCCTGACCTCCCTACACCTCTCCAGCCTCTCCTTTCAACTTTCTCCTGCTCAGACTCATCGATCCCTAGAACTGTGGCATGAGTGTCACCTTTGGACCAGAACACTTATCCCCCTGGCCAGCCAGCAAATGCCCACTCATCCTTCACAATTTAACCTGGGCAGCCCTTTCCTACCAGTTCCCTGTAGCTCTTCCTCCCTGTCTCACCCCTGCCCTGACCACTGGGCTCCTGCACAGCCCCTCCACACAAGGAGTCTTCAAGGGCAAGGGTTTATGTTTTACTCTGTTTTCTTGTTTAACTACCTCTCATGCCCAACTGGCAGTGCCCAGCACACTAGGGGCACAGAGTAAGTGTTCTTTGATGAATGAGTGAGCATGGAGCTGCAACACGTCCTGGACCTGGGTTCTGACCATGGAGACTGCGTCTTGTGAGATGGGACTCTAGGTGTCCTCTTTTGTAGGAGCAGGTGTTTGTGAGGAGTCACTCTGCCCCAGGATTTGCTTCAGCCCTCTCTGAGCTCAGCATCTCATAGCATTTGGTGCCTGGCAGGTATTTTCCGGCTTCTCACTGTGCCCTATGGGCAGGCAAAAGGCCAAAAGGCTCAGCCTTCATGGGAGGACTCTGGTCATTGGCTGAGCTGTGACATTGCCTCTCGACTGGTCCTAATGTGGTCACCTCCTACGGAGCAAGGTAGAGACTCAAAAGAGAGATATTTTTAGTGATATTTTTATAGGCAAGACAGAAGGAGCCCATCTGGTGAAAAGAGGGCTGGACCAAGCACTGGGGGACCTGGGTTCTATTTATTTTCATTACTGTTATTAAAACTAAGCACACATTGAATATGCAACAAAGCACAAAATTAGATACCACCCTCACAGAGGGCCTCCTGAGGCTGATTCAGCCAGCCGTGCATACCATGAGAGGACCAGGGTGCTGGCCTTCATATCTAAGGTGGCAGGGCTGTCTCATCCTCAGCTCACTCAACCTGACCTTGAGATCTTTACTTCTGGGGTGGGGATGAGATTTTATGAGCCCAGCCATGCACCTCAGGAGAAGGCACTGCTCCTGGGCTAGAGGGAAGGCACCTGCGATGGCCTTTGACCTTGGCTTTTCCTGGCCCCTGCTTTACTCAATAGAGCTCTATGGCTCAGACTTCTATTGAGAGAAGGTCAGGAAGTTGTAACAAGAGCACTCCAGAAAGCTGAGCCCATACCCACTATCTGATCTTCTTGAGACATTCCGTGATGAGTCTAGGGAAAATAGAGACCATAACTGGCCTGAAGAAGGGGTTTCAGGAAAGGAAGGAGGGCAGGTAAGCATGGAAGTGAAAGTGGGTTCTGGCCAACAGGGTAAAAGTAAGGAATTTGGGCAGAGAAGAGTGACATTAAGGGTTGGCTTTCCTTGTCAGCCTACTTGAATTATTCTGTGCCAGGGAATGTGGGGCTGCCCACCAGTTATACTCCACCCTCTCTCCTCCATTCCGTGTTCAGCTGGGTGGTCTACTTGTGATCCTTTCTTCTTTCCTGAAAGCCTCAGGAATGGAGCTGCCTATACCAGCTGCCCATCCCTCTGAGCTCTCTTTCATCAGGACTAGGTTGTAGATGCTACAAAGCAATAATTTCAACTACTACTTTCTTCTCCTTCTCCTTCCTCTTCCTTTTCTCCCCCTTCCCCTTCTCCTCCTCCTCCTCCTCCTCCTCTTCTTCCTCCTCCTTCTTCTTCCTCATCATCCTCCTCTTCTTCCTCCTCTTATTCTTCCTCTTCTTCTTCCTTCTCTTTTTCTTCTTTCTCCTTTCTTCTTCTTCTTTCACCTTTCTGATATTTCAGAAAAAAAGCACATAGTCAGCAGTTTTTTTTCTGTCTAGGAGATAACAAAACAATAAGCTTGAGTGATCTAAAAGCAAGCTAAGTGTACCCCTTGATTTCAGCCCCCTCTCTGTATATTGGCTTTTGGGGGAACATTCTTGACTTTTTGAGATAAGTCCCAAGGAGACATGACCATCCTCTACCCAGTCTTTTTGGATAGGGGCATGGAGGTAGGTGGACTCTCATTCTCATTCTCATAATTTCTGGGCATGACTCAGACAGGGTTGTTGAGTATGGCCGCCCAGGCTGTGCACTGCACAGCTCGAAGGGGAATTGTACATCATGGAAGAAGACCTGCCCTGGCGCCCAGAATCAGTCACCAACTGTCATTGCCTAATTTACCAGGCCATGTAGTTTATTCGGATGCTACTGAGATGTGCTACAATTCTTTATCAGCAAGGAGTACCACTGCAGCTGCTAAGCTAGAGGGCTGTCTCTCCACTGGCACCTTCTCCTTCTAGTCCTAGCAAGCCCCATAGTCACTTCAGTGGAGGAGACTCCCTTGGGGCCCAGCCAGAGGACTTAGTGTCCAGAGCTGAGTTCATTGCATCCCTCTCCCTAGCCCAAATATGAGGAAAGCAGAAGCTGGCTCCCTTGTGTGTTGTGCCTTACAGCTGTTCCTCCACCACATGCAGCCTCTGACTTAACCAGGTGCCGCTCACTATGCAAGCGGGGGAGACTCACTGACATATACTCTCCAACCCAGACTGGTGTCCGCCAGCATCCAACTGCACAGCACATCAGCTGTCTGGCCAACTTGGAGAGATTCCTCTTCCTTTGCTCCAGCCACTCAGAAGTGCATGCATGCATACCTCCATAAAATAAAAAACAAAAGAAAAAAACTCAAGAAACCAAACAACACAATAACAAGCAAAAATGCTAGTGACCAGATACCTCAGTGAGGCATTTTCCCCTTTGCCCGTTAGCCTAACTGCCCCAGACCGTAATCACCATGAGCAATCCCAGCTGTGACATCCACCAGACTAAGGGATGGATGGGCCCCAGAGGCTTCTTGCTCCAGTAAGCAAGCATGTAGTCTCTATGCTTTCATTCCTTTGACCACCTGACGTGAAGCTAAGCTCTAAATTAGGCAGCAGGGAAGCCCCAGGGACTGGAGCCCCAGGAACTGGAGGCAAGGGGCTTAGATTTTAGGAGCATCTCTGTTATTCCAAAGGGCATGCCATCTGTGAAATGGGATTGGCAGCACAGACCACAACAAATGCACAATGCAGGGAGGAATTGGTGCTCTCTGCCACAAATGTGGACCAGCCTTGGCAGGAGGGAAACGAGGAAGAGAATCTGAACATGTGGCTCTGTGAGACATAGGAAGAAATCCCTGGTGGGTCAAGCAGTGACTGCCAGGCCACTTAATCCAGCAACTAACCACACTCTGAATGAGCCCAGCATTCTTTGCACATTTCAGAAGTATCAGCATCTGAGAGGCATTGAGCAGGATCTGGGCTGCCTGGAAACCAAATGTTTGGCTTCTTGGCTGGAACACATGTTGCATTTTAATTTAAGAGACTGTTTCTCCTTTCTGGTGTGTGTCCATGAGAATGGTATGTGTGCATGCATGAGCTCATACATGTGTGTGCTGCATGAGTTTATGTGTGTCTGACATGCACATGGATTTTCATGCGTGTACATTTCAAGATAGGAATGTGCACTTCTGCGCCTACATGTGATTTGTACCAAGTATTGTGGTGGGGATTTGGTTGATGAGAAACAGCCTCCCATTTCCCCATGTGTGATCCATCAGTAAGCCCATGTATTGTAGGTGTTTGGGCCCAGGAGAATAATATGGGGATGTAAGTATATCCTTGTAACATCAAATAATTAGGTGTTGGATAGATTATAACGTTGATATCATTTCATCAACTTTGTGGGGAAGGGGACGCTCATGGGCATGAGAATGGGTTTTGCTGATTTTTTCCACACTCTTTGACCCAATCTCCCTGATAAGGGTGACACACCTGCCAGTTTCACCCTATGGCATGCACCCCTGGAGCAGATCTGGGGCCGTTCAGTGACTGAGCCTACAGCCTTGATTTCGTCAGCTCTAAGAGCTTCCAATCAAGCAAACAAGCCACGCTACCACAACCATGCCACTTTGCATTTGCCTCGTGCTTTGTCAAAGCTTAGTGTTTTATTATGTGCCCCTTTTGTTTGGCTAATACTTTTTGAGCATCTACTTTTTACAGATGTAGCCATTCCTAGCAAGCAGATGGGCAGGGGTGGGTAAGTGATGTTAGCCCCATTTTGGTCACATAGTTTGTTGGGATCAGAACCAGAACTGGAACTCAGGGCCTCTCTGCGTTGAGAGCTTTGGCACTCCGTTTTCACAGGAGCATGTGCTAGCACTTACAATGGATACACCCTTGAGCTAGCACTGCATAGGTTACCTACACAGGGGTCCTCAGCTTCCCCACAGGAGGGGTCAGAGGGCCTCTCTGAGATGCCACTGCTCTCTTGGCAGAGTGGCGACAAGGAAGTGGGGCAAGGATGATCTTGCAGGATGAAGACATCACCACCAAGATTGAGAATGATTGGAAACGACTGAACACGCTGGCCCACTACCAGGTGAGGGGAATGTGGAAAGGGGAGGAGCTAGCCAACTACAAGTCCCTTGCCCTGGAAATCATTGTCCTGGAATAACAGGGCTAGATACCAAGCCCCTCAACAGCACTCCATGTTCCGTTAGTGCTCCAGAGGAAATTGATGTCTCCCAGCCAAGAAGCCAGGAAACCCTGACCTCTTTGGAGATAACATGCTGACATGCACACTTTCTGCAGGGCACGGGCAGAGTCCCCAAGGAAGGCCCTCCTGAGAAGTTCCTCTGGGCATTTAAGGCTGGGTCATCTTCCAGGGAAGCACTGGGATTGAGAATGCTAGGGAGGAGCTCTTGCCAGGAGTTACTCCGAGAGAAGCCACAAAACAGAACACTAGTCAGTATCCAGATCTGTGTCTTGTTTTGCTCCAAGGAAAGCTGACAGCCTCCAAAGTCCCCTAGTTCTCCAGTAAGGCACCAATTGCCCCTTAGTGCCAAGTTCATCCTGATTTGTCCTTATTTCCTGGAGTGGCAGAGCTGCTGTGCCCAGGCCCTGAGAAGCTTTTTTCCTGTAGGTGCCAGATGGTTCCGTGGTGGCATTAGTGTCCAAGCAGGTGACAGCCTATAACGCAGTGAACAACTCCACCGTCTCCAGGACCTCAGCGAGTAAATATGGTAAGATCCCACCGAGTGTCCTGGGGAGGCCCGGGTGTCCTGAGCAGCTGTTGTCATGACAACAGCATAGCCAGAAGGCAGGAGACTCTTGGAGAGGGGAACTGGGGCATCAGAAAGGCTGACCATCAGGGAAGAGAGCCAGGTGGGGGAAGAGGCCCCTGGTTTCAGTCCGTCACTCTGATGCATAAGTGAGACCTTCATCCATGAGCAAAAGAGTAAAGCCAACTTTCATGGAATGTCTTCCAGGCTGTAAGATGCCTTTCCTTGTGTGATAGCTATTATCTCACATCATGTTCATAACAATCTAGTGAATTAAATAATTATTATTTCCCCCTATTATGCAGATTAGTACATTATAACTCAGGTGCACAGAGGCTAAATGATTTGTAAGAGCCACTGTTATTTTGCAGTGGAGTGCAGGTACGGACCAGGTGCAAGGCTCTGCAGTGGTGGGGAGAGGGTGCTGGAGGTGGGATAGAAGCCAGAAGGAGCCCTGTTCTGCCCTATCTGTGTGCTTTGGGGCTAGTCATCTGACCACTATGAGCCTTGGTTATTTATTTATTTACCAAAAGAAGAGATTGAAAAATCTACTGACCGAACAGGGTCATTCTAGATAATAAATAGATGAATACAGAGAATAGTTCCTGCACACAGTAGGACCGCCATTTCATTTTCCTGCTCAGTACTCATTTCACAACACTTCACAAACACTGGCAGGAGTTTCAGCAAATAAACAGGAATAATTTGGCACAGGCCAGAGGGGAGGACAGACGAAGGTGAGCAGGTTACCAGGCGATTACTCATCCGATCAGCGGTTATTAAGGGAGACAGGCTACCTGCTCTTAAGTGTGTACTTAATTGGCTGCACAGAACTCATCCTGAGACATGACTTGAGAACTCTAACAAGGAAAAGCGTTAAAAAAGTACAGGCTTATATTTTTTACAAATTGAATAATTAAGGGTTGACACGATGCAGAGTACAGGAAGGAGGGGGAGATCTGAGTGGGTAGAATTAGCCACAGATAGTTTCCTGGAGGTGGTGAGAAAAGCATCCCAGTTTCAGGGAATGCACCAAACCAAGGCAAGGTGACAGCACCGGCCAACGGCAGGAATGATCAGACAGTCGTTGGCTTCCGCCAGAGTGAGGGATGCATGGTAAGGTGATGGGCTAAGGCCTTGTGGCCTCACATACATTTGGGGGTGATCCTTGCCTCGGCAGAAAACATGATCCGGTACACGGGCAGCCCTGACAGCCTCCGCTCACGGACACCTATGATCACTCCTGACCTGGAGAGTGGAGTCAAGATGTGGCATCTAGTGAAGAACCATGAGCATGGAGACCAGAAAGAGGGGGACCGGGGGAGCAAGATGGTGTCCGAAATCTACCTGACCCGACTCCTGGCCACTAAGGTATCAGACTTGAGAACTGGGTGCAGGGAGCCCAGAGGCTATGAAGAGGGACTTCGTCAGCCCACAGAAATGCCAGAGTAGCCAGTACCCAGCATTGGTGCTGGTGCCCACTCTTATCCACCCCAGGAGGCACTGCTGATCAGCCCCTGTACCAAACCTCAGAATCCTTCTCAATCCAGCGCTCCAGGCAAACCCCACCAATACATTGGTGTTGGCATGCAATCTGAAGATTTGTTTCTATCCCTTCTCCATGCCCTTCTGAAATGCTGAGACTCTGACTGCCTCTTTTCACATTCTTCTGCCATGCCTTATAAAAGAATGGTTTCCTCTCTGGGGTATCCTCTACAATCTCAAGTGGGGGAAGTCAGGGCTCCATCAGTGACTTCTCAGGCACCATTTCTTTTTTTCTTTTTTCTTTTTTTTTCTTTTTTCTTTTTTTTTGTTTTTGAGACAGAGTCTTGTTCTGTCACCCAGGCTGGACTGCAGTGGTGCAATCTCTGCTCACTGCAACCTCCTCCTCCCAGGTTCAAGCAATCCTCCTGCCTCGGCCTCCCAAGTAGCGGAAACTACAGGGATGCACCACCACACCTGGCTAATTTTTTTTTTTTTTTTTTGTATTTTTAGTAGAGGTGGGGTTTCACCATGTTGGCCAGGCTGGTCTTAAACTCCTGGCCTCAAATGATCCGCCTGCCTCTGACTCCCAAAACCTGGGATTACAAGTGTGAGCCACCGTGCCTGACCCCAGGCACCATTTGTAATCCTGGTTCTGGGAACATTGCTTACCTGCAGTGCTAGTCTTTCACTCCTGAGACTGGGCTCAGCTCTGCTCTCTGCAGAGCCAAGTGAGTCACTGTTCATTAGCCAGTGTGAGTAATGCCCAAACAAAACCAGCAGATTGTGTTTGTCTGCTCTAACCAAGTGAGTGTTCATTAGCATTTGTGAAAAGTGCTAAAATAACACCGCCAGAGGGTGTTCAACCAAACCGTGTTGTTGGCAGAGGAAGCCTTACGTAGGTCCAGTCATCAGTGTTATATCTCTTTTCCTTGTGCAGGGGAAATTTAAAGCTGTTAGAGACAGACGAAATGGGAAAAATGATTTACATGGACTTACCCAATTTCACCCAAGCGGGGTGGACTGTATACCATCCTCCCCTGCCTAGGTCTGTGAGGCAGGTTTTAAAAGCCATCCTCAGAACTACGTGAGTTGAGCTGTGTCTGGACATATCCCACCTCTCCAGGGCACACTGCAGAAGTTTGTGGATGACCTCTTTGAGACCATCTTCAGCACGGCACACCGTGGCTCTGCCCTGCCCCTGGCCATCAAGTACATGTTTGACTTCCTGGATGAGCAGGCTGATAAGCATGGCATTCATGACCCACACGTCCGCCATACCTGGAAGAGCAATTGGTGAGTGAAGGGAGGGCAGGGGGTACATCGGGAGCCCTGAGCCCACCCAGCCTTGAGTCAATGGTGATGGGACTCTGGGCCTCCAGGAGAAGGGCTGGCCAGAGTCTGTTTTCATCAGCAGGGACTCTCAGCAGGCACATTCTCTGGTCCTCCCCATCCACTCTTCCTAGATTTTTGTGCTCATTCCCTCTTTCACTTCCCTCTAGTAAAATCTGTCTGTGCATCTTTCTTTCCTATCACTTAGTCAGTTAACAAACATTTATTGAACCAGGTGAAGAAGCAAGAAATAATATGCCAAATGTCACGGCCAGGACACTCTCCCATCCAAGTACCTCCTGGGTGCCTGTGATTATGCTAGACACTGAGGATCATGAGCTAATCAGACATGGCCCCTGCCCTCAAAGAACTGACAGATGAGGGTGAGAGGCAAGGTAGTGTGGGACAAATGCTGTGGAAGATGGAGAATGTGTCATGTGCAACCGGATCTTAGAAGGGCAACATCTAACAGTAACTTGCAAGCAGTTTTGAAACACACCTAGGAAACAACCAGGTGAACAAAGGGCATTCGTATTCTGTTCAAGCAGTTGCTCTCTTCCCATTACCTCCTTTTCCAAGTTCTGTGTGGTGAAGAGACCTGCCCTTAACCACTATGTCTTCCTTTGAGACAACAGGATTCTCCAAGTACTAACTGACACTCTAGGTGTTCTCCCCTATGACCCCCTCTGTCCTTTTAGCATGGAGCATCCTTCCTTTCACTTGTGAGTAATTTGTATTTGAGGTTGAAATTTCAAGAGCTCACATCAGTATTCAGCACTTAGTATGGAACCTTGCGTAAAGCTGGGTCTCAGTAATTATTGATGAGATGCAGGGCCAAGGTGGTCTCTGGTTGAGAGCTCTACCTGAGGCAAAGCTGGCTTATCCTTTGTCCCATCAGTTCCAGAACAGCCTCCCTGCAGCTTTTCCATGGTGCCTGTCCCAGGCTCTTCTTCCCCAGATCATTCTTCTGAGGCAGTGTGGGCCTGTTGCCCAGCACTGACAACTGCTAGGATGGGCAAGGCATTAGAGCTCAGCCAAGCACCCTGGCACCTAGCCCCAGGCCCCAAAGCAATGCACAGATGAAGGCAGAAGTCAGACTTTGGTACCAAAACTGTGTTAAATGTAGTATGCTCTGGCTCCTCATCTTCTTCACCAGGAGAAGAGACTATCCCTGCTGAATATGAAAAACCAGGCAGGAACCAAGGTTGAGACCACAGAACTGAAGTGTGGGGTTTGCTCCCACATTAACTCCTGGTGAGAGAAGACCTTCATGCTGGGGTTCTTCCAAACTTTCTCAATAAGACTCAAAAATCTAGATTGCTCACTCAGTGTAGCAAAACTGGGTGATGCGATTTCCTCCTTTGAAAGCTGTGCTGGGTCTAATATCTCCCAGGACCTGCCTCTAGGTAAGATGCGTTTAACTCTCCTAGACTTCTAGACTTCTTGGCATGACTACTGGGAGCTGTTTGGTGGGGCATGTCCCCAGCCTACCAATCTGCTTCTGTCAGTGAGTCTTCCTACTTACTGCCTCCACTGAATGTTAGCAGCCTTCAGAAGATTAAAAAAAATGCTCTGCCCAGAACTTCTCTTGGTCCTAGCTGGAGAAAGTTGGGTATTTCTAAACATTTCTACCTGCTTTTAGTAGCACATTGCAGGAATATCACCTACAATGATATCCAAACCATTTGTTTTCACCCCGTCCCTCCTGCTGGGGTGAGGACACCTCCAGGGGTGCCATAATGTCCTTGGAGTAGAGCCAAATCCTTGGATCCCAGCTCTTCCAAGTACTCAGGTCTGAGCAAAGGAAACCCCAGGAAGTAGACAGTCCTGCTAGGCTCAAGTTCTCCCATCAAAGGACACTTTCCCCCAACCCTGACTTGATATGTTGCTATGCTGAGCAAGACACAGTAAGTCTGGGAATTTTAAGATCTGCATATTGACTTGGAGTTAATTGTCTCTGATTGAAAAGTGATTATTTTTTTATTCCTGGCCCAAGGTGTAACCCACCCTCTCCCCACCCTCTTCTTCCACAGTTCCCTACCTCTTCTCTTTTAAATAAACCTCCTGCTCATTTAGCCTGAGTGGCTGCAATCAACCAGAGATTAGTGCCACCACTAATGTTAATAATATGCTAATATTTCATTAGGCGGGAGCCTTGGGTGAGTGCTGTGGCTTCCCTGTTTGCTGTACCTGTCAGCAAAACTGGCTTGAGGACCAGGGAGCATAGGGGAGAAAAAACCAGCAGGGCAAATGTGGACTCTCAGAGTCCCTATTCCTGGGTGCAACTTCTGGAACAACAGGAAGATATGAACAGAGACTTCATTAGCTGAGAAGTCGTGAGTCCTCCATTCAGGGCTCTGACCCCAGCTGTCAGGAAGCCTGGGCAGCTGGAGTGACCCCTGCTTTCACCTGGGTGTTGTGGCTCTCTGAGTTTTTCTGGACACCATCCCATTATTTCCTATTAGGGATTTCCAGGGATGAAGGAAACACCGCCAAACATTGTCAGACCTCAATGCTGCCTGCCTGAGTCCCGCCCTGCACACTTTGTAGGAACTTAATAGATCCTTGTCGACTGATTGGCAGTCTTGAACATTAGGTTTTCCTGTATTAATAGCATTTGTTATTTGTACCTGCTGGCTGCTGGGAGATAGAACAAGTATAGAAATATTGTACTGGTTCTATTGAAATGATGTAATTCAAAGAGTTTAAGTTCTAAGAAGCAAGCCAAGCACATAATTAACATTCTAACTATTACCATCAGTGAGAACAACAACCAAAACAACAATAAAACATCAGGGGAAATGGCAGGAGGCAGAGGTGGGAGCAGAGGGAAGGAAGTAAGCAATCCCTTGCATGGTGCCTAGTCCTCTTTCCCACCTGCGTCCCAGCAGGCTGTTTGGAAGCCATAGGATTAGAGCCCACAGGGATGGCTACAGCCAAAAGGGGCAGACGGCAGTTTCTCCCAGTGTCCCAGGATTGGGACATTTTAAGCAACAGGTTAACAATAGCAGACTGCAGGGCACACTTTTCCCTCTTTGTCTTTGTTGATGCAGATTTCCTGTGTGCAACCCATCCTCCACCCCATTCCTCCAGGCCTCACCCTGCTAAGAAACACATAGGCCTGGCACGGTGGCTCACGCCTTGTAATCCCAACACTTTGGGATGCTGAGGTGGGCAGATCAACTGAGATCAGGAGTTTAAGTTCAGCCTGGCCAACATGATGAAACCCCATCATACTAAAAATATAAAAATTAGCCGAGTGTGGTGATGGGTGATTGTAGTCCCAGCTACTCAGGAGGCTGAGGCAGAAGAATCACTTCTGAACCCGGGAGACTGAGGATTCAAGAATCACTTGAACCCAGGAGACTGAGGTTGCAGTGAGCTGAGATTGCCCTACTGCACTCCAGCCTGATGAGCAAAACTCCATCAAAAGAAAGAAAGAAAGAGAGAGAGAGAAAGAAAGAGAAAGAGAAGACAAGGCAAGGCAAGGCGGAGCAGGGCAGGGCAAGAGAAGGGAAGAAAGGGAAGGAAGGAAAGAAAGAAAGACTTACACAAGTTTTAAAACTCCCACCATCAAGTGCCCCCTTTATGAAGGCATTCTGGACACTGCCCTCTGGGTAGACTTGATGATTCCCTTGGTCCCATGTTGGACCCTACACATCTCTGGTCCTAGCACCAACAGTCCTCCCGGCATGTAGTCGGTTTCATGTCTGCCTTTCCATGAACCTATCACAATGCAGGCTTCTTGAGGGCAGAGGATGTGTCTCATTCATCACTGTATCCCCAATTGCAAGCACAGTTCCTGGTGGGCAGGAGGTGCCAACCAGAAGAAGCAGGGAGGGGAAAGAGGGAATACGATGGGGCCCATGAGGTGGGTGAATGTGGGTTTTCAAGCCTGCCAGCTTAGAAATGAAAAATCAGTCAGCTACACTGTACTTCTCAGCCCCAGTAGGAGTAGGCTGAGAGGCCCAGGCAGGGAGGAAGGGTGTGACTTCTGCCAAGTCATACAGTAGATGGCAGAGCGTCAGATACGAAGCCTAGATTCCAAGCAATTCCTTAAAGTTTGCCAACTGGATACTCTTGTATCAGGCTTAGGAGCAGACAGACAGAGTTAGAAATTCCACTTTATAGCACACATCAAAGCTGCCTTTTAGGCCAAAGGGAAGATGATGAGCCCTGCCACCAAGGCTGGGTATCAAGTCCTCTCAAGTACCTACCAAGATTATATCTCTGGATGAATTATTCAGCCTTGGCAGTTCTCAGTTTCCTGGAAGGTAAATTGGGGCCCTGCAGACCTGCCTTACCTCCCTTCCTGGGCACATCCCGTCCCCAGCATAGAGAAGGCTCTTAAGTTCTATTAGTTCCCCAGGCTTCTCTCCTTCTCCAGAGACCCCTCCTACCCACGCCGCAGCCCCACTGCGCCGTCTCCCCTGACTGTCTGCCTCTTCCTTCCACGCAGCCTGCCCCTGCGGTTTTGGGTCAACATGATCAAGAACCCGCAGTTTGTGTTTGACATCCATAAAAACAGCATCACAGACGCCTGCCTCTCTGTGGTGGCTCAGACCTTCATGGACTCTTGCTCCACGTCAGAGCACCGGCTGGGCAAGGACTCACCCTCCAACAAGCTGCTGTATGCCAAGGACATCCCCAGCTACAAGAACTGGGTGGAGAGGTGAGTGCTGGGCCACGGAGCCAAGTCAGGGCCCCTTGCTGGAGCCAGCAGCTTCCTCCACAAAAAGTCCCCTCCCCGTCCAAAACCAGCTGTGCTTCCAGATGAGTCATTCACAAAGCCTGATCCTGCCACTGCAACACCCACACACCCACGTCCCAGTGCTCCTGTCCCCTGAAACCAGAATAGGAAAACTTGGCCAGAGGTTGCTATGATAGCTCGGCTTCCCTGGATAACAGACCCTGGAGCCTAGTGGCTGAAATGCCTTCTAGGCCCAGAGAGGAGATGTGCTCCTAGCTCTAATCTTCACCTCCCACCCCCCAAAAAATAAATAAAAACTGTCATCATAAGACTTCAAGGGGCCAGACTACATCATTGCAGCAGAAAAGGCTGGAGGCCTCTACCCATCTGCTCCCGTCTGGCTGGCAGTTCCCAGCATTCCGTGGGGATGTTTTTGTCACTGTCTGAACAGCTTCTCACTCTCTCAGCCCCTTGCCTCTCACGTGAGCTCTTAATGCCCTGGGTCTTGCAGTGTTGTGATCAAATCCCAGTGTCCTGCAGAGCTCTCGTGGCTGAAGGTCCTCCTGTGAGCTGCAGGGCTGGGCTCCTCCTAGGGTGGCGCTGACTCATGGTAAAGAAGGTTAATGGTTTGTCTGAGCTGCATCAGCTCCATACGCCAAGCACCTGAACTAAGCAATCAGCTGAAGCTTTATTTATTCATCACAGCAGCCCTGTACTAGGGAGAGGACAGGAACTGTAAGCTCCTTTTATGCCATGAAGGTGAAGAAATATACATGTGGAATGGCTAAGTAATCTGCCCAAGGTGATTTAAGGGACCAAGATGAAACTAGATCCCAAACCTCTTAGCTGACTCCCAAATAACCTTCCTACCTCTTTGCATTACTTTCAGACAGGACCTCTGCCAACCCATATGGTGCCTCTGTATGGTTTAAGAAAGATACCCCTTCCTACAGAATGAGGTAGCCCCACACCGAGTGTGTTTGCTGAGTGTTGGGCTTTGTCAGCCCCAGCTCGTCCTCTTGTCCAAGTATCTTTGTGCAGTGAGTAACCTGCACAACCCTACATGGCAGTCCTGCATTTAGACTTTCTCTTTATTCCAAGTAGCTTAAATATAAGAAACCTAGAGGGAAGCTCAGATTTGGTGCCTTTTTGAAGAGTAAAAGAGTTCAGAAGGTGTGCTTGACTTGGTGACAAAATGTACTTTATCATTTTGCC
Source organism: Macaca mulatta (assembly GCF_049350105.2). Taxonomy (NCBI): domain Eukaryota; kingdom Metazoa; phylum Chordata; class Mammalia; order Primates; family Cercopithecidae; genus Macaca; species Macaca mulatta. The sequence continues at coordinate 171,852,813 of NC_133408.1, read as the reverse complement.
TATGATAGAGACAGCCTCTGTCTTTATACTTGAAAATTGCCTTCCCTTATAAAAAGGAAATAACTAAGAGGGAGTAGAGTCCTGGCCACCTCAGTGCATTAGTGTCACTGAAAGAGTTTGATTTTGTTTTTCCCTGTTCCCTCTGCCCTGTGATACCCTCTCCTCCTTTCCTACTGAGGCAGGTGGTGGACATGCCACCTCGGCTGTCCAAAAGGAAACTAACTCTTTTGTCCTAGTGTCTGATTATGTCTGAGTCATCTAGACGTGTTCTTACCTCCTGCTACATAGACAGTGGCTCACTCTTCCAACAATAGAGCCGCCAGGACCGGGCCCTCCAGCCCCTCCCGTGTGGGCAGCCAATTCTTTAGCAGGGAGAGGGGAAAGAGGCAGCAGTGGGCTGTTGGTCATCCCTGTGCTACAGTGTCATTGTGATAGTGCCCCAGGCGGGGAGGGGGGAACCAGGGTTGTGAAGGGCTGGGAATATTTGTGAAGTGTCTGCATAAAGGACACTTCCCAGAAACAGGCTGCGTAGTCAGAGCTGAAGCTCATGCATGCATGGGCCGAGGAAGTAGTCTCCTTTCTGCTTGGTGCTCAATGAGATTTGTGCCATGCAGCTGCTGCAGGTCACAAGTAAACTCAGTCCATTGGGTTATTTTTAGGAGTGATTTGATGGTTTCCATTTCTTATCCCACTCGTTTCTTAGCAACCACTGACACTCTGAAGAAAGTCATTCACTTACTTGAGGCCCCAAATCTTTTCTCCTTTCCGGGACTAGGGTACAAAGACAGACAGATCAAGAAAACAGCACGGACAGGGCTGAAGTCAAGCCCAGAGGGCTTCTTCACTCAGTGATGGAGGGACAAGTCCACTCCCATTCCCAGAGGATGTATCCTCCGAGCTTGTCTGGCTCCCTCGAGGGGAAAGTAAAGTCTGGCAGGGCAGACCTCACTTGGTACCACAGCACACCTAATCTCCCACTTCCCCATTCCAAGGACATTGACAGCCTGCAGTTGAGGATGATGGTAGAGTGACCTGGCCACAGCTTGTTCACTTCTGAATCTGCTTGCCTGCTGTTGGTCAAATGGAGACAGTCCTCCCAGGACTCGAACTTAGAGGCTCACTGCTGTGGAGTGTGCCCTGCATGTATTTGGGGAAGGCTTTCTGTACCATCACAACTGAAAAATAAGGCTTACCCTGCCTTGTCCTCTCTTCAGAGCAGGTGAAAAAGGGAAGCATATAAATTCAGGAAGCCTCAATAACTCTTGGTTGAACAGCATAGATGATTCTGCCAGTATGTTGAGTCTTCTAGAAATTCTTTATCTAGCCTCTCACTCATCTTTTCATCTGTCCTCCCACCCATCCCCGACTCATCCTTCCATCTAGTCTCCCACCAGTCTTCCCACCTGTCCTCTCACCCATCTTTGAGCCCATCCTCCCACCCATCCTCTCACCATCCTCCCACCATGCTCCCATCTGCCCTCCCTTCTCTCCTCTCACTCATTCTGTTACCCATCCTCTAACCCATCCTCCTGTCTGTCCTCCCATCCATCCTCCCACCTGCCCTCCCTTCTCTCCTCTCACTCATTCTCTTACCCATCTTCTGACCCATCCTCCTGTCTGTCCTCCCATCCATCCTCCCACCTGCCCTCCCTTCTCTCCTCTCACTCATTCTGTTACCCATCCTCTGACCCATCCTCCTGCCTGTCCTCCCATCCATCCTCCCACTTGCCCTCCCTTCTCTCCTGTCACTCATTCTCTTGCCCATCCTCTGACCCATCCTCCTGTGTGTCCTCCCATCCATCCTCCCACCTGTTCTCGCTCCTGTCCTGCCATCTATTTTTCCATCTCTTCTCCCATCTCTCCTCCCACCCATCCTTCTACCTGTCTTCCCTCCCACCATCTCCCCACCCATCCTCCCCTCCCATTCCTGCCTCCAAGTATCTTGTAATAATGGTGGTTTGTAGACCCACTGTGGATTCCCAGTATTCACTCCCCTCATATAAGAATTTTAATTTCGCTGTGGCCAAATCTGGAAAAAGGGAGAAGAGTCTCTTGGTTTCCAATTAGCAGTTAACTGCTACCCTCATCTTACAGATGAAACCCAACAGTGTCATCACCATGAAATGGTGTGTTGTGATCAGTTGTAGTTTTTGTGTCATTACCAGTAGCAATACATTGCACACTTTAGTAGTGATTTTCTCCGATTTTAACTTGGAAGAGTTGGAAGGTCATTCTTGCAGCAACATTGGCCTCACTCACTTGCCATCAGTCAGCTTTTAAGAAGTAAGTATAATGGAGTCGCAGCAGGCCACTGGGGTTTGGATTAGAGTGTGCCACACATTTGAATGTCATCTATCATGTGTGTCACGGCACGAAAAAGGTTAAGAATTTTAAATATTTAAATATGCCTCCTATGGAAACCATCCAGTCAAATACATAAAATGGTGACAGCTCGCCCTGGGAGCAATACTAGAGGTGAGATATAGACATTTCATTAACATATTCATTAATTCATGGGTCAAACATTAATGGTATCCATCATGAGTGAGTTGGGTACTTGAAATGCATTGAACTTGACCCTTTCTTTGCAGTTCCTGTGGTCGGGGAGGCCACACAGACAGATGCTCAGCAGACCCCACGAGCATCATAGTGGGTAACTCAGGGTGTGGGGCCTCTTTCTGCTGGGCCCAGAGAGACCCTCCCGTGATTCACAGAGGAAAAGACTTTTGTGCGGGTTCTTGAAAGGTACATATTGGGGATATCAGAGCATCAGGCTGGAAATATCTTTCACTCCTGCATCTTCATCCTCAAGGTGTGTGGAGGGATGCCAACACTGTGTTCTTTCCAAAGAGTTTAGGGCACTGGAGACCATCTTCCCAATCACTACAGACCTATCCTAAAGGCAGATATTAGATACTCACGGTCACTCTCTGGGCCCAGGATTTCTGCTGGCATCCCCCTACCCCATAGAAATCCACAGACTAGGACCCTAGGACCCTGCAGCCAACAGTGGAGGATGCAGCTCTGTGGGGTGTTGATCTTTATGGCCTCTCCCAGAGGCCTGATGTCCGGACCTCAGGGGTGCTGGCCTCCTCCCTGCTGTGAGCAGGTCAGCAAAGAGAACTAGGGAAGGCCAGTGGTGGGACCAGCTCCTTCTTAGCAGGTCAGGCTTGGGGCAGCTCGGAGGGGTCCTGAAGGACTTCCTGGAGATGGGCTCACCTGCAGGCAGAACGCCCACAGGAGCAAGTTCAAGCACAGGGTTCCAGGCTCCCTTTTCCCTTCCTCAATGCACAGCCAGCAGATGAGAATGCTTGTTTAAAGTTCCTTAACAGGGCTTAATTATGTTCTTCCCAATCAATAAGGCTTCCCAGTGGAGGAGCCCAGCACAGGGGCCAGCACAACAGGAGCGAGAAGGAAGCAAGGTTCACCCGGCAGAGGTAGTACCATATGAGTTGGCATCAGGCACAAGGTGCTTGCTAGGGAGTGGGAGTGGGGGAGCAGGAGGGGTCAAGACAGCATTGGCAAAGCCCTGCAGAGAAGAGGGGACCACTTAGCAGCAGGCAGGCTTGGGATCAAAAACAGGGTAGACTGTCAGCAAGACTTAAGCCCCACACCCACAGACATTGGGCTGTCAGTGGCCACTCAGCTCAGCTGATTTAGAACTTGCTGAAGATGAGGTCACGCAGTTGGCCCACCTGTCACTAGTGTGTGGCCACAGACATGCCCTGGTTTGATCCAGCCTCTCCAGTGCAAAGACGACAGGAAAGAGACAGGAGCTGCCCGGCAAGGACCTGACCTCGCAGAGAGGATGACATATTCAGGAGAGGCACGTCACCCAGTAACTCTAGATGAGATGGTCAGGGCCCCAGCCCTGTCCTATCCTACTCTCAACTCCCTGCCCTCCACCCCAGCAGCTCTCTCTGTCTGTCTCACACACATATATATACTTCTAGATATTCTCTTTGGGGAAATGGATAGGGCTTTTAGTGCGCTGCCATGAGGCAAGCCGCTGTGAAGGCACAGAGCGCTGGGCTTCTGTTGTTTCCCCTAGCGATGGTCCCTTCACTGCAGACACGGTGGCTCCTAACCTAGGATTCCTTACACCTCAGGGACTATAAAGGCAGCAAGAAGGTCCCTGGCACTGTTTGCAAAAAGCCTGACAGAGCCGCCTGCCTACTGTGATAGGTTCCGCAGCTGGTGAGAGAAATAACAGGAGTCTTTGCTTTTGGTGACAGTTATGTCCTTTCCACGGGAACCTGGGTTTTTCACCTGGTCAGAGGCTCTGATTGTGTACAGGTGACAGAGTATACCTGTCTGGTGGAAGCTTGGAACTCAGCTGAGTTACCAGAGTTGCATGGCTGGCTGCTGGCCATGGTACCAAAAGTGAGTGAGGTTATTTGTTCACACTTTTTACCAATACAGCCTGTGAAGATAGCCCTTTACTTGACAAACATATCTTGCTTGGCAGACATGGGATCCCTAAGGGGACAGTGACGCAAATCTCCTTGGGAATGGCAAGGTTGGGAGCTACTACTGAAATCTCTGGTCTCCCACTGTAAAATGGAACATTGGCATTTATTGCATTCCAGAAATGGTGACAGTGAATCGAGTCTCGCTGTAATTGTACACCTGGAATGTCATTAAATTACTCAGAGCCCTGTGTCCTAAGGTACCTGAGGATGTGTTTTGTGGCAGGTGATAGGCCTTGAAGAGAACAGGCTCTTCTGGGGTTGGAGCAAAGAAAGCATAAATGAAACAGGAAGGGGTACTGGGCCTTGGGGGTTCTGAAGGTGGAAGAGGGGCGGGGAATGGAAGAAGATGTGAAGGATGGAAATCCAAATGAGATGGGGGCAGGGCAGCCTGTCTGAGTAGCCAGGCTGCTCTGAGAAAGGCCATGTTATTACACCCTTGGCCTTGTTGCCTGTCTCAGGCTCCTGCCCAGCCAAAATGCTGCCAGTGCAACAAAGCAGTTGGCAAAATGTCCGGTATGTGGCCAGGGCAGTCCCTTCTGACCAGCCCCTTCCCTTGCCAGGGAGCACAGCTGTCATCTTCCCTCTGCCTCCCCATTTTTCAGACAGAACAACAGATCTGCAATCCCAGTACCACTCAGAGCAGGGAAGCCATTCCAGCCCTCACTAGCCCAGGGATGCTGTGGGGCAAATTGAGCTGTCATTCCATTGCAGGCCCTTGAGCTGATGACTGGGACAGTACAGGAAAACCATCTCTGCCAGTCTTCACCCACCTCCTGGGCACTGATGGGAACAGTTGGAGGTCAGGGAAACAGCACAAGCCTGATGGGGTCCGGGTTGGAGAAGTGAAGGATAGGGCTGGGGTTCAGGGGGAGACTGTCCCAGAGCCTCTGACCAAGATTCGAGTTCTGAGAACTCCCAGGGTCTGCCACTGTCGCCACTGCTTGTGCAACCCTGAGGGTGAGTGTCTTTCCTTAAACTTGGTGCCTAGGTGCCTTGCTTGATGCACCCTAATCCCTGCCCTGGAGACTGTCCTCCCCCATCCCCTCTGATCCTAGGTTTTAGGTTTACTTTCTACAGCATGGCAGCCACAGGAACTTGGCATGGGCTGGATTGGGCTAGGCTGAGCCGGGCCACCACAGGGCTTTGAGGTTTATGATGCCCCCCGTCATTGTAGTTACCTCTTCTCTTTTATGCAGTCCACAAGCCCAAAAGTGCATAGGAGAGGGTGAGAAGTGGCTGTCTTTGGGGGCACTGAGGCCTTTCAGTTCCTCATTAAGAAACTGCACAACTCCCCTCTGGCGGGGGAGTTGGGGTTTGGTGCATAAAATGTCAAATTGCAGAAATTAAAAATGTAAATGCTGGCATCTAATTAACCAGTTGACAGCAGTGCACAGCTGCAAGTGACAGTGACTGATTGCCTTCTGCCAGTCTCTCCCCTAGCAGCCTCAGCGCTGCCTCCTCCCATTGAGCCCCCCGAGAGCGGAGGACATCAGAGAAGAGCAACCGCTTGGAAGAGCCTTCGGGCCCTGCTGGAGGAGATCCCTTGCATCTGTGGAAGGGGTGTTAGAGAAACTCAAGACGGCCTAGACCTCTCTGTGTGGTAGCTGAGAGCAAAGAGCATGCCTGAGGTTGGGCCCCTCTGGCTCTCGGTTCCTCTCCTGTCTGCCCTTAGACAATGTCTTGGCCACTCCCCAAATCCCTTCCCTCTATGCCTCGTGCATCCAGAGCTGTAGAGGGCTCTTCCTGGTTTGGACCCAGCAACCCAGATGAGAGAGAGACCACAGTGGTCCCCAGGTGGTCACAGTGCAGGTACCCACTACCTGGAGTGCACGCTGAGCTCATGGCCCCAGACACGGTGCTGGGAGCATCCATCTCTCCTCTACTCCGAATGCATGATTCCAGCTTCTCCCTACTTCCATCCCTCCGCAGGTATTACTCTGACATAGGGAAGATGCCAGCCATCAGCGACCAAGACATGAACGCATACCTGGCTGAGCAGTCCCGGATGCACATGAATGAGTTCAACACCATGAGTGCACTCTCAGAGATCTTCTCCTATGTGGGCAAATACAGCGAAGAGGTAAGCTTTGCCCTGCTCCAGGCCCATTGGGATGGAAGGGGGCAGAGAATGAAGACAACCCTGCGGGCCTCCATGTAAGAGAACATCGCCACAGACACCTCCACCTCTGCTGGGGGAACCACCACTGAGGACTTGGGGCTGTATTCCAAAGGCTGGAATGCTAGAAACCCTCCAACCCATAAATTCTGCATTCATCCCTGTGCTTCTTAGATATATAAATAAGTACCTATTTCTTTTATATTGTCTTTTTTAATTCTTATTTTCTCTCCAGTATTTCTTCTTTTTTATGTTTTCCACATTTCTCTGTGATCTAACTCTCTTTAAACAGGCACCTCCCCACTCCTATGGGCAGGCTATATGGAATGGCATGGTATGGTATGATATGGTGCAGACTCGAATAGGAACAGAATAGACTAGAAATGAAACAGAAGTGAGTCAAAACAGAATGGAATAGAATAGAAGAGAACAGGATGGAATAGAATAGAATAGAATAGAATAGAATAGAATAGAATAGAATAGAATAGAATAGAATAGAACAGAACAGGAGAAATATAATGTGTTTTTCATTGTTGTGTTCCCTCACTGGAAAATCCCACCTGGGGTCATTGCCACTATAGACAAGGCCTTCTTTCTGGCCAGTGCCATGGTGCTATGGGAGTTTTCTTGGCTATGCATGGGGTCAGGAGCAGCTTGGAGAGAGAGGACCCTCAGACATCTTCTTGTCAGCCCAGGAAGCCCAGGAAGGGAGCAGCCCAGGAAGACACAGGCATGTTCAGGGGCATACACAGCACTGCTGGGTAAGAGGAGGCCTGTCTTCCTGGGCTTCTAGTCAGCTCTCTTGCCCTGGGCCTGGCCATCCTTGGAATCCAAATTCCCTGCATCTGAGCAGCAGCATAGCCACCTTCTCTGAGTGGAGGGTAATAAGAGAAGCTGAAGCTCGTGCCCTGAGTTCTCTCTCTCCTCCCATCCTCATTACTTAAGGGAGAGTCCAGGAACCCCTGGTTAAAGAAGCAGACCCAGCAGGCCCAGGGCCTGGAGTCCTGCAGGCCATGAACAGCCTAATTCCGTAGCCCTTAAGTCATGGGAAAGCCAGTGCTGCCTCCGTTAGGGGAGGGACCCTGATGGCAGTCTGCAGCTGAGTACTGGTCTGGGACAGAGTTTTCCCCTGTCTGTGGCAATGCAACGTAATAAGGATGCTGTAGTGTGCACCAGTGTAAGCTTCCAACTGTCTCATCTCAGAAAGGATTCTGTTAGTCTGCAAGTACAACTGTCTACCTTGGTGTTTAAATAACCCATCTTTATGAAATGATGGTGTGTACAAATGAGTTTTTGGCCAGCTCTATCTTGCCTCCCCAATTAAAGAAACATTAACTGGGTCATGAAATCCAAAGCCCTGGGTGCCTCCCTTGAGCCTTCAGCCTCCTTCTCATCCCCTTACCCTCCCTTCTTATCCCTGCCCCCTCAAACAGCAACATCAGTAGGTTCCACCCAATTGTCTAGTGCCTCTGGCAGGGCAGGCCTTGTGTTGAGGGTGCTCACAGATATTATCTGACATCCTGTCCCCTGGAGGTGGATTAGTCATTCCTACATTAACAGTTGAGGACGTTGAGTGTTCAGATAGGTTACCTGTTTGGCCTCAGATCACCCAGCTAGAAACTGGCAGAGCCTTTACTCAATCCCTCATCTCCTGAGTCTGAGTAAAATTCTAACACATTTTTCATTATGGGCCACAATTGTTGGCTGTCATTGTCCTCTGCTAACTGCCTGCCCTCAGAAAAGGCTTTGGTAGACATTATCCATTAGGTGTTAATGGCCAGGAAAGCTTGTAGTCTTACTCTTCTAGTGATATTTGTTTTTTAACAGGCAAAGTGAAAACAAATGACTTTCTAAATGTAGAATCTGGGGCCCCAGGGAGCTGATGGGGAGGATTTTTATTTCTGTGGGAGGAAGGGTGGGATGTCTTAACATCCATGAAATCACATTCCGGCTCCATGCTGAGCACTACACATCTCCATGGGATGTGGAACTAGCTGCTGTCTAACCTGCAGGTAACGGCAGCAACTCGGCACAGGCATCTTCCGCAGAGTTTCTGCCCTCTGTCTACCATCTTTTGTAGCCAGTAGAATGCACAGTCATTCAGACATGACCATGTGTGCTGGCATCCTGTGCGCACTGCCATGCTGATGCCCACACGCTGTGCCTGCCACACCTTCCCACCCGTGCTGCCCGGGCCTCCTCCTACCCAGCAGTGTCCAGTGTACCCCTGCACGTGCCTGTGGCTTCCTGGGCTTCTGACCACATCCACACCATCTTTGTGCCTCCTGAGAACACAGACCTATACAGACGAACAAGTAACCTCCCCGTTCTTGGCCCTTCCGCAGATCCTTGGACCTCTGGACCACGACGACCAGTGTGGGAAGCAGAAACTGGCCTACAAACTAGAACAAGTCATAACCCTCATGAGCTTAGACAGCTGAGAACCGTCCTTCCAGGGCCGCCCTGGAGGGGGACACACCAAGCCGTGCCTCAGTCTAGATTATCATCTTTACCAAGTGCAAGTTCCGACTGGCATCAGCAGCATCCCCTGAGCAGCGCTGTTTCTTTCTCGCTCTCTCTTTCTGCCTCTTTCTGTTTCTCCCTCCTTCCTGGATCTCTTCTCTTCCAGTTGCTCTGCCAACACAATTGGACCAAGCCACTGACCCTCAGTAAGTCCAAGAATGGCCAGACCCATGGCAAGGGAACTGACCAGAAGATGTCAGAGGGGCCTCTCTCCCCCAGCTGCTCCTGACCCTGTGCATGTCAGCAGCAGGATGAGGAGCCAAGGACAGCGGACGTATCTGTGCTGCTACTTCGCCTTCCACTTTGGCAGCCGCCGCTTCGATCTGAGCCTTGGCCTAGAGAAGAGGCAAGGAAGTAGTTCAGTGTTATCTTCACTGGGAAGACATCGCCTGGCTCTCCGTTCCCACAGTTCCATCTCCAGTGGTTCAGCCAGTGGTCTGATCGCTTTGTAGCTGTGAGGAGAAAAGCCACACCTCCTGCATGTAGCTGGAGCAGGACATGTGTGAGCAGCTGGGAGGTGCTCCTTGAGGCTCCCTCTCCCCCGCTGGGATGGCGTCCAGAGGCTTCCTGTCCTCTTCCAGGTCTCTAGAGGGACCTGCCTGCCCCGCCTGCTCCCCCGCCAGTAGAAAGCCAGGCAGGAGAAAGAATAGCAGTTACATTCCACCATGGAGATGCTCCTAACCTTTTCATCTGAATCCTAGCAGCAGAAATGTAACACAGTGGGGGAGAAAAGGAGAGTTGCATCTACCCTGGAAGCAGAATTTGTTGTTTTCCATTTACCCCCAAATTCAAATGTGTCACGATCATAATCGTAGGTCTAGTCCATTACCAGAGCCCTGAGTGCTGTCAAGAGAAAGCATCTATCTCCATCCTCCTTTGTCACCCTTCATCAAGGGTCAACGTGAAATGCAGAGTGCATCTAGGAGATTCTACCTCCAGCCATCTCCATGGCTCCATCCCCACCATCCTTCCTGAGAACTCCATAGACGGCTGGGGCCAACAGCCTAGTCCCTGTTCCCTCTGCAGAATCTGGTGCCATTGCTATGCAGATGACTTTGTCACTGGGCTGTCCAGACCTCTTTGGGAATGATTTCATCAACATCTCAGCTGTCTCTTTCATCATTCTCCTTCCTCATCTCTTCAGCAGTCATCCTTGAAAGAAACAGACTTAAGCACAGCCTCACAGAGACCACCCAAAATGCCAGCCAACCTCAGCCTCCAGCTTGTCAGGTCTGGGAGGGACAAAGAATTGAGCTGATGGGCCTGGCTGGAATTGAGAAGAGGGACATACAAATGACCTCGGCCTTGGCATCCATCTCCCCATCTGTTCTTACATCTACAGATGCACGATTTTAGCCAGGTGGGCAAATGTGTGCCTAGAAATGGATACTAGGTAAGCTAGAGGATATGGGGAGAAATGGTCTAATGGAGGGTTTTAGGAACCTTTCATCCTAAGGAGACCTTAGGTGCTGTCTGGTCCGGTCTCCCACCCTAAGCAGGAGTCTCTGTTGGCACCTCTGCTCTGGAGTTGTTCACCACTATGGGAGACAAGGAGAAACATCATCTTAGGTGAGGTTAAGGAGAAGGATTCACAGTCTTGCCTTCACTCCCCAAACATCAGACATCGTTCCTTGTCACCCTCTCAGAATGAGCCCCACTTGGGGAAGAAACCACACCATCTCCAGCAAAGTCCATGGAGCATCCGGTACTTTTACGAACACTTGCCCCTTTGGATATGAATATGTGCACATGTGTGTGAGCGCATGTGCATGCGTGTGAGCGCATGTGCATGCGTGTGTGTCTGCCCCAGGTGTAGGCAGAAAGCGCAAAAGGATTCCTTGTCCTTTGTAGGAGGATTTTTGGTGTTCCCCTTCTCTTTCCCCTTGCTCATCCATTCATCCTGCAGCTTCAGGACATTTCAACCCTTGCTTTCTATGCTGAGAACTGGCGGGTGGAAGGAGAGGTCACTTGTCCATAGGAAATCAGGGTGGTCACCTGCCGAGGCCTGGACCTTGGCACAGGGCATCATGTGACATCGCAAAGGACAGATGGTGGAAAAGACACGAGCAACCTAACGGGAAGAGGAAAATGGGAAACAATGCATTGGAAGAGGAAGAAAAAATAACCAAAGGTTTTGGCAAGTGCAGTACCAGGTGGAGAAGCTTGGATTTTTCTATCCTTGATCATTTTATTCCCTCCCAAGAAGTTACGGGACCTGGAAGGCCAGAAAGGGTGCATGTGGAAGACGGTCTGAGGAAGTACCTCGGTCACTAAAATATTTTTGCACATATGAAGGGTTGGGGAGGAAAGAGACACGAACATATTTAACACAGATTTGCTGGATGGAAGCTGCGTGTGTGAACGTGTGTATGAGTGAGTGTGTTTTGATTTTTTTTTTTGCACAGTTGAGAAAAAAATTGAACAAGCAGAAAAAAAAAAGACACTCATAACAGTTCTGCTGAAGCTTTTATTTTTTACCGGATGATTATTGTTATTGTTACTTTCACGGTACAGGACTTTATTTTTTTCCATGTTTGTTTTTGTTATAAGAAAACCTTCAAACACCTCAGAGAAATAGAAAGGTTAGGAAGAAAGAGGAGACAAGGACAGACAAGTTTTCTGGCTGTCCCCATTTCTCCTGGGGAGGGGTTTGGGGCTGGTTTGACTTTAATTGGTGGGTGGGTTGTTTCTGTGGCTCTGTTTGCTGCAGTCCCCGTGGCCTGCTTGGGGACTGAGAAATCCGAGCCAGGTATCCAGAGCCACAGCCCATCTTGCTTATAAAAATGTTATGTTTTCTTTTGCTGTTTGTTTTCCATTTCTTCCATTTGGATTCTTGTGCACATGTGATATGTTTAAAAGCAGACAGGCAACATTGTCAAAAAGCTGTCCTTGCCCCCCCCATCCCCCACCCCCCCCACCCCAACCTATTTTCCAAACTCCCCCAGGGATCTTCCTCCCCCGCATGGCAGAGCAAATATCCAGGGGCTACCCAGGTGGCTTGCAGGCTCCCAGAGAAAGGAATTGGGCCAACTTGGTCCTGTGGAATGGAGGCCCCCTCACGGCCTCCCTCTAGGCAGTTAATTTGTTGAGTCTTGGGCAGAGAGAAGGCGAGAAAAGGCCATCTCCCTCACCTTTCCCTCCACCTCACCCCCTGTACCCTTCCAGGGAAAAAGGTACCAGACTGAGTCATCAAAATCACTGACAAAGTTTAGGTGGGGATTTTGCATGTTGGAGAGAGAAGGGCTTAAGGTAGCAGGGAAGGAGGGGGCTTTGTGGGGTCCTAAATTTTAAGGGACAAGTAGAGGAAGACAAAGAGAGCTGTAGACTGGTCATTTCTCCTGGGCACGAGTCCCCCAGATGTAGCTTTTGCCCATTCTTTGTCCTTCCCCATAAGGAGAGAGCCTGACAGTTCTTGGTAGCTGCAAATAATAGTGCCACTAAGTGAAGGCGGCCATCGTGCCAGTTACTTCCTCAGGAAAATATTTTCTTGCCTTCTTTCAATATGGTTTTAAATTTGGGGACAGAGGATAACCCAAGTGTCCCACAGGCCAAGGTACGTTCCAATGGCAGCATGACCCCCGCACCCAAAGTCAGCCCCTAGAGCCGCCCCCTTGTGCACCCACAGCCTGGTAAGTGAGCTTGGGTGCTTGCAAGGAGCTACGGGTGAAAGAGAAGTCATTTTAAATAAATCCGAAAGTTTGAGGCAGACTGTCCAGGACTGTTCCCAAGGCCGGGCGCGGTGGCTGAAGCCTGTAATCCCAGCACTTTGGGAGGCCGAGACGGGCGGATCACGAGGTCAGGAGATCGAGACCATCCTGGCTAACACGGTGAAACCCCGTCTCTACTAAGAAATACAAAAAACTAGCCGGGTGAGGTGGCGGGCGCCTGTAGTCCCAGCTACTCGGGAGGCTGAGGCCGGAGAATGGCGTGAACCCGGGAGGCGGAGCTTGCAGTGAGCTGAGATCCGGCCACTGCACTCCAGCCTGGGCTACAGAGCGAGACTCCGTCTCAAAAAAAAAAAAAAAAAAAAAAAAAAAAAGAAGCAGGAGTTACCCACAGGAAAGGTCTCTGACCTGGTCCCCTCAGGCCCAGCTACCTGCGCCCACCAGGAGTGAAGGTTAATGTACTGGCCCAGCATCTCCTCCTCCCCCACGCAACCAGGTCCCTGGTACCCGTGTCTCCCGTTGCATGTCTGGCTTCTGCCTGTGCTCCTCCTGCCACGGGCATCCTCTCTGTCCCTCCCCATTCCACCCTGTCTCTCCTACACGCATAGCCTCTGTCCCAGGGCCATTTATCCACTTAGTACAGGAGCTGCTCAGACCTCTCAGCCCAGCCGTCTGTGACTGCCCCAGCCTCTTCCCACCCCACCCAAAGCTGCCTTCCTGGCTGTGGGGGCTCCCTCATCTGGTCAAGGCCCTATGGGTCCCCATCTGAGGATCCACAAGTAATGACTTCCCAAATGCAAGAGGCATCCACTTCCACTGCAAGAGGCATCCTCACCACTGTTTCCAGAGCCGTGAACGATGCTGTGATGAGCCCAGGTCTCAGCACCACCCTCTGTGACCTAAAAAGAAAAGCTCAATTTCCATCTGTCATCTTTCCCAGGACCAAGGGGACACAGTAATGTGAAGTCAAATACTTAACCGAGCGTAGGGCCAGTATTATCAATCAAGGACAAACCTCCCACCTCACAGACAGCTGAGCAGTGAGGTAAAGACAGACACAGGTAGGAAGGTGCTCTGCAGGCACAAGGCCCAGAGGTGCTCCTCTCCGGGAACTTCCCCTGCTCCTTCCAGGAACAGTGAACCCAGTGAGCAGCCCCAGCCAACTCTTCAAGGCCATCAAGGGGTCTTTCCGTAAATGACTCACCTCCAGGAGCTCAGCTGACCCCCAGAGAAGACCCACCCCAGGCAGCTCAGTGCCCTGGCTTCTCCCCACGCCCCAAATTCCCCTAGCCATCCCTCCTGGTCCTCGTCTACATCAAGGGCCTCTTCCCCTCTTCCTGCCAGCTCTCAGGACAGGTGACTGGGAGGACTTGACCCCTCAGCCTCTTCCGTTAAAAAACAAAACTGTGGGCCATTTATTTAGGATTTTGGAGTTGTTTGGTTTTTGTTTGTATATTTTAAGAGTTTGAGAGTAAGAAGGGAGCCCTGCTATGGATGTTAAGTCCAAATTACTTGGTTGGTGGGAGCAAAACCCATGACTTACAAGGGGATGAGGAGAACCTCAGAGGACAGGAAGAGCCTCCCACACTAAAGGAAAAAAAAAAATGGGTCAGGACATTCCCTGGATGAGGACAATGCTAGGGGTGGCATCTCGCATGGCTGCTGCTATTCCTGGTGCTTCCCCACACATTTGACAGATGGAGTCTTTCTCCTCCCTCCTCCCGCCACCTCACCCTACAGGCATTCTCTGTATAGGAAACAAGAGCCTTGTTTTATAGAACGGGGGACTGAGACACAGCCCCAGGTAACACTGACACAGCTCTCGAGAGAGGCTGGGACACTCTGCAAACCTCTCCTCATGGTGCTGAGGGTGGCATGCTCTCGACAGGAAACCTAAATGACCACTCCTCTCATTTGGAAGGTAATCCACTGTAGTAAAAGTTTCAGACATGCAAGAGAGAGGTTTTTTAATACTATAAATTTTTGCTCCCCCATAAAATTATTTTTTTATTAGAGGGAGTATCCAAGTTGTAAAAATACATAGAATTTTTGGGTTGTAAAAGAAATACATACTCATTAGGATCCCAATTAAATTCCTTGAGTAGACTGGTGACTACCAGAAAGCAAAGCAAAGCAAAGTTAAACAAAACGAAACAAAATCCTTCATATACAAAAAGAACTTTCTGTTTGTATTGGCAGAGGTAGTGAGGTAGGCTGAAAATCCTGGGTTGGGGGAACCTCACCCCCTTTGATGTCTATGCTTGGCTCTCTGGGCTGCCCCTGGTACTGCTGAATCCTATACATCTCTTATTAGCTTTCCTCAGACTTTAGGGAGGCTCTGTTAGGGATGGGTCATGGGAAGACCCAAGTTTTCCCTCTGCCAGGATTGCAAAAGTAAGTAGACTTGGTCTATGCAGCTCATCTTCCACCAATTTCTTTATGTGGAATTAGAACTTCCTTTGTTAGTATCTTTGATCTTTTGACTCAAGCACATTTTGGAAGGGCTCCCTTACAAGAGTAGAATTTAAAACAGAGGATACAGTTAAAGAGCAACCCAAAGGGCACTTAAGAAACTGAGACCACTTCACCAAACAGGACTAAGGAATGCTTTCGTGCACAGAGGTCAGTCGCCATCCAGGCACAGGATGAAGATGGGATACACCTGCTCATCTTCTCGCCTCCTTCCCTCTCCCTCCCCAACGTTCTCGTTAGCTTGTTGGCTTGCTAGACCTTCTGTTCTTTAAAATGAAAAGCTAGCTTACCTCAAATAATCTTGTTTCCATTTGGAAACCAATGATTTTGTGTTTTAGAACAGACGGCCCTCCCCTCACCACTCCCTACCTTGGCCTGGTGTCCTTGAGACATGCCGTCTTTGCTTAGTCGTGTGTTGGCTGCTTTGAGCAGGAACAAGGCCCCCAGGCCCCGAGGTGGGAAGGAAGGATTGGATGCTGCTGCCCTCCTCCCCACTTTAGCATGTAGGGGCCAGTCCACCTCTTCCAGCAGGGTCCTGCCGAGTTACCGTAGCAACTAGCAACTCCAGGGTACCGCAACAGACAATGGCTCAGTGAGCCGACATGTGGGGGTGATGCAGGGGTTTTAGCCTGGCCAGATGACCCAGAGTTGAGCTTCAAATGCTAGAGGAGAAGGGAAGAAACAGGATGGATGGGTGATTTAAGGAACCGGCAGGAGTCTGAGTCACATAGAGAAGCCGCTGAAGGAGTTAGAGCAGGTTATCTCTGTTCCAGTCACCCCCTTCCAGTCCCATCCCACTTCTGTTTCAAACTAAAGCTCCCACCTCGAACGCTGGCCCTTTGTTAGAACAAAGCAAAACATATCTTTAGACAACAGTGTTAAAATGAGCCTCAAATATATGTGGATGAGATCTCTAAGAAGAGGGTCTTCTGGTTTTGATTTTTAAAGAAGAGTATCCTAGTAAGATATTAAAAAAAAGATTTAAAAAAGTTTTTAAAAAGGAAACCTATGCTATTTAAATTGGAGCCCAGTTGTAACTTGGTAAAGGCAAGCTTCTGTACCTTTGTTATAATTAATTGTATACCTGTGTATGTAAATATAAGGCATTCCTATTTTGCAGTTCAGAACAAAAAAAAACTTATTTGTAATATAGAATAAAGTTTATTAAAAAATAATAAAAATGCAGTTTGGGATTTTGGGTCCTTCTCTATGTGACTGGCTGGGAGGGGCTGGGGGAGAAGGCTGGCTATAAGATGGCAACAGCTTCCAGCATGCAGACACATGTCTGGCACCTTCTCTCTGCAGTTGTGTGACATCTAAACTCAACCGCCAGAGATGCGTCCTTCTACTTAAGACTCTGTTCTCAGTTGCAAAGCAGCCATCCCGAGGTGGCAACACTTCAAGCCAGGGACAGTAAACATGTTACTAGTCAGTGCTGTTAGGAGACAACGCTTTCCTACGCAGCCCAGTCAGTCCCAGAATCCCTCTCAACGCAGCCCTCCAGGAACTTGCTACTTGCCCATTAGAGTTAGCTCTGGGGATGACACAAGCATTGCCATCTCTGCTTCAGGTCTTCCTGGCAAGCGACACCTTTGTGACCAATGATTCCATCAGCTTACTTCCCCTGGTATGTTGATGGAGAGTGAAGATCTTGAATCCAACTGTGTTCCTGGGGTAGAGTGGGTTAGGGAGAAAGAATGAAAAGAGTGGCAGTGAGGAGGGCCAGAGGGAAGGAGCCCATGCCGCTACCTGCCTTGCACGCCCATCTAAGGCCCACGCTGCTCAGAGGTGGGGGGTGGGGAGCCAGTGCCACTGGCATGACACAGAGAGCCCTGGCCCAGGAACCAGGACCTCTGCAGGTTCTGCTGTTGGCTCACCTGGTCACCTTGGGCAGATCTGTCCACGTTTTAAGCCTCGGGTCAGCAGGTGGAGGACAGTGGGCTGAATGACTCCATGAATATTCCAGCATCCTTCTTATTCAAAGGGAAAGCCATGAGAGAAGCAAATCAGGAGAGAAGCAGGATAAAGAACAGGAGGCAGAAACATTGAAAGGGGAAGACTCAAGAGGGAAGCAAGAAAGGAAGGAGGAGTGTGGGGTGGGGATAACGGGGAGGGGTGAGGCAGATGCTAGGACACAAATGCTGATGAAACTTCAGGCAAATTCCACTCTTCTGCCTCCCTGCTGCCCCCACCCACCCACCCACCCATAAGCTCCTCCAGCCTTCACACCCTGAGATGTGCATGGGGAAGAGTTCACCCAGGATGGGACCCCTGGAGGGCACAGAGAGAAGGGTCAGGAAGTGGCCTGGGGAATGTCCACAAGGGTCCTTCCTGGCCTTGCTCTCAGCACTGTCCCACCTTCCAGAGGCGATTTCTTCTGAGATACGAGGGAGCTCCTGAGGAGAGAGCATCCCTCAGTCTGAGATGGAGAATCCACGGCCTCTGGAGGCACCATCAGCATGGCCAGCCACAGGACGATGTACAGCGTGGAGTGACTGTCGAATGGACGGGGCACCTGTGAGGGAAAACCGAGGTCCCTCAAGACCTAGAACAAACCAAATGGATTGAAATCAACCAGAGTGGTAGTTTTTTGTTTTTTGTTTTTTTTTTTTTCTTCTTAGTAGATCAGGCTTACAAGGAAAGTATAGTTCAGGAACAGGAAGGAGATGTTCTTCCCTTCTCCTAAATAAAGACTCAGATTGAGTGGGGACAGTGATGTCACTCTGAAGGTGCACATTGAAACTGAACAACAAAGTTTCCACCAGGGCCTCAGATTCCCTTACCTATCTGAGCTCAAACTTTGTCAGAACCAACCACCATGACCTTGAGCAGGCTGCTTCTCTTGTATTTTGTTTACTTAGCCACAAAATAAAGATGGTTCTACTTATACTACAAAGCCCAGAAGATTGGGGCAGGTCGATTTAGACAACTGAAATGAAAAAGACCCCATGTGCTATGAAGGCTCATACATGCATGCAGTGTTATTATTAGTCATACAAATGATACTCTACAGGCCGAGTATGGTGGCTCATGCCTGTAATCTCAATACTTTGAGAGGCTAAGGTGGGTAGATCACTTAAAGTGAGGAGTTCGAGACCAGCCTGGCCAACATAGTAAAACCCCATCTCTACTAAAAATACAAAAATTAGCCTGGCGTGGTGGTAGGCACCTGTAATCCCAGCTACTCAGGAGGCTGAGGCAGGAGAATCACTTGAACCCAGGAGGCAGAGGTTGCAGTGAGCCAAGATTGAACCACTGCACTCCAGCCTGGGGGACAGAGCAAGACTCCATCTCACAAAACAAAACAAAACAAAACAGAAACTGTACAAAGAAGAGTGGGCCCATCCTGGAGCTTTAATAACAAATTTAGAATAATGCCTAATTTACCCATTGCAAAATAAGTAAATATCTAACCCCTTATGAAATCGTTTACTTTTTGTGGTCATTAGACTAGAGATCTTTGATTTTTTTTCCCCCAAGACACAGTCCTGCTTTATTGCCTAGTTGGAGTGCAGTGGCATGATCTCGGCTCACTGCAACCTCCACCTCCTGGGTTCAAGCAGTTCTCATACCTCAGCCTCCCAGGTAGCTGGGATTACAGGTGTGTGCCACCAGGCCAAGCTATTTTTTTTTTTTTTTTGTATTTTTAGTAGAGATGGGATTTCGCCATGTTGACCAGGCTGGTCTTGAACTCCTGACCTCAAGTGATTACTCTCCCTCGCCCTCTCAAAGTGCTGGGATTATAGGCATGAGCCACCGTGCCCAGCTGACTGTGAGATCCTTAAAGGCAGAGACCACATCTCAGTTGAATTTGAAATTACCCCAGCTTAGCACAGTGACCCACTCAGAGAGATTGCTCAATCAACTATGAATGGAGGGAGAGGGACAGAAAGCAAGACTCAGTGAAAGCAGTCAGCTACAAAGTTGGCCACTGGGTGGTCTCCCAACTGTGACTCCATTACCTTCAAAATCAGGCTGCTCGCCCTCTCCTATAAATGGTTTATCTTTAGAAAACTAATTCCTTGAGTTGCAGCTAGTGGCTATCTTTTACAGGTAAAGAGAGATGGTGTTGTAGTCAAAATCTCTCCCTGGATTAGTAGAGCTGCTCCTAACTGAGCAGAGTAAATGCAGGCAGATGCAGGTCATCTGCACCATCACTTTCTCTAAACCTGCCTCACTTTTCTCTTAGCAGAACTCCTACCTTGAACACTGAGCCAGAGCCTGCAGGGCTGCTGAGGGTATCCATTTATGAGCCAAGGCTCATAAATGACACTGGACCCAGGTAGAGGAGGTAGGGCCCAGTCAGAGGAGGTTAGACCCAGGCATAGGAATATCTGGTAGGTTATATCACAGTTCAACAATAGCTATTTCCCCCTCTTGAAGGAGTACAGTTTCCCACCCCAATAAAGTTCAGGTGACCCAGCAACTTGGTTTGGGCCAATGGAATATGAGTGCTAGTGGTGTGGTCACTTGTAATGCTCCAGAGAGCAGCAGCCTGAATCACAGAGTGAGGACAATGACAGCACAGAGCAAAGCCACTGGATGATAGCATGGTTGTGTAGTATGAGTAAAAAATAAAACTTTGCTGCTTTAAGTCACTAAGGTATGAGGCTGTTTGTTACTGTTGCATAGCCAAGACTATCTTGACTGCTATAGGGTATAAGGGACTTAACCTAATAGGTGGCCCCTCAGTTCATAATGAATGTATGAAATCTCACATTTCACCTACGGAGACGTATTCTTTTGACCTAAAGCCTTCTTTAAAAAGGACACTGTTGACTATTTACACTCAATATGAAGCATTTTGTGGAAGGTCCTAATTTTCCTGAACTAGCTTTGGGTCAGATTAGGGAAGAAAGGGAAGACTAAAGAGGAGGAGAGGTGGAAAAAGGCAGTGCAAATCTACAGAGTTAGGAAAGAAGGAAGTGGAAGGAGGGGAAGTATCGAGGCGAGAAATGGGGAGGATTTGGAGGGTGAGAGAAAGGACCTGCCTTTTGCCAACTCTGTGCCAGGCGTGTGCTGCCTGGTTCCCACACCACCTGCTGTGGTGAAGAGTTTTCAGGCCCAAGTGAAAGTCATGGCATTAACATCCCACAGTGCCCTAGGAGAAACAATTTATTATCTAGGAATGAATACAACCACAGTTGTTTAAAAATATAACCTATAGTTTTCTATATGCCTTGGTTTTGATCAATGATCAATTTACCAGGAAAACAGAGAACCCATCCTTAGGGGATACAGACCATATTCTCAGCACTGGTCCTTGATCAAGATGGCAGCTGCCTTCGAAAGCCATAAACGACAGCTTCTGGTGATGCCTAGAAGGATGCTGGCTGATTCTAATGAAGGCCTGATGATCCCTCTAAGATGCAGGAGAGGAAGAAGTCATGCTCCTCATGCACATACACGCAGAAGAGGGGTCCTTCTTATCCCTGCTCCACATCCAAGTCCAGACCAGACCAGCCACTGTATCACTCACCTTCCAAGTTCCTGCTCATTACCTGTTTAAGTCTCTCCAAACTCCAGCAATGCAGAGTCAGGGCTTGGGGTAGAAAGAAACAGAGGCCCTGGGAGAGGTGGCTGGCAGGTCAGTAGGGATGTGTGCTCCCCCTGATTCATTAGGATAACATCCCTCACCATAGGAAACATCCTGTTTCCTTAACTAAAAGGTCATTGGCTGTGCTGAACTACCCCAACTCCACAGTACCCTGCCAATCCTTCCTTCTGCTTTGGTTTGCCTGCTGTTTTGTGAATTTCTCTGGGCAACGCAGGCTGGAGATGCCACTGACTCAGAGCTGTGTGAGCAGCCCCCTGTGCAGACAGCTAGGACTTCTACTCCTAGGACCCGTTCTCCATCCCCCTTTTATATCTGGAATATACTGTCTACATAGTGTGATGGTGAAGACCATGGCCTGGTTCAGACTCTGCCCTTCTCTGGCCAGTTTTTACCTGGAGTTCCCAGCTGTCTCTAAATCATGGCTTCCTCACCTGTAAAGATGAGAATAATAATGCAGGGCTGCTGAGGATATCCTCATACAGTTCTTGTGAGGATGAAGTGAGGCAAGGATTACAAAGCACTTAGAGCAGGTCCTGCCACCCTGTAAGTTTGTGACAGATGGTAGCTTTTACTATTGTGTAGCAGGCTTCCAAAAACTCCACATGTGATCTCTTTAACCCTTGCTCATGGGACAACACCAAGCACATAGTAGTTGCCCTATAAATGTTTTGTAAAAGAACGAGTAAAGTAGGTACAAGAATTTCTCAACTGCCCAAGTCTTGAAATACACATGTAAATAGAACATAGCTTTCCAAAAACGTACAAAAATAGATAACTAAAAATTATAAAAGCCTGATTTTCCCCTAAAAGCAGAGGTGAGACAAGGGTTTGTGAGCAGGGGGCTTATTTTGGGAAGCGGTCCTGAGCAAGAGGAGTGGAAGGTAGGGAAGTGAGGACAAGCCAGTTCTAGGGGATATTTTCAAGCTGGGTCTCACTGTGGGGGCCGGGACTCTGACCCCTCTCGTACCTTCTAGTAATGTAGAATGCATCTCAGAAACCATCCACTGGCTCCCACTCCCCACTGCAGAAAGCTTCCCTGGGCTGTTGATTCCTAACACTTCTAAGTTTGCAAGTGAGTTGGAAAAACTGAGTGGTTTCTCCCAGGCACCCCCGCCCTCCATGGTAGGAGCAGAGGAGCCCTGGGGCAAGAGGTAAGGAGAGTGCAGTGTCCCTGAAGCAGACACTATCAGGCTCCATGTGCATGCCACCTGGTTGCTGTGGCAACAGCTGGGGTGGAAGGCGGGTCCAGAGGGTATGTATGTGACCGAGTGCAAGGGAAGTCTACAACACAATATGTAATCATTTAAAACCCTTCGTTCTAGATCAGTAAGATTAAAGTCATTTCAAAAACTTTTTTTTTCTTTTTTTTTTTTGGTAAGAGTCCCCAGTTCTTTTCTTCTACCTCCTCATTTTTCCACTACTTTCATCACCGGCTACAGTGATTGCCTTTTCTCCTCCTTTCCATTATTCACAACAAAGCCAAGTTTTTGTTCCACCTTGAAAGTTATGATATGTGGGAGATAAGTAAAGGATGTCCAAGTGACCCAGTGACCCAGACTCGTGGATGTTGGTGAGGGCTGGACAAGCCCATTGGTTCTGTGACTCATCAAATTCACACATGACTTCTGGGGTGGGACGTGATACTATTTAACCTTTCCCAGCACTGTCTGCCTTTCTCGGCTGTGCCATCCAATTAGCACCTTATCTTGGGTGGCCTTAGCCTTTCATTGCCTGTAATGCACCATTCAGCACTTTATTTTAATAGAATCAATGCTGATACGTATGTGATAATTTTATCCCGTAATAATTTCACCTTTTTATGTCCTGTCTCCTTAACTCAGAAATAGACCAGGTCTTCTATTTCTTTTATTCTGAACTCAATGCTGGATACACAGTAATTAGATGAATGCTCAAGTTTTACATGAACTGTATATGTCTTTATTACTCATTCAAACATGTCAGCCCATTAACAAAACTCGCGCAGGGGTGTAATAATTATGAAATCCAGTTATTTATATTTTTACCAACTTTCAGTCACATATAAGGCGTAGATTTCACTCCCCCTGCCCCACTAATTTTATTGCTTTGAAGGTATATTTGCCAAGGTACAAGGATGGAACAAAGTTTATTTAAATATAAGCATTTGATGTCTAGGCCTCCATTCATACCCTCACCCTCTGCAGCTCTGCAAATATCAGGACTGGTCTAACTATGATTCAAGGTCTCCATGCATAAAGTAGGGAAATATCTGCACTTAATGAGCTTTTACTTGACTTAGAATCTCCTTCTCTGTCTCTTGGCAGGATGACACCTAGTCCATCTAGGAAGAGGGTTAACATTTCCAGTTTTTCAGGGTCATCAGTTCTGTCTACAATATTCATTGCATAGGAATTCATGCAGTGGATCATGATTTACCTTATGGAGAAACATCTCCTGAACTAGATAAGATCAACAGCTTCAGGCCATCAGTATTTGAACCTTAGGAGAGCTTTTAGAGACCCTCCCTCCCTTGCAAAAGTTCAGCTTATTACTCATTTATCTCTGCAGCCCCTTCATCACCTATGTTCCAAAGCTATAAATGGATAGGCCTGTCCAACCAAATGTCATTGACCATTGTTTTCTTTATAGCACTGGGCCACAAGACCAGGTATGTAAAGAAGATCATGTAATAAAATCAAGCTGATACTGAAGGCAAGTTTTTCCTAAGTGATCTTAGTCTGCTGTAGTCTATCAATTAAAAAAAAAATTAGGTCCCTTAGAAAATGGGATGTTGATAAGACACTTGGAAGAGATAAAGAAGACAATACAAATGTTGGGTGAGATTGTAAACCCTGATTTCCAGTTACCCCTTGTCCAAGAGTCATCACCTCCCAGGACACAAAAGGATTTCCTCAGAGAGATGATGTCTGTGTCACTCACATACATTACTTGCATTCAATTCTCAGGATCCAGTTCTAGTCTACAGTTATCATTATTGTACCCATTTTATAGATAAATACACTGAGACTTAAAATAATAATTGAACTCCAGTTCCACAAATGGAAAGTAATAGAGATCATAGAGCAGGGATGTAAGCCCAGGTTTCTCTGATTCCAAAACCTACACTCTTAATGATTGTGCTGAACTATGACAAACAATAAACAAGTCCATCCATCAGTCTCTCTCTCTGTCTTTTACTGTCTCTCTCTCTATTTCTCTCTCTCTCTTTTACTGATGGATGGATTATCATCATAGTGTTACTGGAAAGGGGTCCCAATCCACACCCCAAGATAGGGTTCTTGGATCTTGTGCAAGAAAGAATTCAGGGCAAATCCCTAAAGGGAAAGCAAGTTTATTAGGAAAGTAAAAGAATAAAGAATGGCTACTCCATAGAGCAGCCCTGAGGGCTGCTGGTTGCCTACTTTTATGGTTATTTCTTGACGATATGCTAAACAAGGGGTGGATTATTCATGCCTCCCCCTTTTAGACCATATAGGGTAACTTCCTGATGTTGCCATGGCATTTGTACACTGTCATGGTGCTGATGGGAGTGTAGCAGTGAGGACAACCAGAGGTCACCCTTGTGGCCACCTTGGTTTTAATGGGGTTTAGCCGACTTCTTTATTGCAATCTGTTTTATCAGCAGGATCTTTATGACCTGTATTTTGTGCTGACCTCCTATCTCATCCTGTGACTTAGAATGCCTTAACTGTCTTGGAATGCAGCCTGATAGGTCTCAGCCTCATTTCACCCAGCCCGTATTCAAGATGGAGTTGCTCTGGTTCAAACACCTCTGACAATAGCAAAAGACATTGTAGAGAAAATGACTAGGGGTAGGCATTGGATTGCAACTGCAAGCTACAGCAGGGAGAGAAGAATAGAAATTGAGGGATTCAGCCAGCAGATTTAGGGACTGCTGTGCACAGGATGGGGCACCAGGCAGCCATGCTTGTGGGATGCACTGCAGATACAGAGGGATCTGGATTTAAGTCTCCAGTACAGTACTTAGCATGTGTGTGTGGCTGGAGAGAAGTTGATTTTGATCACTTTGCCTCACTCCCCTCATCTATGAAGTGGAAATAATTTGTGACAAGTTGTGGGGATCCAGCATGATAAAGTGCACCATGCCCGACTCAGTCAGCGCTCCTCAGGAAAGGCAGCTTTGTTTTTTTTTCTTTTTTGAGGCGGAGTCTCGTTCTGTCCCCCAGGCTGGAGTGCAGTGGCGCAAAAGGCAGCCCTTTTACAGTGCCTCACTGACTTGCCATTAGAACCCACTTCCTGGGGCCTTTTCTTCATCCTGGACATGCCGGAGGCCACCGCTAGGGCCAGCGGGGAGGTGGGCATATTGGTAACAAACTTCCCCTCTGGCCATAGGCATATCTTCCCCACCTGCAGGAAGACCCCAGCTCCTTCAGCGAACCATTTGCCCTCAGGCTGTGAGCTCTTCTGAGGCCTCAAGAGTATCTGTCAGCTCCCTGAGGAGAGGTTGGCGGTCACCATTTTGTACAGTGGCAAACTAGAGACATGGCCCTGACAAGGAAGTGGTAGCAGGGCGTCTTCATGCTACCCCACCCCACCCAGGAGGGGTCCAGTGTGTGTCCTTGCTGTGCGGTTCCACAGCATCCCGTGGAATGGGACACTCACACAAGCCTTCTATCCAGCAGCTCAGCTCACCTCTTCAGCCTCAGCTCCTTGTCACTCTGACAAGCCTCACAGAATCCCTAACACGGAGGCCTGGCTGCCCATACCTAGCTCAAAAACATTGCCTCGGCCTCCCTTCAGCTCCCCTGAGGCCTCTGCCAGGTCAGCCTCTCATTGCTGTCACCCAGATTGGCCTCCCCTGGGGGCCCTGCCTGACAGCTGAGGCCAGGCTGGAGGAAAGAGCAGGCCCCAGTGAGTTATGAGGCTGTAATTCCATCACGGGCTTCTGGAGAGATCGTAAACTCATGTCCCAAGTCTCCCCAGTCCCAGAGCCCATTTTCTCCTCAGAGTGATTTATGAGCCTATAATTCTGAGATGGGACTGCTTCTTATTTCGCATAATCCAAATATTTTCATAAAGCAGCATCTTTCTTTCTCCTGGCCTCTAGTTTTCTTCTTCGGAGCTAAAGAGCTGCAACAGCGTCATCCAGTGGCTGAACCCCAGGGTGGGCCACCCGATGGATTCACCCATCACACCCCTTTTGAGATGGCTGTGGAAACCCAAGTCATGCCTGAAACCAAGTGGATATGGAGGGCCTCTCTGGGGGTTCTGGGACATGCAGATATGAGCCAAGAGGGATTTACACAGCTTTGATTTCTGCATCATTAGTTGACAAGCATTTGCCGGGCTCCACTTGTGTGGTGCTCTCTGCAGACCCTGTGAGCCGCATTGCCAAGCCCAAGCTCCTTGCTGTGGCCATATTTCTGCCCTTCACATGCCAAAGACCATGTGTGACTGTGGTCACCCTCAACAAGGCCCCGCCTGGCCCAACACACCACCCTGAGGCCAATGGAACATAACGTTTATTACCTGACATTACAGCTTCTGTGTACACTTTTAATGTCAGTCTCTCACACTGGAATATAATAAGCTCCACGATTGTGGGGATGTTGCCTGGTTGGGCTCTCCTGTATTATCTAGCCCCAAGCAGAAGTATTTGTTGGTTAAAGCATGAAGGAGAGAGCCAATGAGTGATATGTGAGGCAGCTGGGTGGTCCACAGCGTTGGCCTCAATAGATGACAGAGACACACAGGCTTGCTGGGGACATCCAAGTCCCAAGCTTGAGCATCAGTGGTGGTAGGGCTGGTACAGACACTTTCCTGCCATTTTTTCCTTTTCCCTAGCTTTCCTTTGGGTGGAGGCCCATAGTCAGGGGTTTCACGGAAAGAGAAACAAGTGAAAATTCTTGGAGCTCACACTGGAATGGGGCCAGAGAGTGGGACATCTGAATGGTAATCATCCTACCAACTGTGCCGAAGGCCCCTTCTCAGCCTGCTAGGTGCCCTTCATGGGAGGCTACCATGGTGATGTGCCATTACTGCAGCCTAAGGACCTCTGCCCCGGGATAGAGACAACCACTAGGACTGCAGCTATGTGAGTAGAAGCTGCCCTCTAGCCCAGAACCTCTCTGGGACCCGGCTCTTCCTCCCCTCCCTCCCTGCTTCCTGACTTCTACCCGTGCACGGCTTTTCCCTTTAAGATCTGCTCACGTTCTCCTCAGTGGTGGCTGGTAACTATGGAAACTACAATTAGGCTGTTTTGCTCCATGTCTCTAAAAATTGCCAAGTGCAGGCAGCAGCAGCCCCTGACTTATGACAGGCCCCACCCAAGCTCTTCTGCAGGTTCTTTTAGGACACACCTTTGCTGGGCCAAAGACTACCTGTGAAGAAGGACCAGTTTCTCTTCTTAGACATTTCCAATTCATCACAGTTCAATGTTTTTGTAAATGCAATGAAAACATATTAGAAATGAAATGGAAAAAAGATATACAACATTCAAGTCCCACTAATTGTGACAAATTTAATAGACATAAGATTACTCATTAGAATTGCCACAAAAAGTTTCTCAAAATTGCTCTCCATTTTTGTACTAAATTATCCTAGGTCAGCACCAGTGTGTAGACAGGCTCCAGGCCCGGACCATCCTTTGAATAGCTCTAGTCTAGAGTCACACCCAGGGCCAAGCCTGCTGACCTTGTCCAGCTGGGGCCTGTACCCATGGATGCCTCAAGGTGGAAGGTGGGGCTTCTCTAGGGGCCTCTGACAACCTACAGAAATGTCTGCACTTGACTTGAGCAAAACTGTATGATGGAAGCAGCTGCAGAGGCTTGGTCATGCCTGGAAGTCCTCCCCAACAGCCAGGAATCTGCATCACATCTGGTGGCACAGGACAGAGGTCACTCAGAGGGGACCTCAGTGAGCCTGCGCTGTGCCACAATTCACCAAATAACCCTACCGCTTTCTTCATGCCTTCTTCCAAAACAAAGATTACCGTTTGTATAAACTAGATGGACATTCATCTTTTTTTTTAACCTGATCTCTGAGTTTCCTTCCCATTTTATAAAATTGAAGTACACTTTTTTTTGTACACTAAAGCACATACATGTTACGAATACAGGCTAGCGCTTTGGGAGCTCAGGCAGGAGGATCACTTGAGGCTAGGAGTTTGAGATATGCCTGGGAAATATAATGAGACATTATCTCAAAAAAATAACTTTTTTTTTAGCCAGGTGTAGTGGCATATGCCTGTAGTCCTAGCTACTTGGGAGGTTAAGATAGGAGGATCACTTGAGCCCAGGAGTTCAAGGTTACAGTGAGCTGTGATTGCACGACTAAACTCCAGCCTAGGTGACAAAATGAGACCCTATCTCAAAAAAAATAAAAAGAAAGAAAGAAAAGAAAAGAAAAAAAGAAGGCGGGAGGGAGGAAGGACAGACGAAGAATTTTTACACATTGATACCACTTAGATCAAAATATAGAAAACTGGCCAGGCCGGTAACCCCAGCACTCTGGGAGGCCAAGGTGGGCAGGTAACTTGAGCTCAGGAGTTCAAGATCAGCTTAGGCAACATGGTGAAACCCTGTCTCTACCAAAAATACAAAAAAATTAGCTGGGTTTCATTGTGTGTGCCCATAGTCCCAACAACATGGGAGGCTGAAATGAAAGAATCGCTTAGGCCTGGGAGGCGGAGGCTGCTGTGAGCAGAGCCTGGGGGACAGAGTGAGAACTCCTCTCAAAAAAAAATAAATAGAAAATCTCCATCACCTCCCCCGAAAAATTCCCTTATGCCTCTTCCTAGTAAATACTGACTCCCCCACCCCACAAGCTAACTACTATTCTGATTTCTATCACCATAAGTTAGTTTTATACGGACTTTGTATAAATAGGATCAAATAGTGTGCACTCCAGTTTTTTACGCCTTTCATTCAATGTAATGTCTGTGAGACTGACCTGTGTTATGGGCTGGTGTCACTGGGCTCTTTCTTAATTCGCGTTGTATTCTATTGCATCTGTGAACACTCCTGTAGAGCATTTTTAGTGCACATAGATTTCATTTCCTTCAGGCAAATATCTAATAGGGGAATTGCTGGATCACAGAGTAGGCATATGTTTAGGTTTTTAAGCAGACACTGTCACATAGTTTTCTAAAGTGACTGAACAAATTGACACTTCCATCAGCAATGTGCTGCTTGGAATTCCGGTTGCTCCCCATCTCTGCCACACTTGATTTTATCAGTCCTTTTCACATTAGCCATTCTAGTGGATGGGTAATGCTATCTCATCATGGTTTTAATTCACATTTCTCTGATAAATAATGATGTAAAGGACCTTTTCACGTGATTGTTGGCCACCTGGGTATTCTCTTTCAAAAAGTACCTTGTTTAGCTCTTTCATCCTTTTAAGAAAATTGGTTTCCTTACCGGATGTGTGATTCATAGCTTCTTCTAGTCCTCAGATTGACTGTTTACTTTCTACATGATGACTTTTGATGAAAGAAAGCTATTATTTTCACATAGTCCAATGTAGCCATCACTCCCTCCACTTATGGTCAGTGTTTTTTCTGTTCTGTTTAAATACTTTTTGCAATACTCCCAAGATTATAAAGATATTCTTTGTTTTCTCCCAGATACTTGTTTTATCTCTCACGTATGTCTAAAATCCACCTAAATTAATTTTTGCATATGTTGTGAGGTAGAAGATGCAGCTCATTTGTTTGCCATTTGGGTATCAATGACTCCAGTACTACTTATTAAAAAAGACCACGTTTTCTGCACTTAATTGTGGTAGATTCTTTGTTGTAAATCTTGTGACCATACATCTGTGAGTCTTTTTCTGAATTCTTTATTCTGTTTTATTGATTGGTCTATTTGTCTCTCCTTGAGCCAGTATCATACTGTCTTACTTATCATAACCCTGTAGTAAGTTTCAAAAATCTTTTAATTTCTCTCATCAATGGTTTACAGTTTCCAGTGTAGAGATCTTGCACATCTTTTATTGGATTTATTCAATGCTACTGCAAATACAATTTTTTATTATGGTACGAAATATATAACATCATATTTACTATCTTAGCCATTTTAAGTGTATAGTGCAGTTGGATAACTATATGCATATTGCTGTGAAATGGATCTCTAGAACTTTTTAATCTTGCATAACTGAAACTCTATACCCACTGAACAGTAGTTCTCCATCTCTTCTCCTCCTCTCATTCCTGGTAACCATTCTACTTTCTGTTTCTATGGCTCTATTTTAGATACCTTGCATAAGTAGGGTTATGAAGTATTTGTCTTTCTGTGACTGACTCATTTCACTTAGCATAATGTCCTCAAGGTTAATCCATGTTGTAATGTATGACAGCAGGATTTTCTTCTACTTCTCTTTTTTTTTTTTTTTTTGAAATAGAGTCTTGCTCTGTCACCCAGGCTAGAGTGCAGTGGTACGATCTCAGCTCACTGCAACCTCCGCCTCCTGGGTTCAAGCGATTCTCCTGCCTTAGCCTCCTGAGTAGCTAGGACTATAGGAATGCACCACCATGCCTGGTTAAGTTTTTGTATTTTTAGTAGAGATGGGGCTTCACCATGTTGGCCATGCTGGTCTCAAACTCCTGACCTCAAGCAATCTGCCCCCCCCCACCCAGCCTCCCAAAGTACTGGGATTACAGGCGTGAGCCACTGCGCCAGGCAGATTTTCTTAATTTTTAATGCCAGATAATAGTCCATTGTATGTCTATGCCACATTTTCTTTATCCATTCATCCATCAATGGAAATTATGGTTGCTTCCACCTCTTGGCTATTGTAAATAATGCTGCAATGAACATGGATATGCAAGTATCTTTTTGAGATCCTGTTTTCAATTCTTGTGAATATATACCCAGAAATGGGATTGCTGGGTCATATGGTAATTCTAACTTTGATTTTTTTGAGGAACCCGTATACTGTTTTCCATAGCAGCAGCACCATTTTATATTTCCTATCAATAAATAGCATTTTAAAAATCTCACCATCCAATTGTTTGTTGCTATAACTAGAAATACAATTAGCATTTTGTCTATCAACCTTGCATATACTGATAATTGCTAAATTCAGTTTTTAATTTTAATAGTTTGTAGATTCATTGGGATTGTCTATGTATACAATCATGACATCTGTGAATCAAGATGGCTTTACTGGTTCATTTCCAATATGTACATATTTTATTTCTTTTTCTTGCCTTATTGAAATAGTGAGGACTTCTACCACAATGTTGAACAGAAGTGGTGATAGGGTACATCTTTGTCCTTTTCCTAAGTTTACGAAATTTCCCACTCCATGAGCCTTGTTGAGAAGCAGAGCCTGCCTCCTACCTAGGAGCTGAAATGCCAGATTCTTATTTTCCTGACTTTCTTTGCAGCTAAGGCATTAATTCAGTCAGTATGCCCATGGGAAACAGAGGACAGATTCATTGAGATGGGATTCTGAAGAGAAGGTAACAAAGGGCTATTCATACAGAAGTGGGCAGGATTAAGGGAACCAATAAAGGATGTCAAGGCATTCAGAGACTAACAATAGTAGGAAGCGACTTCCATGCCCATACCTGGAAGAGGCAAGGTGAGAAAACGGTGTTACTCAAGGCTTGTGAGTTTGGAGCCCTAGAAGAGGACCACTCAACAGGAGCTGAAATCTTGGAAAGAAGCAGGTACTGCCAGAAAAGCTGCCCTGAGTTAGAAGGGAGTAAGTAGGGACAGAAATACCCTGGCTCCTCTCTTCTCTCATCCTCCAATCTCCTACTGGTACCTCCCATTGCTCCAACCAAATGGAAACCCAAGAGCAAGGGAGCCTGGGTGGAGCAGTCCATGGAGATTAGCCCCTGGGGCATGAGAAGGCTAGACAAGGATGTGGAATAAATGGGAGTGGGAAGGTAATGGGGATAACTGGCGTAGGCATGAACATGTGATCAAGGCTTGGCTAATCAGATGTATCCTTTGCAAACCACACATCAGAAGCTAGTGGTACAAATAAGCAGCAACCAAGAGGATTTGTTCAAGTTGTAGCAACAGAGACAGCACAGCGTCCAGGATGGGGGCCAGCAGTGTCATGAGGGCAAGTGAAGCATCTGTTGTAGCAATTCTGCAAGCTACCCAGTATCTGTTCAACAGCCTCCTCTTCTGTTTAAGTTATCCAGAGTTAAATTAGCTTTGTTGCAGCTAAGAACGTGATGGAAACATGCCCCAGTGTTAGGTAACTTATCTCCATGCTGAAAATATTTTTTAAAACCTCACACTCTCTACCTCCTGATTCATACAACATTTACTGTTTATCCCACATGATCCCAGCCTAAGCCAAGACATCTCTATCATGCCTTGCTATATGTCCCGCAAGAGGTGAAGGAGGCTGTGTTTTAGGGATTGTTAAGGCCACAAGATAAACATGGACCATCTTTCTTAGCATTTTACTTTAGAATTTTACTTTAAAACGTTTCAAGAAAAATTAAGTAAATTTGCTAATAAATAAAAAAATTATATGGAAATAATCACATATATTATGGAATTGAATGCAAAACTTGCTGGACTTTTCAAAGCAAAACTGAAGCCTTCAAAGAATTTCCAGGCATATGGTTGTTCACAACTTGATACAAAATGTTAAGAAGAAGCATATTAGAGTCTCTGATCCCTCTGCCTGTGTTGTAGAAGATCTCTCCAGAACATCAAATTGCTTCGGGAATCTAGACTCCCCTTCAAAACACTACTGATAGAAAGAACAGCTAGTTATAATCTAACCATTAGAATTTAAATGCAAGTGCGGTATTTGAAATGGAAGAGCCTAACTGATCTTCGTTTATATTTTTATTAATGTATTTTAAAAGGCTCAGTGAGAGTCTTGTGCTGAGCAGCCTGACCCTTGAATGCTGGGCTTCTATAAATAATGACAATAACCTTTGGCTGCTACCAATGGGGCAACACCCACCTGGCCCCTGTATTAGCGAAGGTTCTCCAGAGAAACAGAACCAATAGGTTTATTACAAGGAATTGGCTCACATGACCATGGAGATGAGGAGTTTTAAGATCTGCAGTCAACAAGCTGGAGACCCAGGAGTGCCTATCTGTCGCTCCAGTCCAAAAGCCAGCAGGCTTGGGAGCCAAGAGAGGCAGATGTTTCTGTTTGAGTTCCAAGGCAGGAAAAGACCAAGGAAAAGTCCAGCTCAAGGTAGCCAGCTGAGCATTGGCGTTCCCCTGTATTCAGCCCTTTTGTTCTATTCAGGTCTTCAATTGATTGAATGAGGCCCAGCCACATCAGGGAGTGTGGCCAATGCACTTTACTCAGTCTACAGGTTCCAATGTGAATCCCATCCAGAAACACCCTCACAGACACACCTAGAGTAAGGCTTCGCCAAATGTCTGGGCACCCCATGACCTAGTCAAGTGGACACATAAAATGAACCACACAGCCCTATAAATACAGAAGTCCCAGTGGCCCCCTTCCCCATGCACCCTGGAGAGGCAGCAGGACCCACAGCTAATCTAGGCTGCCTTTCATGTACCAGCCAAGACCCCCGGTAGAAGTGCTGTTTCTCCCCTGAACCCTGGAGGTCAAATCTTCTGTAAGCACTGTAGGCTGCCAAACAAGGCTCATCCCCTTCCTCTCTACCACCAAGGTGAGGCCTAGGGTGACCCACTCATCCCAGTTCACCCACGCCTTTCCTGGTTTTAGCACTGCAAGTTTCGTGTCCTGGCAATCCAAGGCAAACCAGGATATTTGGTCACCCTAATGCAGCCTGATCCTGGAGGTGAGAAGCTGCCAACGTTTATATCCCTCTGGGCAAAGGACCCTTTCCTTTCTTCGTCCTTGGTATAGGGAAGAGAGGTGGGAACACGAAAGCTTGCTTTCTCACACCAGTTTGGTCTATGTCATAAGTCTAAGGCCCAGTCATTTCAAGTAAAAAGAATAAGCTCTTAGTACTACCTCTAGACCTAAGAAGTTGGTTCTTAACCAAAGAAGCCCAGTCAACAGTGTGTGCTCCAGCTCCCTGACCATCTCCCTCAAGGACAAAACTGGTGCAGACTTCTTGGGCTGGAGGCAACGTGATAATTGTTCCCCAGGATCCTCCTAAGGTCTGCTGGTTCTTAGGATTTTGCGGGGGGTTCTCAAAGTGCTCTCACATTAGTACCTGCTTTATGGGATCCTTCCAATCAAACATAACCCTGAACAGAAGTTCAATGTTGATATCCTCATCAAAGAATATTTATCCTGTGCCAAGGGAGCTTCAGAGCCATGCAGTGTTTATCAAAAAAGGTTTGGTTCCTGGTCTGCCTGGACTCCCCCAATACAACCCCAATCCCACCCCAAGATAACACCACCACCAGACACACACTGAATGGGGCTCTGAGCAAAGCAGGGGAGAGGGGGTGAGAGTGAGAGACAGAGCAAGTTGGTGACTTGTTTTCCCCTCTTTCTCTTTGATCTCAGATAATTTGGGAGATAATATTATTGCTGTTGGTTTTTGTGTTTTCACAAATAGGATGTTGCCTGCTTGCACTCAGAGGCTCTCTCAACAAAGGGAAGACAGAGACCTGTGAATATACAATGAAGGCAGAAAATGCATCTGGCTCTTGTCTGTCTGGTGAGCCCACTGGGATGGAGCTGACGCCGGGCCATGCGGGAGCTGGGGAGCAGCCTGAAAGGAGATGCTTATGTCCAGCCTTCTTGCTGTGATGGAACTGTATCCTCCCCCTGCCCCGATCTGTACCACATTCTTGGGGCAATATAATTGATTATTAACTGTTGCTGTTGTTGTTCTTATTGAAAGGCAATACACATGCATGGTGCCCAATTCAAGAGGCACAAAAGGGTCTCCATTCTACTCATGTCCTCAGCCCCCACTTCCCTTCCCCAGAGGCAGCCAACACCATCGACTATCTTTTCTCCTTGCAGAGATAGCCTTTGAGCACTTTGTGATGCAATGATCCAGCTGATGTTTGCAGCAGACACAGGCTTGAATTCAATAAACAATTGCTTGCAGATCCAAAGCCTGTCCAGCCACATGACAAAACCCCAGAAGCAGGGGTATTTTTGTGAGAGTTTTTTTTATTTTTTTGGTGGTGTGGGGGTAAGAACATGGAAGGCAGGGAGAGTCTATTGTCTCAAAGGAAAAAATAACAGTACCATAAGGAAAGAGAGAGAGAGGTAGGACAAGAGAACAAGATGGAGAGGAGAGAGACTGCTCTGTATTGAAGCACTCTATCATCTCAGCTCTCTCCCAAGGCATGATTCTGGAGTGTGAGTGCACTGCTGCTTCCCAGGGACTGAGCTGGCATTGGCGAAGGACAGGCAGAAGCCATCCTACCATGGGTCCAGGCCTGGTGTGCCTCCCCTCCACCAGTGGCTTCCCCACCTCTGTGCTGGGGAGCTCACTAATTCACATGGCACTCCTAGAAAACTTGGAATTGTCTGAAAGGTTCTTCTCTTATTTATTTATTTATTTATTTATTTATTTAGAGACATAGTTTTGCTCTTGTTGCCTAAGTTCCCCCTCCCAGGTTCAAGGGATTCTCCTGCCTCAACTTCCAGAGTAGCTGAAATTACAGGCATACGCCACCACGCCCAGCTACTTTTCTGTATTTTTAGTAGAGATGGGGTTTCACCATGTTGGCCAGGCTGCTCTAGAACTCCTGACCTCAGGTGATCCACCTGCCTTGGCCTCCCAAAGCACTGGGATTACAGGCCTGAGCCACCGTGCCCAGCCTATTTTTAAAAAATAGAATGATTGCATCGACTAGAATCTCTTTCTACACAATTTTATGGAAAGTCTAACTTTTGTCTTCTGGAATCAAGCTAACAGCCTGCATGGGCAGGTGGGGTGGGAGGGAGGTACTGAATAAAGGTAACTCTCCAATCATGGGCACCTGAGGGCAAGCAGTCATCTGGGGCAAAGCCAATGGGAGAGAACCCCCTACCCCAGCCCTCGCCAGTGGGAAGTGCAGAAATGTGGGATGGGATGCAAGAGGTGTATTGAGGCCAGTCCTGCCCCTGCTGCCAGCTCGGGGCACTCACCTAGCAGAGGATGTGACCTGAGAGACAGCCAGGAAAGATAATCTTGCCCTCAACCCAACTTCCCATCAACTCAGCAAGAAGGAAAGTTGTCTGCACCCCGTCTCCCACCCAGACAAAGCTTTTCCAAAGAGGCTGTGACACAGAATCAGCATTTGCTTTGCATTCCCATTAAATATAGAATTTCCACTGTTCTGGGTGTAGACCATACTAGACCATAGAAGGCCTGGACTTTGCCCTTCAGAGCTTATGGTATAACTAAATAGATCATAAACATGGTGAAAGTTAAACAGATGACCTGGCTGCACTTTGATGGTGGCAGAAAGAAGTGCTACAAGACAGTTCATGATAAATTGCTAAATGAACAGAAAAAGTATCATTGCCATAGGAACTCCACAGATGGAGCAGACAGCAAAGTCTCTTCAGAGAAGCTGAGATTTGAGCTGCATCTTAGAGGGTAGATAAGTTACACAGAGAATATAGAAGGTTATTGAACCTATCGGAGAAAATCAGCAGTCACTCAGAGCTCAGAAAACCCATCCCACTGCTTGGCCATAGACACTCAGGCCCTGACATCTGGGAGAATCGAGACATCGCCCAAGGTCAACAGTTGAGGCAGGTCTAACATTAGACCCTTCACTTCCTGCTTGCCCCCAGTCACGGCCTCTGGGGTCTTCCTCTCTCCCTTTGCCTCGTGGTGTTCCATCACCTGTCCCTGGTGGTGGAGGGACAAGTGGAAAGGTTTTCAGCAAAGCCCTAATGTGGGTCTCTGGGGTCTCTCCTCGGACCACCTCTCTCCCTTAGGAGAGCCCCTCAGCCTCCCTCTTTCCTCCCACTCGCCAATGGCTGGGTAGCATACACTCTTTGTGCTGCTCCCTCTTCCTTCGTGTGCTCCCTCACATCCAGGCGTGGGGGCACAGAAAGCAAGACACAGGAGAAAATTGCTGCTCATGTTCCCTCGCCTCCCTGCATTAGAGCTGTCGCTTCTAAATACATATGAGAGAGCCCAGCTCCGCCAGGCTCAGTGAAATCTGGCTGTCTCTGGTGGCTGTTCCCGCCCCCTCCTCCGTCTCCAGGGCAACCCCTCCCTGGAGGTACAACAGAAGGTACCCTGCTCCAGAAAGCCAGGGAGGCTGGTGGGGGCAGGATCGCAGCAGGGAGACAGGAGCCCGCCCGGTCTCTAGTGAGGGCCAGAAAGCCGCCTCCTGTTTTGGTAGCTGGCTACGCCTCAGAAAGGTGGAACACAGGCCCAGAGACCCTGAAAGGGAACTGGGATTCTCTGGAGAACAGCATTTTGGGAAACAAGTTACTAAAATCAAATGGACCCAATAGAAAGAAAAAAACAAAACTAGCTTACAGCCACCCCTCCCACTGACTTCCAAGTGAGATCCTGAGCGGAAGTGACAGGATCCAGGAGGTGCGCACAGGCTCCGCTCTCCTGAAGTCACACAAGAGGACACTCAGATTCCTGGGGCTGGGGGAGTGGAGCCATGGTCACCCGGGCCTCCTTGATTCACAGACCCAAACAGAAGGGAGGCCAGCACAGGACGGGGCCTTGCCAGTGGCTGTGCCCACCCCTGCGGAGGGCGGGGGTGGGGTGAGGAGCCTTACAGCAACTGGGCCAGGGCAGCCCCCATGCCTACCTCCCCAGCTTGGCATTACCCTCGAGGCTGCCTCCCACTCATGAGATCAAGATCTTCTGCTCCCCGAACCCCACGCCCTCCCCCAGGCCTCTCAGAGGTATTCCCCTACCAGGCTTCGGCCCCCTGGACTGTAGAGCATCCTATTGAGGGTAGGCATGGAGCTGTCAGGGCGCATGCTGCACCCCAATAAATCAGTGGTCTGGTCCCAGCTGTGCCTATGTCAGCTTGTTAGCCTGGCATAGATTACCATATAAATTGGATTTTTACTGCCATTCCCAGTTTTACTTTCTTAATTTACCTGTTTTAGTTCCCTCGGCCCTGGTGAGTCTCTTTCTCAAAGCTCTTCTATTCAGGGGGAAGATACATCCTTTCTGTTTGGACTCCAGGTCCACTCCGCCGAGCCAGAATTTTTCTCTTCTCACCCGTCTGATCCAAAATGGTGATGCCTCTGGATCGGGCCCACAGAATTTCTCTGAGTTAGGCAGACGTGTCATTCTCAATTTTGAAAGTAGCCCCTCCAAGATATGGTG
This sequence comes from Macaca mulatta, assembly GCF_049350105.2. NCBI lineage: Eukaryota > Metazoa > Chordata > Mammalia > Primates > Cercopithecidae > Macaca > Macaca mulatta. The sequence goes on along the minus strand of NC_133408.1, from coordinate 171,814,850 downwards.
GTGTGGTTTTAGTCTGTTTGTTTCATTCTGTTTTAAATACCTGCAGTCTCTTTTGACCTTGCCATCCTACTGGTCCTCTTCTCAGCTTGAATGGGCTTCTCAGTGGAAACCATAGCATGGGCGAACACATCAAACCAATTGCACCTCAGGCACTTTGCCCTACACAGACTCAGCTTCCCTCGAATGAGGAATCGTCAGTGAGCAGAAGGATTTTTGCCCCCACCAGTCCCTTCATCTCTCCAGCCCCACCCAAGCCATCTCGCTGCAGCAACTCGTTGCAAACCATCTCTGCTGCAAGAAAAGGAAAATGGCTCTGAAGCTGGCAGAAAGAGGGAATGGGCAGTGATACGGTTTGACTGTTCCCCCCTCAAATCTCATCTTGAATTGTAGCTCCCATAATTCTTACGTGTTGTGGGAGGGACCTGTGGGAGATGATTGAATCATGGGGGGCGGTTCCCCCATACTGTTCTTGTGGTAGTAAGTCTCATGAGATCTGATGATTTTATAAGGCGTTTTCCCTTTCACTTGGCTCTCATTCTCCCTGTCGCCATGTAAGATGTGCCTCTTGCCTTCTGCCGTGATTGTGAGGCCTCCCCAGCCACGTGGAACTGTGAGTCCATTAAACCTCTTTTTTTAAATAAATTACCCAGTCTCAGGTATGTCTTTATTAGCAGCGTGAAAATTGACTAATACAGGCAAGAAGCAGAATATAATAAATACCAGGCTCTGATGATTCCTGTTCAATTCCTCGTCTTTTCCAGGCTGCCAAGGACTTTCACTGCCTCGTGGAAAGACTGAGAACTGATGCTCAGTCCCAGCCCCTTAGCACGACTCACAGACCCAGTAAGGCAAAGCCTTCCCCTTGTCTGCTGCCTGCCCTTCCCTCTGCCACCAGCCAGGAGATGCAGATGGCCGAGTCTAGGAGTGCGGGTCCATGAAGGGAGCTTCAGCCCTGATCAAAGAATGTCAGGCTCTCAAGTCAGTAGCTTTTTATCTTGCTCACTATTGAACAGCCAAATCAATTCTTCCTTTTTTGCAACAACTTCCACTCTCACTCTGATCAGCTCACAGCTGCTGGAGAGAGATGCTTTTCTCTTGAGGCCACCTCCATGGTCTCGGTTGGGGTTTCTTAGAAAAAGGAGGAGAGGACTCCAACTGCTTGTGATCGTTTTGGTATCAGGAGTTATAATGCTATGGTCCCAGGGAAGCCACTGAACAAAAACGTCTCTAGAAACTGAACAATTAATATGCTCTAGGGGAGAGATTCACCTTAAAGTAAGAGAAGACAAAGGAAGGGGCTGGGAAGAAGGAACTGTCTTTGAGTGTTTACCTTGTGCAAAGTGTCAGGAAAGACAACTTGTACATACTATAAAAATAGTGTTTTTTACCCCATCAGTTCATCGCCTCTCTCTTACCCCTCAAACTTCTGGTCATCCAGACCCGCCTCTGTTCACCCCCACTGCCCCCACAACTCCCTCTATCCCTCACAACCACCTGCCCTCTCACTACCCCTGCACACACATAAACTCCAAAGGAAAAATGTTCAGCCAGATTCTCACATCTTTTTTGATGCAATCAGGAGAATGGGTGGATAGAATCAGAGAGGTTAGAGGTGAGGGGAAGCAGGAGGATCTGAGCCAGAAAGTCTAAGATCCTTTACATATTAAAAAAAAAGAAAAGCTAGAAAAGAGAGAGAGTGAGAAAACTAAAAAGGAGAGAGTTTGGGGATTTGTTTGTAGGTTCTGGAGAGATACAAAATAGACAAGAATTAATTGAACAGAAACAAAGTGCTCTGAATAATTGCTATGGGTTTGGGATTGTGTTAAACATTAAGAGATGCTCTTTGAGAGATACGAGTAAAGCCTGAAATTCCTTCTATAGTGCCATTTTGCTGATGTCTTTCTGTACCTTTTTACATGCAATTCTGTACAGAGACTGAGCTGTAAAGATCCACAATTATTCAGGTGACATAACAAGCTCATTTTGGATCTAAGATGCAAACTGTATGTAAAAATGTCAAACTTTATTCTAGACTTGAGTCAAGAGCACAGAGCACAACTTCTCCATGACAACCCAGCTACTAGGGTCACATCTCCAAAGGGGTACAGGAAAGTCAGACACTAGCCAGAGGGGCAGAGCAGTCACCTTAAGTGAATCTGAACAGGCCAGACATTGGCATTCTCTCACCGCCTAGCAAGGATTCCAGTTTCTTAGTAGAGTCAGTTTTTGTCGTTGTTGTTTCTTGAGACAGGGTCTCATTCTGTCGTCCAGGCTGGACCAGGCTGGCTCACTGCAACCTCTGCCTCCCAGGTCCAAGCGATTCCCCTGTCTCAGCCTCCCGAGTAGCTGGGATTATAGGCATGCGCCATGACACCCAGCTAATTTTTTGTATTTTAGTAGAGATGAGGTTTCACCATGTTGGCCTGGCTGGTCTCGAACTCCTGAGCTCAGGCAATCCACTGGCCTCGGCCTCCGAAAGTGCTAGGATTACAGGCGTGAGCCACCGCACCTGGCTAGAGTCAGTTTTATTGAGGTTAGGATGAAAACGAATTTCTCAGCTTCATAAAGGATATTTTTTGAAGTATCTTGATTGGGTGATCTCACATGATGCCACCTGGAACATTCTGTTCGAAACCCTGCGTTCTCCTGCAAGTTGTAACGCTGCCTTCACAGCATCTCCCTGATTTCTCTGACTTTGAGGCTGCACTGAACGAGCCACTTAGGGCCTTGGGGTTTATTTTGGTTCCAGGTACGTTTATCCCTTAATGAGATTAAGAAGCAGTTTTGTCTTCAGTGTCTGTTGTTGACTAATGCTTTAAAATAAAATGGTGGCATCTGACCCTTTTGAATCCAGTGAAACTGGGATAATTATGAATTTAAAACAGTTTCAGCAGTGATACACAGAAACGAAAATAATTAGGAAAAGACTTCTGTCTTCCTTCAAGTTGCCCCGTCTTATTCTTGTCCCCACATTTTATTATGAAAAAAAGTCACACATAATGCAAAGTTGACAGGATTTTACAGTGAACACACATCTCCCCACCAACTAAATTCTTCCATTAACACTTTCCTAGATGTTCATTCTCATGTTCCTGTCCATCTGTACATCCCTCTATCCATCCGTCACCCCGTCCTACTTTTGATGCATTTTAAAGTAAATTACAGGCATTACCACACTTCTCCCTAAATACTCTAGCATGGATATCATTAACTAGATTTCAAGATTTGTTACAGATTTCCTTTATTTTGAGGTATAATTTACATATGATAAAATGCACACATCTTAAGAGTATATTTGCTAAATGTTGACAAATGCAGATACCTGTTGCAACCCAAATCTACATGAAGATACAGAACTTTGCCAACACTCTAAAAAATTCTCTAGTGGCCCTTCTTCAGGAATTCTCTCCCCCACTCCCTGATACCTCAAGGCAATCACCTTCCTGACTTTTTTTGCAATAGACTCTCAGTTTGTTCTAGAACTTTATATAAATAGAACCACACTTCATTTTAATTGCAAAATAAGCTAACTTCTAGCCCCATTCCGTGTAGGCAATACTTAAGTATTGTTCCTTGCCTGGATCTAGAAAATGGGGAGTTTGCTTATTCCCCATAAAGATCAGAGTTCTCTGATCATCAATGCTTATGCTGGATGGTTTTGTGGAGCTGTCCAGTACAAAAGAGGCCTGTGAGAACATACGGAATGTCTAGTTTGAATGAGCCTCATAGTGGCTCCCCATAGCCCTTCCCTAATTACTTAGCATCTGGATCCTCCCGAGATCCAAGGGTCTTCTTGGGTACAGTTGTGCTCAAGTTTAGGAATCAGGGTACACAAGCCACTTGGGCTCGTGGAAACCCAGCCTGGATCCTATTTGCTTTATCTGTTCACCATGGAGGACTGTGGGCATTCCACCTTGGGTTCTCGGTCCCTTAATCTGAACTAAAGTGGGAGAGCCCTGCAGCATTTGTAACTAGGGAGAGATGCCTCATTCTCCCCATGCTCACTGTAGGAGGGATCAGCCCAAGGAAGGTGTTGTTGACCTTGCTTGTCACATAAGACCACCCACCAGCACAGGATGGGAAGCAGAGGGAAGTGAACAGACCAAGTTCTGAAATGTGCTCATCAACGCAATCTGTCCTCTGAACATTTTTGCAGCAAGTGAGCGGCAGGACGCAACTGAGTGGAAGAAACTAATCAACTAGCTTGGCTGACAGCATTAAAGGTGGGAGAAAAGGTATCCAGATGGCGGTGCCAAGGCTACACAGACGTATCAGGGCAGGATGCTCTGCCTCAGATACAGAGGGCTATCAGCTGAGATAGTCACATTTCCTCCCTGTACATGGATTTTTCCATCAGCCACTGTGGCCGTGAGTTTCAGCACTGTGGAGCTCTAAGATGATGAAGATAGTGGTGGTGGCGGTGGTGGTGGTGGTGGTGATGATGATGATGACGATTATCATCATATGGGGATTAAGGAGAAGATGCTGAAGAACACAGTATTCATACTCTGAGAGAACATATTCCAATCTTTTCCAGTACAGCCGCAGATTTATGGAGCACCTACTCTGTTGTACATGGCGTTTGGTACTATGGGTTCTAAGAAGATTCAGAGAGCTCACTGAATAGAGGTGCACTGTCCACGTGAGCCTGGCCAGCCCATGCTGGGTCTTATTCATCCTGCTGTAAAGTGAAGATTTTTTTGGAAACTCCTATGCCTGTATCTCAGAGGTGGATAAGACTGGATATTCACAGTAGAAGTTAAGCCAGAGGAGTGTAAATGTTAATCCACATGGGCAATGACAGGGAGCAGGAAGGAGGAAGATGAAGAGGAAAAGGAGCAGGAGAGAGCTAATTGAAATTAGCCTAATGTTTATAAATACTAAGGCCCAGATCTTGCTTTGATAGGACCGCAGGTGCAGAGATCGCTAAAGAGAAGAGTCCACAGGTTCAGAGTTTCTGATGTGGAGCTAATAAGAATGCTAATGGAGGTAATTAGAGACCAATTGATTAGCAAGGATGAATTGAGGAGTGTCATGGGTTGCTATGCATTAAAGCTCTAGGACTATGTATCCTGGAGGCATGAACCACATGGTGAAAGCCCCAGCTTCACAAGATAGAGTGGTGAGGCTGGGAGTCCCACACACACAATGAGAATGTGAAATAAACCTACAGCAGTTGGCAGGTGAGGATGCGCCCGCAACTTTACATAGAGGCCAAGGGCAAGTCAGTGGGAGACCAAAAAAGATAATATTTTTTTCTATGTCCTTTTGGCTATACATTCCCTACTTTGATTCTGGGATCTCTGGATATTCATTCAACAAATATACAATGACTTTGCACGCTGCCCCAGGAAGTACTCTGTCCTAATCTAATTGAAGAATAGCAGTTTACTTTCTTCCTATTTCCCTATCTGATTTATTTCCCCCTTCTCCTTTCAGAAGACAGTGCACAAAACAGAAAACAAAAGGAGCCTGATTATTTAAAAACTAAGGCAAGAGGAAGGGAAGAGTGGAATGGGCATTTCCCTGCTTCCTATGCCCTGGATGCATAATAAATATACATATGACAACTGTCCTCAAATTACTATCAAAGGTCAGGCTAAGAAATAAACTGGATGAATCAAAAGTGTTTCAGATATGGCATATGAGATAGAAAATAATGGACTGTGCTAAGCTCCAAGTAAATACGTCAAGGCCATGAATTGATCCTAGCCTTCCATGGTATCCATCTCAATTAAGAACCCTCTAGGAAAACTTTCTTGAGGATTTACTCATGACCTCACCTATTTCCACTTTTTTTTTTCTTTTTTCCTTTTTTTTTTTTTTTGAGATGGAGTCTCATTCTGTCACCCAGGCTGGAGTGCAGTGGCACGATCTCGGCTCACTGCAACCTCCACCTCCCAGGTTCAAGCTATTCTTCTGCCTTGGCCTCCTGAATAGCTGGGATTACAGGTGCATGCCACCACCCCTGGCTAATTTTTGTTTTTAGTAGTGATGGGGTTTCACCATGTTGGTCAGACTGATCTCGAACTCCTGACCTCATGATCCACCCGCCTCAACCTCCCAAAGTGCTGAGATTACAGGCATGAGCTACCTCACCTGACCCTATTTCTACTTTTCTTCACCTAAGTCCTAATCTCATACTGTCTCTGCTCCTGATTTCATCTGTCCACTATCACATTCCTTCCAGCACTGTCCAGGACTCTCCTTCCCTTAGTGGAAAAACCTAGACATGTGCCTCCTGGCTCCCTGTCATCCCAGCCCTAGGACAGCTGTTCAGATGAAGTCTCACCCCAGAAAGAGCCCTGAATCATCAAGACTTGGATCACCGGATGACACAACTATATGCTTCAAGGGGCAGAACCACACGGAAACAGCCAAAACAGGGCTCAGCCCTGGCTATGCCCACAGAGTGTCAGCTGCACTCAGTTCACATGGTCCTGGCCCTGGATGACAAAGCCAGGTTTGCCTTCCCCAGGATCCTCATGGCCTGACCATAAAATGGCTTGTTGAGCTTATGTTGGTCATCGTGCCTCATCTACCTGTCCATTTCTCTGTTGCTGTCTCTTGCTCCCAGAACACTCAGAAGCAGAGGCTGGGAGACAGAGGAGACTCTAAACTGGGTACCCCTGCACTCCCAGCAGCTGCAGTTCAGAGCACATTGCCTTCCTTGACAATTTAAAGGGCAGGAACTATCAGATCCCAGGTTTCTGTGCTCAGTGAAGCATTGCCAATTAAGTCTCTCTGGAGGCATTGCCTCTATGGAGAGCCACTTGCAAGAGGGCTGGGTCTCCAGGCATGGAAACAAGGATCCCCTATCTGGAGAGGCTGAGGGGTTCAGCTTCACAGAAGGGATGCTGGGGATGCTAATGTTTTCCTTGGGCTTTCCTACAGATGCTGGAGCTGATAATAAAACTCACCTTCTTCCAGGCATTTGGAGCCCTAACCAATCACATCCTTTCTAACCTCACAAACACACAGACTCATACACACGCACATGAATGCACACACATATGCACACATGTACACACACCAGCCTCCACTGTCCTAACAGGTGATATTATCCCCAATAGTACCTCCCTACCTGAGACATTCACAAGACCACTGCCCAATAAAAAGCTATGAAGTAACTTCTTCATAACCTCATTGTGCCACCAGGTCTCCATTACACTTTGCTTATCCACATCAATGTCATCTTTCTTATAGAGGTGGCTCCTAAAGGGCCTTGACAGGGCTTTACATTGGGGACCTCAGTGCCTGTTCAAGTCAACTCACAATTATTCTAATGGAGTAAATGGATGATCCAGTCCTAAAAAAGAACATCCTCCCAAATCACTGCTAATTGGATTTTAAATGTGTGATGGGATTTTGTGGCAGATGCTTTGCTTAATATGAAAAACGGTTTCAATTCTCTGATTCACAGTGGCTCTTGGGATGAGGTTAGGGAGAAGGCAGGCATTTGCACAGGTGTGCTGAGAGGAGGGAAGGAAGCCCGGCTGGGACAAAAAGAAGCCTGAGGGGACCATTTTCCAGGAGACCAATAGGGGTTAATAGTGTTTGCTTCTTTCCCACAGGAGCCCAAAGAGAGGGACCCTCCCACCTAGAAGAGGGAGCTGGAGGCTCAAGGGGAGGCTGGAGGCTGAGGGTTTTCCCCTTGTGCATGAAGTCGGGAGCTCATGGGGTTGAACAGAGTTTGGGGAGCCACAGCAGCAAATCCAGAGAGGACCTCGGAAATGAGCTCTTCCGACCACTTTGTGCACAGATGAGGACACCCACGCTAGAGAGGTCAGGACATGACGAAGCTAACACGGTCAGTGAGCACAAGGGCCAGGCTGGGTCTCGGACCTCCAGGCTGCCCTCTGGAGCTCCTTCCACCACACCCCACAGACATGCAGTACATGGTCTCACCCCAGCAAAATACCCATGGTAGAAGCCTCTCTTGCTGTGACAAGTGGAAAAGGCAGGTAGAAGCCCCAGGGCCATGAATAAGCTCCTCTTTTCTCCTTTGGACAGAGGGTCCTATGTGGCCACATTCACACATGCTCCAGGCCCAGCACGGCCAGTGGGAATGGGACTCATAAGAATTTTGGAAAAGAGAATCCCTGATTTCCTAGAATTAAGTTGTCTGTGCATTGCCTCATTCCCTCCCACATGCCACCTCTGTCACTGTCCAATCCTCACCAGGCTGTGGGCTCCCCAAGGGCAGGGACCGTGCACAGATCTTTGATAACTCCGAGCCCTAAACCAATGAATTACGCATAAAGGTGTTGGATATATACTGAATCAAGCTGTACTGGATTAGCTGGTCAGCAGCAACTGGCTCTGCAGTGACTTGGATATGTAAACGGTGACAGCAGCACAGGGAAATGGAGAGACAGCCCTTAGGCCGGGCTGCAAACACAAAGAAAGAGATTAAAGGACTGGGTTCATAGTGAGGGCATGGCCTCATGTGAGGGCCAATACCAATTCTAAGAAAATACATGTAAAATGTTCACAGGAATTTATAGGATACCTATGTGCCCGTGTGTACTCTAGAGAGGCTGCAGGTTGATTTACAAGAACACAGTTGTCGCTTTGGAGAGTCGTGTGGCCTCCAAATCAAAGAAATGCAAGGGCTGCAGTGCACCTCTTGAGGAAGCTCAGAAATTAAGAAATACTGGGGTTGGAAAGGACCTCAGAAATCACCTGGTGAACCCCTCTACCTACAGATGAGAGGCTGCCGGCGAGAGAAGAGAAGCAGAGAGGGAGGACTTGAGGCCTGGACAGGAGCCCAATTCCCTGCGACTACCTCAGCAGCTGCTCCCTGCCCTGCTCCATGGTGCTGCGTGAAGATAAGGCTCAGTGTGCCACTGAACTCTTGAGCTCCTAAGCACTCAGCTATGGAATGTGTGGAGACTTCCCTGGATCACAGCGAAGTAGCCACCTAACAACCCCATGAAACTTGGGTAGCGAAACAGCAGGATCCAAGCCAGACTTCAGGAGAAGGCAAAGACAATTGGAAAGGCCCAGGATCCTCTTTTCTCTCCAATGTCCCCTCCTGGATTCCTCTAACTCACTGGCCCTTACCCTCCACTGACCCTCAAAATCTGCTACACAAACAAAAATAACAGAGGGGAAGTAAACTGTGTATGTGGACAGAGCAAGAGAGTGTGGAAGAGGGTGAATTCAGAAGACCCTTAGAAAAAGTTTATTCAGCCAACAATGGTGCCCAAGGCTGTGCCAAGGACAGGGGGTCTAAGTGGGAACAAATGGGGTCCCTCTGCACTGGAGGCTTTCCCCTTCAGGGGCCTTTTACTCCCTCCTCCCTTCTGGCCTGGAGACAGAAATGCAAAGTCCTTTCCCATGGAAAAACTCACAGGGGCAGGGTGGCGGGTCAGGGGCTGTGCAGCCAGGGAAAGGGGTCCCTAGCATGTCCTTCCTCCTGGTGTAGCTACCAGCCTCCACTCTGCCCAGTACAGCTCCCTCCAAACCCAGCAGGACTCCCAGATCACAGCCAGCAAGAGGAGCCCACCTTGAAGCTAACAGGTGTGATCAGCTGCAGATCCTCCTGGGACTCTCCAGGCCAGAGAGCAGATGGGACTCCATGGTGAAGGGCAGAGGCCCTCAGGTGGGTGAAGTGTGTGGCAGGTGAGCAGATTCCTGGAGGCAGGCTGGCGTTAGGAAGTCTCTCCCCTCTGGGACTGCACTGTTCACAGGGCCAGGTGTGGTTGCTGTCACCTCATCCTTCCACCTGTGTCACTGCTGCCTTCGGGGGATGCAGCAGAGAGTGGCAGAAAGAGCACTGGACATGGAACTCTGTGGATATGAGATCTAATCCCAGCTCTAGCCCCGACCAGCTGTGTGACCTTGACCTTGAGCAAGACTCGCACCCTCTTTAAGCCTCAAACTCTTCATCTGCAAAATGAAGATAATACCTTCTCCCTCCCTCAGCTTCCTGCGGAGGATAAAGGGAATCACTGAAACAGATGCGGCTGAGATCTTTGGCCCATGAAAGGTGCTCAGTGAGTGCTTCATTTCCTTTGTCTTCCTTTCATGGCCTCTGGAAGGCTTAGCTGTTGCCCTTGGGAGCCCCTTTTCCAAACTATGACATCATGGGGAAAGAGAGGAGGAAGCAAATAATAACAGAGTTTACGACAAGGGAGCCACCATGCCAAAAGGTTTATAAGGATCTCTGTAACTCTCTGGATACAGTTTGTGAGTGAGGAAGCTATGATTCTGCTTTCAACAGCTAGTAAGAGGGAGGAGATGAGTACTTAAGGAAGAAATCGTGCACAAATAGAAAGGAGACTATTGCATCTAGGCTATTCCATGGACCTAGTCCTGTGTCTGGGCTCTGTGTGTGAACAGAGGGTGGGGAACAAGAGGCATGCTGGTCACCTCTGCACCTCTGCTGACTGGGCTGGGACTGAGCATGTTTGATGATAAATATTTGTGATGAAAATTACCTAATGAGCTACAAGATGATTATCTAGCACCAAAATAGTATTATCATAAATGTTACAAATTAAATTAGGCTGGCTTTGCTAAATCAAACAAATAAGAGTAATTGAAATTCTAATAAACCAAAGGATTCCGGACCACTTGGTCCCTCAAGATGTTCTCATCGATTTAGGTATTTGCTTTGGACTATGTGGGTTAGAGATGAAAACAGTGATCTGGTCATCTGTCAATCCAATTGTTTTAATGAACTTCTACCAGTGAAGTGAATGTGTGTGCCGAGTGTGGTCTAAACTAGGGAAGTTCCTCCAGTTATTCTAGTTCCACATCTCACAGTGACTTCTGGCTTTGGTTCTTTGGCAAAATTATATCATTCTTTACTTTTAACTTGTGGACAGAGATGGATTTTAACTTTTGACATTTTTATCTGTAGTTTCAGAGAAGACCATTTTCTTTGGGGATTGGCTGAAGTGAACGAGATGGTTTTCTTTATCATCATTAAAATGTTGAAGCCCCACTTCAAATAATGTATTATAGAAGAAACTGGTCTTCTCTCTTTCAATTACGGGGAGATCACCCTTTCTCTTCTTGATCTTTCAATTCAGCCACTATTTGAAATAATCAATATTTTCAAACAAAAGCACTTAGACATTTTCATTTGCACCAGCACAGAATTGAATTGAAAAAATCATTTTTGAAACTGAAGGCTTTTGTTAGGATGATTGTGTGGAGACAGTGCTCTGTACTTACTACACCATTTCCGCTTTCTAAACACACAAAGGAAAACCATATTTTGCAGTCTCCCTTGCAGTAAGACCAGCGCCACATGAATGAGTTCTACCAATAGGATGAATGGACATGAATGAATGAGCTCTACCAATAGGATGAATGGACGCGATGCAAGACATTTCTAGACCTGATCCTCTACCACAGTTACCTTAGAGGTCATGTGTTTCAGATGTTGTGTCTGCAAGATGAAGACTTAAGTGAAAACCTCTGTACACTAACCACTAACCACTAACACAACTATGCAACAGTATTTCAGATTCAGCTACCATTTGTAGAGCTTTGTCCATGTTACAGGTAATAACATATCTGAAGATGTTCTCTATGCCTATCCTTATCACAAAATAATCTGACCTTCTTTCCAACTCTGGCCACACATTTTGGTCAATAAATCAATCACCTCTTGTTTGTTTTTACAATATCTTACCAAGAACTTATTCCTTTGATAAGTCAATTGGCAATAAAGAAATAAAGCTGGCCAAGTGCAGTGGCTCACGCCTGTAATCCCAACACTTTGGGAGGCCGAGGTGTACGGATCACGAGGTCAGGAGATTGAGACCATCCTGGGTAACATGGTGAAACCCCATCTCTACTAAAACTACAAAAAATTAGTCGCACGTGGTGGCAGGTGTCTGTAGTCCCAGCTACTCAGGAGGTTGAGGCTGGAGAATGGAGTGAACTCAGGAGGCGGAGCTTGCAGTGAGCCAAGATTGCACCACTGCATGCCAGCCTGGGAGACAGAGTGGGACTCCATCTCAAAAATAAAAAGGAAAGAAAAGAAAAGGAAAGAAAAGAAAAGAAATAAAGTTTAACTTTAGTAATGAGACACCAACTATTGGCTTAGGGCATCTCTTGCTCTAATTTTCACAACAATCTAATGGATAAATATGATCATCCCCATTTTACAGATAATAATTTAATTTCTTTGAGACTCGAATAAGTTAAATAACTTGTGTTAGTTAAATAACTTGTTGATATAACTAGGCAAATAAAAAGAAGCCAGGGTTTAAACCCAGACTTTCTAATTTCGTGCTTTTATTTAAAACAAAAACAAAAACACTACACTGTCTCTTGACTGTAGGATGAAAAGAAAGAAGAAGAATTTACAACACGATGTGAAGGGTGTCTTTTATGTGTCTTCAAGCCAGACCAGCCTCAGGCTGAAGATAAAGAAATGAGCAAAAATAATCCCTGCCTTGGAGGAGCTCGCACGGAGACAAGTCAGATCTTTGTTTTTCATTGATGTTATTTTTTAGAGCAGTTTTAGGTTTATAGAAAAATTGAGTGGAAAGTCCAGAGAGCTTCCATATACCCCTCCTTGTCCATCCTATTAGTAACATCTTGCACTGATGTGGTATATTTGTTACAATTGATGAGACAAAATTGATACATTATACATTTTTCTTTTGCACGAATTTATTCCCATACAATATTCTAAAAACACCCCTTGGTTTGTGTATAAACTCTTTCCCTTCATTTTTAAATTGCCTTATAACAACTGGTTTCTTGCTTTTCTTTTTTTTTTTTTTTCTTTTCTTTTTTTTCATTTGGGCTATTCTCTGAAATCTGCCTTTTTTTTTTTTTTTTTTTTTTTTTTCAGGAAAAAAAAAGAGAGATAAAAATGCTGTGTCCAGAGGACAGGGTGGAGAAAAAAAAGACAAAAATAAATAAATAAAGCATCAAATATGAAGATTCCCACAGATAATGCATTTACAAACACACAAATGGTTACAACAAAGACAGCCATGATGAATGGGTATATACATATGTACACATATATATGTACAAATCCTTGCCCAGCAACCAGCTATGGCATCTAGGGAGCTAAGGCCAGTCTTTGCATTTGCCCTGAAGGCTCCCTTCTCCACAGCACCCCTTGTTTTGGGGTTTCATGGAGTACATGAAGCTCCCACAGCTCCTTGGGGGCTGGGCAGGGGATATTGAGATGAGAGGGTCTTGGCTCGCAGAAAAGGGAGAGGAAGGATCCAGGAAAACCATAACCCACACTTCTAAGCCACCCTTGACTACCCTGGGAATCTTGGCCCCTTGGCCCCTTGGGAACCACATCATAGCCCTTGTCCCTTTACAGATAAAAAGGAGATCTATTTCCCACCCAAACCTCCTTCTTCCAGAGCAGGTAGGAAGTAAGGGGAGATCATGAGGGGAGAGTAAGGGGATATCATGAGGGGAAGAAAATGGCTCCAAGGGGTTGGGGTACATGAGAAACCTCTGTTCTTTTGCAGGCAAGAGCAGAAGAGGAAGCTGGCTGCATTAGGGTTTTCTTCTGTCTGATATCAGGGAAGGCCAGCCGCTAGTCCTCCATAGGTCCAAACCTTGAGGAAAAGGAGGGTAGGGGGTCAGTGCTAACACTTGACATTTCTATGAAGTCATGGCAAATTCCTCCCTGGAGCACCAAGCCCCAATTTTAAAACTGTGCTTGGGCAGGGAGGCTGCTGGAGGACACCACCATCCCGGTGCTCCTGGGCCAGCCAGGAGGGCTGATGTTCCTTTTGGAGAGAGGTAGAGAATGAGGATGAAGATGGAACCCTTTAAAGGAAGACCATGCCTCAAGTCTAAGGATGGAGCCAGCACCTGTCAAGGATGGGGAGGACTTTTCCCAGCAAGAGGAGCTGGAGAAAGAAGAGACTAGAACTTCTTTCCCCTCTTCCCAGCAACAAGCAGCTGGCCAGGTGCTCACCAGGAGGGTGCTGGTGGTGTTGGTGGTGACAGTGAGGCAGATGTCCTTATGATGCCCCACTGCCTTGCAGGGAGTCAAGTTAAGGCACCCTGGGATGCAAGGTTTGTTGCTGTCCCTATCCTGGGAGGATACTGCAGAGGACTGGATGAGTGGTGGCTAAGGCTGCTACTGCTATGTCTGGGAGGCCTGGGCCTGGGCCTGAGCCTGAGCCCCCGCTGCTGTCACTGCCACCTTCCCGTGCTGCTGGAGATCAGAAAGGCTGTGTTTGTGCCTGTGTTTTCTAAGGGATGTTTCAGATGGACATGCCCAACTGCAGAGGGTGGGTGTCCTCCTTGATGTGCTTCACTGTAGCATAGACAGGTGCCCTTCTATGAGGCTACATCCATGTATACTGGATGATAGCTGTGACACTTGGAGGGCTAGTGTCTGCTGTGCCGCTGTGTGTGAGACAGTGAGCTAGAGAGTGTGAAGGCCTTCTCACATCCCAGGGGCACATGCACATGGGCCATCCCTGGCCTGGATCTGTGTGTGCTGCTGGAGGTGGGAAGGCCCCTGGCAGTTGGAGCAGTGGTATGGTTTGGCCCTGAGTGAATACAGAGGTACTGGAGGGGTAGCAGCTGTTGGTGAAGGTCTTGGAGGAATGTGGAACCTGTGGGGCTTACCTTGGTGTGGGGCTTGGAGCATGTCAGCATCTCTAACTTCCAGTAGAATGTTAGTGAACACACTGGCACCTTCATAACATGACGTCAACATTTTCCAGAAGCCCTTTTATTGTATAAAGCAGGGTACACCCAAGGTCATATAGTAAGTTCGTGATAGAGCTGAGATCTGAATCCAGGAGCCCAAGGCTCTGTCCATTTCCTTTTGCCACAGCTCCCCTCACTCTCATAGGTCACGCCATCTTTCTTTCTGATGGTCATCATTCTCCTTAGGGAAGAGGGCCTAAGGCTCATTTATCTCAGGCAGCCCTGTTACCAGCATTGCGGCTTCTTTTGGCCCCATGTGTGGGCAGGGGGTGGGGTGGGGGATGGGAGATAAGAAACCACACTGCCACCTCCAACACCTTCTACTTCCCTCCCGTTAGGCTGACACTGTTTTCTTGGAGAGGTCAAGAACCACCTGCAGGGCTTGTGAGGCAGAGGGAGGAGCAAAGACAATCATGGGAAGCCAGATGTGGAGGGTCAGAGCTGATCAGGCTGTGGCCCCAAGAGAGCCTGAGGGCACCGGACTGGCAGGGGTCCACCCTGTGAACAGCATAGGGATCACCAGGATGCATAGGCTAAGCTGCTCTGACTTGGCCTCCATCCACACCCATCCTGAGGGCAGGGAGGGGTCCAGGGACCAGGGACAGGTGCTGCCAGCAGGGCAGAACGGAGAGATAGAGCTTTATGTTCTCCATGAAACCCCAAAACAAGGGGTGCTGTGGAGAAGGGAGCCTTCAGGGCAAATGCAAAGACTGGCCTTAGCTCCCTAGATGCCATGGTTGGCTGCTGGACAAGGATTTGTACATATATATGTGTACATATGTATATACCCACTCATCATGGCTGTCTTCGTTGTAACCATTTCTGTGTTTATAAATGCATTATCTCTGAGAATCTTCATATGTGATGTTTTATTTATTTTTGTCTTTTTTTTTTTTCCTCCAGTCTGTCCTTGGGACACAGCATTTTTCTCTTTTATTTTTTCCTTAAAAAAAGGCCACAGCTGGCGAGGACTCAGCCTTTATCCTGCTGACAAGCATGGTATTCTCAGTCAGCCCTGAGATGGTGGGGATGGAAGGCCAGACATACAGGTTAGGACTGAAGTGGGAGTCTTCCATTCTATCATCTCTCTCTTCTTCCTGTCCTCTTATTCCTTCTCCTGTCCAGGACTCTAGAACTTCACTGCAATGACTGCTGTGGAGACGCCAGGGCCAGAGACAGAGTGCAGGAGGGGCAGCATTTGCTAGAAGCAGTGCTGCAGTGCATGCTACTGAAAACCCCAATTCCTCCACACCCACTCCCTTGGGCGCACTGGACAGGAGATGGTGGAGGAAACACAGTACATTATGATGAATGAAAGCTCACAGTTAATATTGGGGCTCACTCCTTTTGTTGTACATTCTATGGGTTTGGACAAAGATATGAGGGCACCTTTTCACCACTACCATTCCATACAGAGCTGTTCCACTGGAGTGGGAATCAGAGAAAGGGTTCATGAAGTCTAAATATAGTTTGGACTTTAAAAATGGATAGAGGCCAGGCACGATGGCTCACATCTATAATTCCAACACTTTAGGAAGCCAAGGCCGGAGGATCACATGAGCCTAGAAGTTCGAGAGCAGCCTGGGAAACAAAGTGAGACCCTGTCTCTAATATAGATAGATACAGATGTATAGATATATGGTTACAGTGGTATGCACCTGTAATTCTAGCTATTTGGGAGGCTGAGGCAGGAGGATCCCTTGAGCTCAAGAGTTAGAGGCTGCAGTGAGCTATGGTGGAGTCATTGTACTCCAACCTGGGCAACACAGCAAGACCCTGTCTCAAAAAAAAAAAAAAAAAAAAAAAAAAAGGTGGGGATCAGATTTTCAGAGAGACCACGAACCATAAATAAAACTAAAGAAGAAAGAATATACAAGACATTATTTGACAGATAGTGGGTATGTCACTCTGTTTTAACCAGAGGCTCATTTTTGGAAAGGTGACACTGAGAGTGAACACTAATTTGGCACTCTTATATGCCAGGCAACTGATAAACATTTTATATTATTTCATTTAATCCACAGCATAATTTATAATATAGGTATTACTGGTAGAGGGTCTTCACTGCAAGTTGTCCACATTCTTGG
This sequence comes from Macaca mulatta, assembly GCF_049350105.2. Classification (NCBI taxonomy): domain Eukaryota; kingdom Metazoa; phylum Chordata; class Mammalia; order Primates; family Cercopithecidae; genus Macaca; species Macaca mulatta. The sequence continues at coordinate 171,798,096 of NC_133408.1, read as the reverse complement.
CGTTTTGAACAAAGAATTGGGCAAATTCCACAACAAAGTAAGGAAAGAATGAAGCAATGAAAGAGCAGAAGCAGGGATTTATTGAAAATGAAAGTACACTCCACAGTGCGGGAGCAGGCCCAAGTGACAGCTCAAGGGCCCAGATACGAATCTTCTCGGAACCAAATACCTCTAAGTGGTTTCCCATTGGCCACTTCATGCTCACCTCATGTAAATGAAGTGGTGGCCTGCAATCAGTCTGACTGGTTGCAGAAAGCAGCCTATCAGAGGCTGAAGTGAAGTTACAAAGGTCACACTCCTGTGCAAAGCAATTAGAGGCTAAGGTGAAGTTACAAAGTTGCACTTCTATCCAAATGAAGATTCCACCTGCAATCAGTCTGATTGGTTGCCGACAGCCAATTTTCCATCTGCTAGGTAGAAAAGGTAGGGGGTTTGCAAAAGGAGTAGCCTCTGTTCCTTTTGTTACTTAGGTGTGGAAGGTTAGGGTTTTCCTTTCAATTTAGTTCCAGGAAGTCCATGTGACACAGCCTTAGGTTCCCTGCCTCCAGATCCTATTTTCCTGCCTCATAGGTGTCATCAATACCATTTTAAATTAACAGGTATACAAATTAAAGCTTGGAAGGGGTTTTTAAAATGTTTGCAAGGTGACACAGCAGGTATGCAGAAGATCTGGGATGCAAAGTTGGGCAGAATGAGTCCAGGGTTCTTTGTCTCAGAAACTACACTATAATCCCTGCGGGGTAAAACCAAAATCAGACAGCAGATAAGTAAAAAAGGTAAATTGGGAGCTGTTTGAGATTGAATTGGGTATCATGTCCGGCTAAATGATTGTTTTCTTTCAGCAAAATGGTTTTCAAGAAATGTATATACAAGTATTTTGTTTTAGTAGTTGAGACCAGGAAGCCAAGATAGGTATGGATTTATAGAACCTTGTCTGTTTCATAACAGCTCATCAAGGCTATAGAAACCAAAACGCTGTTTAGGGGAAAGACCTGAGAAAACCCTACTGGGGGACTTTGTCTTGAAGATGATCTGTCAAGTAACCCAAAGAGAGAGGCAGAGAGCTAAGGAAAAACCAGTAAGAGGTCCCTGACATCATTCACATGCTGGCCCAGAAAGGTCTGGGCATGAGATCGTGGCTGTAGGGACTTAAATAAAAGTGAGGTTATGGCAGGAAATGTGAAGGAAGAATTGAGCAGTCCTGGGGATGAGGGAAATGTGTGGAGGGGTTAAGGTAACTGGAGGAATGATGAAACTATGTTTAGAAATCCTAAAGGTCAGAGGAGGGGATAGTGTCAGAGAGAACACAAGCTGGGATTTAAACTCTTGGACACCATCTGGCCAGGGACAATCTGGTGGCACTGTCCAGAAGAGTTGGAAATAAAGTCTCGAGTTTGACAAAAGGGTCGACTGTAGAGTTCCGGATCTGAGCATTGCCTCCACACTACAGATGAGGAGTGCATGCGTGAAACCAGAGAGGGGAAAAGAAATGCCTGGAGCATGCGTGGAGGAAGTTGGCATGATGCAGCAGGGACGGAGAGGGACACTCAGAAAGGTGGCAGGAGGATCAGGTGGGCAGGGCTGAGCCTGGGAGTAAGAGTTCCAGAGGGAAGATTGAGGCATACTTGTAGGCTACACTGCCTTGAGACTGGAGGGGACGGAGGCTAGGACAAGGCCTTTGGGGTCACAAACTGGAGATCACAGAGCAGAGAAGGGAGAAGCAGCAGCCTTGGAGTGGGAGAGGCATCAGGGCTGTGGAAGCAAAGACAGAACGTGCCTTTCTTCGGGCACTGAAGGCCCAAGAGGACGGATGTGCTCAAAGCTCTTGTTCAGACGCCAAGGGGACACACGACATCAGAGCTCAGTGACTGTGAGGACTGGACCCAAGCAGCTGACTCCAACGGGCAGCAAGAAGAGCTGGTCCCCCCAGAGCCCCCAAACACACTGCAGAAAGTGCTGTGGTGGTAACAGCTGCCGCCTCCAGAGAGGAACAACAGGGTGTATGGGGTGGGGGAGGGAGACCAACTCCATGGATATTTTGACTTTCATACCATATATGAGTATTAGCCATTTGAACAAATGAAGCATTAAAAATAGTAACAGATAGAAGAAGTACTGATTAGGACCAAGAACCAGGGCTAAAAGGAGTTAGGGAGCTCCAGGGGAAACAGGTTAGGACTGTGAATGTCAACAGAATCCCACGCACGGAGCCGCACAGAGCCTGGCTCAGCCAGTCTGCCGTGTGTACACACACAAACATCCATACACAAGTTAGAGGTGGGAAAGCAGTTTTTTCCTCTGAGTAGAGAACATGCAGGAGGCTTAGATCCTGAGATCTGGCTCTACTTTTAATTCCTTCATGAGTTGTAGCAAGAAAAATCAATCAGAAGCAAAGACGAGGCTCCTCCTCCTTTTTCTTCTTTGTCTTTTGGTCTTTTATTCCCTCCTTTCTATTTTTTTTTAAGGTCTTGATATCATACGCAGTGGATTTAACAACGTATTAAGAGCTGGTTTTATTTTTTATTGGAAAGAAATGTTAGTTTAACATCAGCCCAAGGAGAACATAATTAGGAAGGCAAATCAGTTCCCAGGAATGATCAAATGGTACATTTCAATACAGATGGTAATGATTTAGGGATTATCCACTGGCTTTGGGTGATTCATGCTAGTGTTCACCTCCATCAGCTCTGCTAACCAGGAGGTAACTGTGGAATCCATAAAATCCTTTAAAGCAAATTCAACACTCCCAGCAGTCACCCAAAGCCTAGTTTTTCCCCATGGGATTGAATGTACTGTTGTCCATTGTTTGTGTACTCAGAGGGGACAAATGTTAGAGTCAGTACTCAGCATCAGGTCATCAGAATCTGGGGATAGTTTTCTTTGAAACTCATTCTGTGCTCTCACTCTGTCACCATCCATACATGTGTGTGCACACACACAGCAAGTGTGAGAAATGATAATATCCCAGGGTAATATCATTGCTGAGTATAGGTGTTAATAATTCAGTTACTCTCTTCAAGCCCAAGTCGATGTCTTACAGCACCCCTGTGCCCCAGGCCCACACAAACAGGAAGCCAGCTTTGCTTGGAATGATTGGTTGCTGGTTTTTGCTCCCTTAGATAGTTTAAGTTCCAGGAGTCTCTTGAGTTCTAGAGTTAAGTTATTGAAATGGGAGAAAAAGCCAGTGACAGAAAAGGTAACAACCTATGGGCTGGATTCTGCCAGCTTAGAGCTGGGTGCTGGCGCTGAACTGCAGACAGCATCTCACTCATTGTTTCTGTTTTCTGATGCCATCATGGCAGCCTCATAGAGCAGGGGAAGTAAGCTGGCCAAGTCCGGGGCAGAGTGGGGCTCCAGGAGGATAGGGCAGGAGGCTGAGCTCAGGCTGCACTTTACTCTGGCAAGGGCACCAGGACCACAGGCTTCAGTGGTCAAGTCCAATACAAGGCAGGTGGTCAGGCAAAGATTTTGTGCATTCTGAGTGTAAGAGGCAGTCCTGGAGATGCAGTTTGTGGACTAGAAGTTTCAGAATTTAAGGATTTTCCAAAACTTTGCAGAAACAATCCAGCAGCCTGTTTGACAGTGTAGACCTGTCCTGAACACTTCAGGATGTTTGTTCATCTTCTACACCAAATTCACTTCTCACTCACCAAATATGCCTCGAGTGCTTTAGGATAAAGAGGCTCAAAGCACTATGGGAGCTTCAAAGAAGGGGCCATTAACTCTGCCTGGGAATTCTGGGGAAGGCTGCAGTTTGACCTCATGGCTCCTGGAGGAGTTCCTGGCAGCAGGAACAAGTGTCTGACAATTGCCTTCTGAAATGAGCTCAGAAATCCAGAAACAAGCCTTTCACTTGAGAATTAAGCCTTATTTGGGCATAATTAGGCTTCTGTGTTTGGAGTACCCGGGCTGCGTATAGGACAATCTGCTTCTTTGGATGACTCCACCAACTGGAGAGAAACCAAGTACCTTTCACAACCCAGGCAGCAGGATCAGGACGTGGGGTGTTTTGCACATTCCAGGAGCCCTTCTGGCATAAGAACATTGGAGAGAAAGAATTCACTAATATTAATGTTGAAGACTCTGGCGTCCAGACAGGATCTTGCACTCTGAAAACTCTGGCCCACCATGATAGTAGGCAGCAATGGGAAATGAGTCAGAGAGAATGATTTATCTTCCTCCCCAGGAAGCCTGCACAGCATCACAATGCCTATCTCTTCTAGGTGATCCTTATTTACTAAGAGTTCCAGATTCCAAGATGGCCCCATACATACAGCCCAGGAGAAAGGAGCTGCACCAGACACACTGGAATTTGAGCTTTAACTGTCCCACTAAAGCTTGTCAGCTGTGTGTTCCCCACAGGAGTACTTCCCTCTCTGCAAAGAGAAAGAATTAAAGACTCTCCTTCCCGTAAGAGGATCACGATGGCCTTTAGCACACACTTCTGCCCTGACTGTGTGTGCCACTGAAGCAAAACCAACCTCCTGCCAGAGGGTGCCTGCCAAGAGGTCAGCAGCAAGATAAGCCAGCCCAGGAAATCTGGATCCAGGTGTGGACAAGGGTGGATCAGAAGCAAGAAGGCCAGGAAAGCAATTCAAGAGGGCAGGAAACATCTGGAAGGTTCATGCCTCCCTTGAGGGCTTTGAGGGATGGATGTTGTCCTGTCTGGTATCAGGAAGCAGGGCTCTAGCCACGAGCTCCAAAGAGCTGGTACAGAACTGTCTCTGGGGCTTGAATGGACGAAGCCCAGAGGCCAGTAACTGAAGCCAAGGAATAAATTCAGAGTGGGAGAAGAAAGGGCAATTAGACGCTGCGTTGGTTTGGAAAACTACTGGGCTAGGACCAAGATTATAACTTAACAGTCAAACATAACAACAATGGTAAACATAAGGGGTTCATTCTTCTAACATTCAACAATCTTGCTATGCTCCAGGGGTACAGATAAATAAAACTATTCCCTTATGGCAAGGAGCTCACAGAAAGTTGGAGGAAAACAGCCCTGTAAACTCAACATTTTAACAGAGCAACTGGAATGCTTTAGGATAAAGAGGCTCAAATTCCATGGGAGCTTCATGGAAGGGGCCATTAACTCTGCCTGGGAATCCTGGGGAAGGCTGCACAGAGGTGGAGACATTTTGAACTGTGTTTTGAATGATGAATACCAGGTTCCTCGGTTGGAAAGAGAGGCAAGCGTTCCAAACAGAACAGAGAGAATACCATGGGCAAAAGCAGAGCTCTGTGCAGGACTGTAGCACGTCATCAGAGTATGGAGTATTGGTGTGAGGGGTCCTTAGAGGAGAAGCAGAGGGCCAGGGGGAGGCGGGGAGGGGAGAGAGACGACAGGACCAAATCAGGGAGAGTCAGCATAGCTGGTCTGAATGTGGACCTGACCCACAGATGGCAAGGGGCCGCTGAGAGTCTGTTGACATTGATTAGGCTTCTTTGGTTATAAGCAACAGAAACAAGGTCTCACTGAAGCAAGAAAAAAGCATGTCATAGAGGGAAAACAGGTGGTTCCCACACCTGATGGAGAATGGGGAGTGTAGGGAAGGGACTGGAATCAGGGCTGGCCTGGACTGCAGACAGCAGGAACAGGCCACAATGTCTTTAAGGAGCTGTTGCCCCCAGGACAAGTCAATTTCACCACACTCCACTGGCCAGCCACAGTCCAGGGGTCTGGCACAGGGCTGGGGTCACATGCCCGCCTCCTGGTTGGCAGTCTTACCAAGATCATCCACTGTGGGTGGTGCTTCCCCAAAAGGAAATCAGGGTTCTAGAACCAGTAGAAGGGGATTGACACAGGTGCTGCCAGAGCTTGATACTTGTGTGCTTCTAGTCTTTAAGCCAGAAAATGACAAACACACAGTGCAGGGACCACCTAACTTTTCCTATAAATGGCCAGAGAGTAAATATTTTCAGCCTTGTGGGTCATATGGTCTCTAAGGCAGCTACTCAACTTGGCTGTTATAGCCCAAAGCAGACAGACCACACATAGACCAATGTGTTTACTGCATGCCAGGAAAGCTATATTAATAAAAACATACAGTGGGCCCAACTGACCCCTGGTTTAGAGCCATATTAGGGCATAAGAGAAATACAGAAGGTTAGGAAACTGAAAGGAAAGAGACCAAACCAGAAACTGGCCTGCCTATAAAACTATGTCCTGGCCAGACGCGGTGGCTCACGCCTGTAATCCCAGCATTTTGGGAGGCCAAGGTGGGCGGATTGCCTGAGCTCAGGAGTTCGAGACCAGCCTAGGCAACACGGTGAACCCCCGTCTCTACTAAAATACAAAAAAATTAGCCAGGCATGGTGGCGTGTGCCTGTAGTCCCAGCTACTTGGGAGGCTGAGGCAGGAGAAATGCTTGAAGCCAGGAGGCGGAGGTTGCAGTGAGCCGAGATCGCGCCACTGTACTCCAGCCTGGGTGACAGAGTGAGAGAGACTCGGTCTCAAAAAAAAAAAAAAAAAAAAAAAAATCCTATGGGCTGTCATGCTAAGTGTGGCAAAGCTTTACAAACTTCCTTTTCACAAGCATTAAGTTCTGTTTCTTCATGCATTCAACTTGTTTCTTAATTGTTTGTTTCCGAAGTGGGTTCCATTTGTTCGGTGTGTTTTGTAAGCCCTTCATCCTGGCAAAGGTAGCCGCAGTTCTCCTCAGCAGGATACCAGGCACGTATTGACTGTTTTTTGAAAAAATTGCACTGTAACCACAGGTTTCTCAGTGTGGTACACCTGTATTTATTGGAGTCAGTTTTTAGAAATACAACAATACAACTGCTTCCACACTTTCCGGGTTGCTGTTTTACTCCCTGCTTGCAACCCTCGGAGCCTTTCTCGGTACTGCTCTAAGTCATGACAGCTCGGGCAAGAAGTGGCTGGAACGCAGAGATGGTGTGCACAACCGTGGCCAGGCAAAAGCCTAGCCCTCTTTTGTAATCACCTCTTCGGTGTGAGGCAATATGCTGTGAATTAGTGTGTTCCAGGCCCAGAGTGGTAACATATGGTGTATCTCTGCTCATTCTACATTAAATCCTGACATTTTGCAGCTGTCAAGATAAAGCTGTTTATATGAGTAACATTGTAGTTTGTTTATAGGGAAATAATGTGTAGTAAGTTATGATTAATCAAGGTGTCTCAAATCTGCTGGAGGCTTCTAAATAGATTTGTTTTCACTGCCGTGCTTTTCGTCTCCTAAATCAGGGGTTTAGTTGCCCCCCACCTCCTTTGTCCGGCTCCTGTTTGTGGTCTTGTCCCCTGTGAGATGGATGAAGAGTGAAGCCAGGCCACAGAGAAGCAAGAAAATTCAGGATACGGCGTGTGCTAGGTGACAGGAAGGACTCACCTGAACTCTTCCAAATCCCAGAAAGCTCATCAGAGAACCGCTGTCTTCCTCATTCCAGTATCTCTGTGTTTGGAACCCAGATCTCCAATAGCCCATCCTCCTGAGGACTTGCAAGTAGGTGTCCAAGGCTCCTGCAGGACATACAGTCCATTTAGTTTTGGTTTTCTGGGGTCCAAGAGGTCGTGGGGCCTTGAGGCAGTACAGATTTGAGGGGTCTCAAGTTCTAGAGATCATAGGATCTCCTTGTGTCTGTAGCTCTGGGTTCGAATGTCCTCTCTGGAGGATAATTACTTGGAACTCCAGACTCCTAAAAATGGGGAAGACCCTTAATGAAGCCTTGCAGGACCTTCCTCCTACAGCAAGATTCCTTCAGCATCGCTGACAGCTGGTCTCAGGCCACTGCCTACTCTCTTTCGACAGGGAAAAGCAAGGTAACTTGTAAGATTGGGGAAGTTCAAAAACTGGGAGGAAATCTACCTCTAACCTTATGCTACATCCATCCTAGTTTTGCCCTCAGGAGCAACTTGGAACTGGCTGATTGATGTTCCACACAAAAATCCTTCAGATCTTGGTTGACAGCCACCATCTCCTCTGCAGGCCAAGCCTCACAGCTCTTAGGAGTAATCCTTGCAGGGTCTAGTTCCCCTCCACTCCAGCCACACTCCCCCAGCACCTGCTGACTTGTTTTTATTCACTGGGGAAGGTGGGCTCAGAATGGGCCCGTCTCAATTGTCCAAGCTGACTGGAAGCACCAGCTGATCTCTCTCCCTCTTTTCAGTCCCTTCTGAGGCTCACCATGGAGATGTGGTCTGATGCCAGTGTGAGTAATAGAGGTCTTACAATAATCATCATCACTACCAGCCCTGACATTTCTATAGAACTTAACATTTTCAAAGTACTTTCCCTTTGTTCAGTGCAATTATCCTGCCAACGCAGCATCTCGGCACCAGAGTATCTCTCAAGCACTAGGTATGCTTATTCTGTGCCTGGGAGCCAAATGTGCAGACATTGTTCCAAAATGAATATTTGCATGCATGGATGCACGCTTGGATCTACACACATGCGCATCTCTCTGTGCTGCGCATGCAGCGATCCCTGTCCCTAAGCTGGCCACATGGTGAAGTGACAACCAGCAGTCTAGGCCACTAAGTGGAGTTTGACCTGTGGACTGGAAAACGCACACATCAGGCAGGTTCCCCCAGCTCTGCTGGTGGTGCAGCAGAGAGGACCAGCTGCCTCTTTGGCCATGGAGGCAGAGCCAGCAGTCACAGGAAGAGGAAGGAAGCTACTGCGGCATCACATGCCTGCTGCCTCCCGTGCCTTCCAGGGCACACAGGAGGCAGCTGGTTGGAAGGCAGCAAGAGAGGCAGGGAAGGTAGGAGCTTGCTGCTGAGAGAGCAAGGTGAGTCCCCGGTTGGGGAAGGGATGTCAGATCATCACCCGACTCCTTTTCAGCACATCGCCTGCCCTCCCCAAAGTACTCGCTCCTTGGCTGTGCTTCCAGAAGTGCCACTGGGAATGATCTAGGAAAGGACAGATGGCCCTGAGGGGAGTCCAAAGAGATGCCCCCAGGTCAGCACAGAGGGGAGCTAATGAAGCCACTGGGGAAGCCTGGGCAGGATGGTGCGGAGGGGCAGAAAGAGCATGGGGACGGTTTTGAGAGCAGTCCGCCCAGAGAGGTAGGTTAACGGACCTTGCCAGGGCCCAGTGGTAGAGCTTAGGTTGGAAGATACTGAGTTCGGCATCACTAAGCCCTCCTTCCTGAGGTCCAGAGGGTCTCCCAGTCATTTTGTCTCCTTAACCAGAGAGCTTAAAGATCCCCTCCAATCTTGCCATGTGGCAAACAGAGAGAAGCACCAAGCATCCCCTTTCATAGGTAAAAGGACATAGGAAAGACAAAGTAAGGGGTCAAGGACACCTAGCAAGGGCCACAGGACGCAGGAAGAAAGGACTACGGCAGAGGGCAGTGCCTTCTGAAAAGGAACAGGCAAATAGGCAAAGAAGGAAAGCCAATCAGGAAATGCACTCTCTCCCTGCCCCCGCCACTGCCCCACCTCCCTCTTCCTGCAGAGACAGCAGAGCGAGCCTCTTGTCGGAAATTAATATCGCACGGGACAGTTAATCAAAGCTGAACCACCCCCACCCCAGTGAGTGAGTGGTGTTTGGAGCAGAGCTGACAGCCTGGCAGATGAAGGAACGGAGGCGACCCCTCCCGCTGCCAGAGTCCACCTGCAGTGGGGAGGGGGCTGCAGGGGGAAGCACACAGCCAATTTCTCCCCATAAAAAATGATATGATGTGAAAAACCATTTACTGCACATTAGGATCCACAGTTGGACCATTTGTATGTTTTACTGGGATGGTTATGTCACTAAATGAAGCCTGAAAAATCCATCATGGGCGGGGAGCCTGACAGTGGCCCGGTCAGGGAAGGGGAGTTGGTAGGGGGTAGCCGGGCAGGAGAAGACGAAAGGGAAGGGCTGCCCTTTGTTGCTGTTGTGGGGGAACCCACATCTGGACACTGTCCTTTAGGTCACTCAGTTTCACAGCAGAGGGTCTCGTGAACCACCCGTCACCTCTGCAGTTAGTTGCCTTCTTAAATAAAAAGCTCCGAGGGTCCCTGTACCCCAGTCCTTCTTTACATCTTCTGGGAATGCACTAATCTGACACCCGCCATTCAACAAGCAACTTTTAATTAAATGCCAGTGTGCTGGGCACTGAGCTGGGGACCCAGAGGTGACAACAGTCCTATCCTGGCCATTGCCGATCAGGACCTTCCTTCTCCAGCCCTTGAGCCTCCATCAAGCCCCACTTGTTAGAGAATGAAGCCACTGAGAAGCACCTTGAAGGTTGGGGTGGCAGGTAGTGGTGGGAGTGGAATATGGCGGGAGAGAAGTGTGCAAATGTCACTTGATCTATTAATCAGGAGCCTTGTTAATTAAACTGGAGCCAGCCATCTGAAATGCCAATTCTAACTTTAGTTGCCTGCCTATATCTCTCCCCTTGCCTCTGAGCAGAGGCGAGGCCTCAGCAGCCTCTGGCCTTAGCAAACTAATTGGCACCATGTGGTGGGATTCCAGGGGTGGAGCACCTTCCCGGCCTCCCCATCATACCACTGACACCTGTCACACATACCTCTTCAATCCCAGAGCCCAGGGAGCCAAGCCCAAGTGTCTGGCCCAAGTTCCTTATACAGGTAAGGAAACTGAGGCCAGGTACTAGAACTCTCTTCTCCTTATTCCCAGTTTACTCCTCCATGTCCTGCTGCTGCTTTAGACCCAAGCTATGCTAGCACAAAGGCACCCCAGATCCCTCTGTCATCTTCCCTGACCACTACTGTATGGCTATACCACACTGGTCACAAGAAGTAGGATGGGGCTCAGGGCTTTGCTAGTACACAGAGTATTCTGATCTCAGCCTCCAGCTCCACCACCTATTCTTCCCTTTTCAAATTACATGGTCCCTTGGCACCGCCAAATTGTGAAATAAGGACATGAACTGTGGGGACTAGTATAACACAAGAAATTCCAGGTGCGTAAATAAGAGGGCCAGGAATGTCACCGGATGTCAGGGGAGTAGATGGACTGATGAGAGCACCTGTCTGGATTCCCTGAAGCATGAACTGCCTTGAGGTGGCTGGAGGACAGGATGAAAAGGACAATCAATGAAGGAACTGGGAACAACGCGTGGCAGCCAAGTGGACTGGTGTGATGCTGGTTTTGTTACAAGTTCATTTGAAGACAAATCAGACACTCCATTTACATGGAATTGACTCTGCTGTTCAATTCATCTTTCCAGGTGGAGGAAATGGATTCTGGAAAGAAAACTCCTGCATAGCAGGCAGCATGGATGTGGCATGCCCAGTCCTGACACATGCAATGTCCCGCGGAGAGTGAGTGAGACATGACTCTCCTGGGGGCCTGAGCCCAAGGAGATTGTCCACAGCACAGGGAGCAGGCCCCAGGTCCAGGGGTGGCCTGGCGGGGGGCAGGCACACAGATTCAGGCACTACACAGCCTTGGGTTAAATCTCACTTCTGCTGCTTACTCAATGTGTGACCTTGAGCAATTTCATTAACCTCTCCCTCAGTTTTCCCATCTGTGAAATGGAGATGTTAATAACATCCACCTTGTAAAGCTATCTAAGGGTTTGGTAGATGAATATTTGGAAGTGTTTAGAACAGTGCCTGGCATAGAAAATGCTATAGAAGTGTTCAATAAACTAAATAAGTCTGATATAACCAAGAAAAGCCCTGAGCCTGGTGTGGTGGCTCACACCTGTAATCCCAACACTTTGGGAAGCCGAGGCAGAAGGATCATTCGAGCCCAGGAGTTCGAGACCAGCCAGGCCAACATAGGAAGACCCTGTGTCTACAAAATACTAAAACAAATCAGCTAGCTATGGTGGCATGTGCCTGTAGTCCCAGCTGCTCAGGAGGCTGAGGTAGGAGGATCACCTGAGCCCAGGAGGCTGAGGTTGCAGTGGGCTGAGATTATGCCATTACACTCCAGCCTGGGTGACAGGAAGAAAAGAAAAAAGGAGAGGGGAGGGAAGGTGGGAGGGAAGGGGGGAGGGAAGGGGGGAGGGAAGGGGAGGGAGGGGGAGGGAGGGGGAGGAGGGGGAGGGATGGTGGATGGAGAGGGAGGGGGAAAGAAAGGAAGGCGGGGGAGGGGGGAAGTGGACGGGAAGGGGAAGGAGGAAGAGAAGGGGGGAAGGGGAGGGGGAGAGTGAGGCCCAAAATAAAGACAGGAATGTTTTTCAACTAGGCATTTGTTTATGGGTAACACTGGGAAGGAGTGAAGAGGACAACCACCCTCGCACTCTGTGACATGGGTGTCCTCATGGCCCCCAGCTCCTGTCATGTATGTGCAGGCGTACTCCGTGACCTAAGGATGTTGCTTATGAAATAAGTTCCTATGACATGCATCTGATTTCTTATTCGATTTCAGGATAAAATTAGGGTTGTGTCTGTTAAGGGGAAAATGTGCCCTCAAATACAAGAAACTCCCTAGAGAAAGCCTGTTAAAAATCACATATTTAAAAGAACATCAATATTTTTCTGACAGAGTATTAGTGACAATAAATAAATTGCCAAATAGGACTGCAGACTAGCCGGACAGTTCAGTATTTGAATGACAGTTTAAGGTCTCATGGGAAATAGCAGTGACAGCTGAACATGTCACCAATGATGTGGCCTCAATTGTCTCTCAATATATGAGAGGCTTCTGCTGGGAGAGGCAGTCAGGCCAAGGACGGCCAGGCAGGGAAGATCAAGGCTGGGAGAATGGGCCACCCACTGTGGGGGCTGCCTGCAGCCCAGAGCCCTCTGTCTAGGTAGGGCAGAGAACAAGGTCTAGGAGTGGGACCGAAGAGCCAAGGTCAAGGTATGTCCAGACTGTTGTCAATGAGCCAGAGGCTGACCTGAGTGGAGACCCAGGATGCTATGATAAGACTTCTGGAGACAGATGGTGTTTGCATCAGGGGGACATTCAGGCCACTTAGAAGGGCTGATGAGGGGAAATCCAAGAAACTGGACCCACCTCTGGGAAATAAATGAGGCAAAGGAGGTTAGGAGTCCAGGGCTCAGGGGTAGGGCCCAACCCCTGCCATGGGGAGAAAGGAGGAGGAAAAAGGCATGAGGAGCCCAAGGGATGGGGCAGTAGGTTGTTTCCAAACTCTCCCAGGCAGTGGGGCAAGGGCCCTTCATAAGAAGTATATACTCCTTGGTCCGAACTCAGGGCAGCAGAATGGTCAGGACTGGTATAGATGGGGAGAGAGATGTATTGGTTGAACCCTCAAGTCGTAGCACTTCTCCCAGAGGTCGCAGTGGGCTAATATACATCATTGTCATAGCTTAAAGTCTGCTCCTGGGACTCTCCAGAAGTAGTTGTCCTTTAGAAATACACAGATCACCCTGGTGATGCAGAAATCTAGCCCAAGGCTAACAGCCCTGACACCGTGCAGGAGAACAAATACTGGAACCCACTGTGGACAAAATAGGGCATGACTTCCCAAACCACCTGGCCTAGGGCACTTGAACCAGAGTCTTTCTACATCACATTGACTTAGCAAGAATGTGAGACATAATTAGCTTACCCCTGATCCACAAACCTTGCTGACAGACATTGTTTTAAAATGTTCTGTGAACACAAAACTGTTTATGAAGTTTTGGTGGCGAGAGAGGTAGAAGACATTGATTACAGACCGTCACCATGTATGTATTTCATGTTTCAATTTTTCACAATAACTGTGTTACGTTTATGATTCAAAGGTATGTTAGGCCGGGCACAATGGCTCACACCTGTAATCCCAGCACTTTGGGAGGCCAAGGTGGGTGGATCACCTAAGGTCAGCAATTCAAGACTAGCCTGACCAACATGGCAAAACCCCATCTCTACTAAAAATACAAAAATTAGCCGAGGGCTGTGGCAGGTGCCTGTAATCCCAGCTACTCGGGAGGCTAAGGCAAGAGAATCGCTTGAACCCAGGAGGCAGAGGCTGCAGTGAGCTGAGATTGTGCCACTGCACTCCAGCCTGGGCAACAGAGCGAGACTCAATCGCAAAAAAAAATTAAGAAATAAAAACATGAAAAATAAAAGGTATGTTAAAATAGAATGTCTTATGGAAAGTCATTTAGGACTTTTGGAAAATAACTTCTGGAAGCTTCAGTAGGAGTCCGTTCATAAGAGTTTCTGGTGATTTTGCACCATTGGAACAGTTGCTATACCCAGAAAGGAGAGTTTGTAATAGGCAGCTGTAGAGGGAAGCCCCTCCTTGTCTCTCTAACTCACCCCACGAATTAGGAACTTCTAGCCCTGCTGAGCTGTTAGGAGAACGCTGCCCCTCCAGTGAGTCCCTCCTACTCTGAAAGACAGTGGTCAATGATTGGACGAGCAGGCTTCACATCTCCTGGGATCAGTTCATCTTCTCCCAGCAGAGTTACCTTGTTTAAGATGGTGCACACCTCGGGCCTCTCTCCCTGTCTGGGGTCCCTGTCTGAGTTGGACAGGCAAAGGCGGGATCTTTGCCTTAAGGTCTAGAATTGGGGGAAAGTATTTGGAAGACATGTCCTTGGGTCCACTTTTTTTTTTCCTAATCCAGCTTTGCCAAAGATCAATCTAATCAAAAAAATATCCATACCTCATGTCTGGTCTGTTTCTGAAGGGATTCAGAACTCACAAATAACAACATCAACACAATGACAACTAACACTTATTGAGTTCTTACCAGAGGCCAGACATGGTGCTAAGTACTCTACATGGTTTGGGTTTTTTGTTTCTGTTTTTAATTTCAATTTCATTAGAAACTAACACAGAGACACCAGGATGAAGGCTGGTGACAGCAGAGCTGGGATTCAAATCCAGGCTGACTTCACAGCCCACAATCTTCAACAGCAGCCACTAGAGTGGGTGATTTCACTCTCCTCCTGCTTCATGGGAAGGCAGTCTGTCTCCCAGGAATGGCTGGGACAGACGGCCAGTGTAGGTAGAGCTCACCATAGGACAATGCTCAGATCATAGCAGAAAGTGGGAATGGGACAAGGGCAGGGTAAACAAGGACCAGGACAGGTGTCCACCTGGCCAAATAACCAGAGGTGAGGTGTGCAGTAGCCTGGGGGTAGGTGGGGGGCGGGCAAGCCCAAGCAATGATTCCCAAGAGAGTCACACAGAGGCAGCCCATGGGAGCAGCTGGGAGGAACCCCTCAGGGATCCCTCCAGCTTGGAGCTCAGACTCACTCTATTGGCTTTACCCATTCCTTCAGCCAATAAGTTTATTAAAATACCCTCATTTCCCTTTGCCATGTTTGGTCATAAAATTGTAGACATTAGAACTATAAAGCTTAGAGAGTTATTTAACTCTCTGGTCTTAGAGATGAGTAAATGGGACTAGAAAGGTGAATAAACTACCTAAGGTCACAAAACTATGTGGTGACAGAACCTGGTTGCAAACCCAACCATTCCTCCTCCCCCTCCAGGGCTCTTCCCATAGCATCATCGTAAGGCTCGGATTCCGGTTCCTATCAACCTTTATGGAAATCTACTTTGGGTTAGACACTGTGATAAATGTCAATGTCTGTCCTGGAGTTGATTTCCAATCTCAGCTACAGACTTACAATGGGGTTCATGAGATTGAACCCATGTTGCAAGGTGCACATTGGGCTCTCTGGAGCAGTAAACATATCTCTTAAAACTTGCAGGTTATAAACAGATGACAAAAGGTGTGACAGAGGAATATAGGATTGATTTTCTATGTCAACAGCAACTCCTAATTTGTATACTGTCTAATAGCCAATATTCCGTACCTTGAGAGACATCTATTCTAGCAATTTAAGATGATTTTACTCCCCTCCCTCCTCTCCCCTATGTAGCCCTTAGACTGAAAAAAGGCCTTCGAGTTCAATAATCATCCCAAGGTCACAGAGCAAGCCAAAGGCAGGACAGACTTAGAACGCTGTGCCCCAAATCCAAATTCCCAGGTCTCTAGTGTTAAGCCCCTCTCATGTTACCTCACTCTGCATAGATTTCTGTCATAATAAGAAAGGTCACTCAGTCAGGAACTTTGTGCCACTAGAATAAAGAAAGGATATGGGTCTCAGCCCCAGGAAGGCCAGTGCAGGCGGATAGAGGTGCAAGGAGAACTACAGGTGCAAGGAGAACTACAGGTGCAAGTATCACTAGGCCAGGTGGTACTGATTTCACCAAGGCTCTATTTGCAGCTACAAACGAAGACCCCAAACTCTGTCCCTCCTGTCATCCGAGCCTCCCTGCTGTTCTTTTAACAGAAGCATTTTCCTGCCTTCCTCTCCTCCTTCCAAAAAACCTCACAAATATGTTGTGTGAAATATCAGAACTAATTAGACCAAATGGTGTTCATATCTGTCATTGGTTTTTCTGGGGGGAGAGCTGCCTGTGTCGTGGAGGGAGAGTTTATTAACTAATTAAGGGCAGTATTTAGCAGGGAGAATGCCCTGATCCTGTAGGAAAGAAATATAGGAGGACTGGAAAGGGCTCGTGGATGGGCCAATTAAGAAAAACCAAGAATAGAGATAAAGACACAGAGAGAGTGGACCCAGAAGATGGTGTGGGAGAGAGGCAGGAACAAGATGGAGATAGCATAGCAGGCAGTGAGTTCCACAGTTCATACAGTCAAAATAGGACACTTTGCACATAAGTATAAGTGCATTTACCATTCCAATCATAAAGTACTATAGGAAAGAGGAGGCAGTTTGTTCACAGTCAGTATTTAGTTGTTAATGCTACTGTTACACAACCAAGAGCAGAGACCATATCTTATTTTCTTAATATTTCTCAGCTCTCAGCAGAATACGTAGTATTGGTAGTTACCCAAACATTTGGACTGGAATATGGTAGAGGAAGAAGAGGAAACATTTACATGAGCCTAATTTATGCCAGAGACAATCTAGGACCTTTTAATATGTTTTTTCTCTTTGAGGAATATCTGAATAGAAGTAACAGATAAAGAACCAAAGGATGCTGAAGGATAAAGACTCCAGAAGAACTTTCAGCTGCCTTCATAAATTCAAAATACTATCATGTGAAAAACAGAATGGATTAATTCCAGGAGATCAAACTAGGATTAATTGGTGGAAGGTATCGTGAGGGAGACATTGATTCAAAATAAAGAAGAACGTTTTAATGATTAGAACTATTCAAGAAATGAAACAGGCTATCTGGTGAGAAGGGAGGAGGTGGGGTGGCACCCATCTTCCTGCATGTTAGACCCAAGGCTATGGGGCATCAATCAGAGGTGCTTGAAAGGAATTTCTGCAGTGGGAGGAATGTTTAAGTTCCCTTAAACATTGGGATTCAATGAACCTGATAGATTTTGAGCTGTAGCAGGCTGCATTTCAGTTGCATACAATGAAGAGTATTCTCCCTGCAGAAGCAATAGGGCAAGACGCTGAGAAAGTCTGAAACTTTCTTCATGCAGAAGTCTTTAGAAATGGGAAGAGGCAAAACAGGAATCCTTCTGGGAATATCTTGCATGGCCCACATACAAGGTGGGGGGTACAGGTGCATAGGAATGCTAGAGTTCTGCCTCATTCTCACTCCCTTAGCAACACCCACTGTTAAAAGGCAAAGGCATCATTTTGGAGAACTAAGGAGCCAAAGACACGTTTTGTTCAATGGCTCTGATTTGCCCTTGTCCACACTTTGGCCATGGTCTCTTCCCATGCATCTACCCAGGCCTGTGTCTCTGGTCCTGAGAGAACCTTCTGATCCTTCCACTGATCCTCCACTGATCCCCAGACCCATCTGAATTCAGTGGCGAGCTCTGAAGCAGCACAGAAAATGGATGATGCTTGAGGAGGGAGAGAGGATGAGGGGGAGGCAGCCTGAAGCAGTGCTAAAATCGCAGGTCAGCCTCTAGATGGTCCAGGCTCCATGTCTAGCTCTGCCACTCACTAGGTATGTGGGACCTCACTGGCCTCAGTTCACTTGTCTATAAAGGTCATGAGGCCAGGCACAGTGGTTCACACCTGTAATCCTAGCACTTTGGGAAGCCAAGGTTGGCAGATCACTTGAGGCCTGGAGTTCAAGACCAGCCTGGCCAACATGGTGAAACCCCGTCTCTACTAAAAATACCAAAAAAAAAAAAAAAAAATAGCCAGGCGTGGTGGTGCATGCCTGTAGTCCCAGCTACTTCGGAGGCTGAGGCAGGAGAATTGCTTGAACCTGGGAGGCGGAGGTTGCAGTGAGCTGAGATCACACCACTGTACTCCAGCTTGAGTGACAGAGCAAGACTTTGTCTTGAAAACTGAAATAAAATAAAGGAGATGATACTGCTACTTAGCTTGTAGGACTGGTGTGAGCACAATATGAATTCCTATCCTAAAATAACAGCTAGGAGGTGAATGCCATTCACAGTGAGTACTTGGTGAGTGGCCTGGTCCAGGAGAGCCCTTGCATTCTTTCCATGAAACTGACACCCACTGCCCTTGAGGGAGAAAAAGGGGAGCCACAGTATTCAAGGACAGCAGTAAGACCTGCATCAAGTAGCTGAAATGCTGTGTGTACAGGACCATGCAGAGAGTGGCAACAGTTCAAACAAACCTAATTTTAAAGAAGAAGCCAGAACAAGGAGTGATGGCAGGAAGACCAGAGCCAAATTTTCCCTGGGAATTGGGGGTGTCTGCATGCCATTTATTTGACGACTGTCCTTGCCAAGGGGTCACCCGGCCTCTCCACTGTGGGCGGCTGAGGAGGCTCCTGCTGGGCTCCACTCTGGCTGCTCTGAGGGCCCAATGCAGCCATCCCCCTGGGCTCTTTGCCAGCAACAGTTTTTCTCCTAAGAACTTTTAAGCACCTCCAAGACAGACTTTGTAACTCATATAATGGATGGGAGAGCTGAGACAGGCAGCTTCAACTTGCTCAAAGTCACAGCGTGAGTCTGCATTGGGCCTGAGGCCAGAACTTCCACTCCCCATGCTGTCCCGAGGTTCCCCCGCCAGGAACCTGCTCCCGTCTGCCAGTCTGCTTCACCGCCGCCCCCAACATGCGTTTCTCTAGTCTAATAAGGCTGCCCCTGCTCTTTGGCTCTGCTTACTTTAATATACACATAGATTACAGCTACATTAAAGGAGCCTGCAAATACCAAAGCAGAACTAAAGCAATTATTATAATGCAGCCTTAACAGCAGCTGTAATGAGACAGAATTAAAAATGTGCCAGCATAATCACAATTCACTGTTCCCAATGACCTTCCAGAACCGCTTTCATTTGGAAAGTAACATCCAGTCCTGAACTGTCAGATGGAAGAGAAAAATTCAATTGTGCCTCCCCGTGTGGCCAGGTCCCTGGCTACCAGATCTAGCTCTTCCATACAAAGGCATCCGTCCCCCTGGCCTCTGCTATGTGGTATTAGCCATTTGCTCAGTGGGGCGCAGGGGGAAGGCTGGGTGCTCCTTTGATGGTACCAAGGCTGGCTTATTTCTCTCCTTCTTTGTCACTGGATCTGCCTGTTTCACACTGAAGCAAATTCCAGTCTGATCCCCATGGTGCCCGGCTCATGGCATGCACTATGTGTTACAGACAATACCGCCTCACGCTTAATATTATTTCCGCTGATCCCCACAATAACCCTGAAAGGTTGGCTCTATCATTTTCCCTATTTTATGACCAAATAAACAAAGACTCGTGGAAGGTAAATAACCACTCAAAGCCACACCTAGTGGGCAGGAAAGCCAGGACTCCAATCCCTGTCTTCAGACTCCAGACCACAAATTCTTATCCTGATTTTATAGAGCTAATATTCTAATAGAAGCAAAAGAGAAATCAATTTGGATTGGTCTTACATGACTTCATTTTGATGCAAGGGGCAAGGCAGGGGAGGGGAAAGTGGAGGGTGAAATGAGGGAAGGAGACAGAAAGCAAAGCCCGCCTGGAGAGGCCATTCCTGCCGGTGAGTCATGGGCATCCACATAGCAGAAGCGTTTAATCATCTCTCTTCCTCTGGTTCAGAGAAGAGAACAGAAATAAGAAGGCAAAATGCCCAGAGATGAAAGAGCCAGTGGGGGAGAATGTAGAGAAGGGAGGGGCTCCCCTCCCCAAGGATGCTCAGGAGGAAACACTCCCACTCAGAGATTTTGCCCAGCCTGCCCCAAGACCAAACCAAGCCTCTGGTTCCTCCACCAAAGGCAAACCTGGCCACGTTCTTCAGAGCATGCTCAGTTCCCTCAAGAGACAGAGATAAGGAAGTTCCCAGCACTTTATTAGCACTTGCTTTCCCAGAATTGCCTTAACATCTCTCCATGTGAGATGGTTTCCATCTCACCCAGCTGGACCAGGAACAGGCACAGGGAAGATGAGTGAGGAAGAGGAGACAACTCCTCTATCTTCCTCCCAGCCAAGCTAGGCCGTGGCTCTGGGCAGCCAGCCTTTCTTCTTCCCCAAGCTGCAGACTGGTGGAGCCCTACAGCTCTGGTGCTGAGGACAATGACCTGAGAATTCTGGCTCTAGAAGCCCCTCAGCCTCGAATATCTTCTGATGTGTTGCTCCAATGTTGGGAGGTCAGAATGTCTTTAACCAGCCAGCCTGGGCCTCCAGACAGAGTCTTGAGCCCCAACCTTCAACAACTACCAAAATCCTGTTCACCACCCCACCTAATGAACTTCATGAACCATGGCCTCCCCTCCTGGAGTGAGCAATGGTAACGAAGCTTCTTAGAGTTTGACAACAATAGCAGGTAGATTTATGCCATTTCCAGGAATCTGGCTCTACAAGGTCATTATGAAACTCAACTATTTGTCATACCAGGATTGCTGGTCCCCAATATGTCCTGCGTCCCAGGTAGGCAAGGCCTCAGAATCCAACTGCAAATGATGGCATCACCGCTTGTCTTTGCTGGGAATAAGAGTCATTAACAGAAACCACCTCTACTTCTTTCTTAGGGGCTGCCATCCCCTCTATGAAAGTCCCACCTCCACCGCCATTCCCATTTTATAGAGACAGATGTGTGTCTGATTCTGAGACTCAAGTAGAGCAGGATGATGTGCAATAGTTACTGCTATTGTAAAACAAGTGGGGAGGGGAAGTCTGGGAGAGCCTGGGAGGGCAGAGTGTGCCCAGGAATAGAAGCCCCTGCTCCTCCTGAGTGATGGGATAGACAGGACCACAGCCATGGCAGGTCTCACTCCCAACTTCCAGACCAAGATGATCTCTCTTAGAAGCCTGAGATCTTGGGAATACAAACATGAAGGGATGAGGAGCAAGTGAGAAAAGAAATGGGGGAAGTGACTGAGGATTTTCTTGTCTACTTTCCAGCTTGGACAAGGAAGTTTGACCTCTGGAGGCAAATGGGGGTCTTCACTATGGCAGTGAGTGGGGTGTCTATGGGAGCACTTGACTTTGAGTCTGCAGCACCAACTGTGGCAGTCCCAGCTATGATGTCAATAGTCCACTATGACAGGACTCTGATGACTCACCTTTCTTCACAGAAATCATATACAAAACCCAAGTTTTAAAGATACGGAAGAGATCTGAGAGCATTGACTCCAAAAAAAAAAAAAAAAAAAAGTGTCCTGCACAGAAAGAATCTGATACCTGTTCTAAAAATGCACACATGAGGGAACAAACAAGCAGAGCATTGGAAGGACCTACCCTAGGCTGGGAGCTGGGCCACTCAACGCCTCCCACCCGCCCACCTCTGTGGGCATGCATTGGTTTTCAGGACACGTAGGTGTAGGCAGTGCCTGCCAGCCCCCTCTTCTCCCACCCCAAGCGCTAATGAGATGCAGGGAGGGGTCTGCAGCCCGGATGGAGTGGCTTGCAATTTTTGTTGCTGTTGTTTTTGAAAATGTCTTTCTCTAGTCTTCTGCCAACAGCTTGTTAGCACATGGTTTGAGCTCCCAAGATGGTATGCCGCCTTGCCTCAGCCCCCAAGGGGGTATTCTCAGGACATGTGTCCACAGTGTCCCCAAACAGATGCTCTGGGGCCTCTCTAGCAGTACCTGTCACATGGGCACAAAACTCCCCAGGTCCCATGTCCAGGGAGCCAGGTTTTAAAGCACAGCCCCCACCCTAAGTTTCTTTTTCCATCTGTCTTGCAAAGGTGTGAATGGATTTGACAGAGGACAAGGAAGGAGAGAAAAAGGAGAGAAATTAACTGTACCCCCTAGTATCGCATCACTGTTACCACCCTCCCTGCCCAATCCCCACCCCTAACACACAAATTCTTTCTTTTATACAGGCAGCCAACCACTAAGGTCAAAAGAACAAGCCAGGCAAAAGCATGCCTCCTATGATGTGTGATGTCTAGAAATAGTCAAGAGATTGGGCTTCTGGTCCCAGTTCTGTACCAAACTAGCTGACATTAGGCCAGGTACTTCATTTCTCTGAACTTGAGAGTCCTTCTTCCCAGGGTTAGTTGTCCATACTTTTCCAGAAAAGCACAATGGCTACTGCAGGTCACCTATAACTAAACACTAAGGCCCACCCCAGGCTATTCATTCACAGGAGGCTGGCTAGAAATGGGATTTATTATATTAATAGATGTGGGGAGCAGAGGCAAAGACGTAGGCTTTACAGGGATGAGATTCCTGACCTTAGCCAGCCAGCAGCAAGATCAAGAGCTGCCCAACCACTGGGGTCTACCCTGCATTTGTTTCTTCCCTTGGTTTATAAAGTCCCCAAATTCATATTTCCGTATCTCAAACAAGCTGCAATTTACTCGTCACATGCTTCATGGCCCATCTTCATGTGACATCTACCTAAAGCAGCACGTTCTTTATCCAGAATCGATTTCTGGATGGCTCCAGGTCAGATCCACATCCTCCTCCTCTGAATCCACAGCACTTGCTGTTTGAACTTCTCACTTAACATTCATCTCATGCTGCCTTATGTTGGTATTTAATTTTTTATGTTTCCTCTCAGCTAGATTGTTCTGTTTGTCACAAAGCAATGATGTGCTTTATTCAGAATTAATGGGGAGGTTGATGGGTTTTTTGCCTTAAGTATATTTTTTCTAATATTTGTTTTGATGCATCAGTTTTGTTTTGTTGGTACTTGCAGAGTATGCCATTCTTCATTCCTTCTACTTTCAAACTTTCTATGTCTGTCTTGCAAAGGTGTGAATTGATTTGACAGAGGATAAGGAAGGAGGGGAAAATGAGAGGAATCAGCTGTGCCCTGATGCTACCATATCACAATCCACACACACACACATACATTTGTATTTTACAGGCAACCAGACATGTGCCAAAATATAACGTAGCCAAAGCACTAAGGCCAAAAGAACAAGCTCTATTTTGCATGTTTCTTATAAATTGCACTTCTTATACCCAAACTTGGAGTTTCTATCTTTAAAAAGGCAAGTTTAATCTATTCTGTTTATTATGATTGCTGATGTGTTTTGATTCATTTCTATCATCTTGTTTTGTGTTTTATAATTGTTTGAAGAGAAACTCTTTGGTGGGTTTCTCAGGCTTCTTTGTCTCTTGCTGGGCATGCCAACAAGGCAAGGATCTGACTGCTCAGGTCATTTCTGGGTCATTTCTCGGGGTTGCATTTGCACCAAGAACGCTTGCAAACTGAGGTGATGTCTCCCTTTGGGACCCAGAGAAGGCTCACTGTCTGCTATGAAAGAGGTGGATTTCCCAAGTTCAGTCTTCATTGGCAGCAACACAAACCCATTACACATGCAACATCCATTACACGTGTCACCCCCATGGGACTTAGCAAGCAAGGGGAACTGGAGCACATGTGATGCTTATGGTGGTTCCTGTGTATATTAAAGTCCTTTGACCCAGGCATCTCATGCCTTCTGACAGCATCCATGAAACAGTAACAGGCTAATTTATTAGCTTGGAAGTAGGGTAAAATCAAACTTCAGCTTCTTCACAGACTCAACAATGATGACCATGGTTGTTTTCTCCTTATTTCCTCATATCATGCCTCTGATGATCAGAGTGATTCTTTATTTTCAGCCTCACCTATTTTAAAAGTTATGCATCATATTTATTTTCTTTTAATGGTTAACACTAAATTAAGCACATCTGACTCTAAAAAGTTTAAAATTAAATAATATCTCTATCCTTTTCCAGACAAGAAAACTGCTTCCCATGCCCCACCCTCATGCTCACCTTCCATGTTACTTTTTATTATTCAACATTTTAATGTTGCTTTTAATCTACTTTTGTTATTCTTATTGTTACAGTCACTGCATATTTAGAGTTATCAAAAAGTTCATCTTTTCACTGTTATGTTTCTCATAATTGCTTCTGATATTCTACACCTTCCACCCAGTGCAGTGTCCACCTCACCAAAATGTATTCTCTAGTCAGTCTTTCAACTAGTAAGAGCTGTGAGTAATAAATTCCCTTGGAATATATTTGTATTAAAATGCTTTTTTCCTCATTTTTAAATAAGTGTTGAGTTAGAATTCAAACTTTAAGGTGTTAGTTGTTATCCTACAGCAATTTGAAGGTGTATTTCCTATCATTATATATTTTTGCTGATGATAAATTTGCTTTTAGTTGAATTGTCTTCCTTTGAGGTAATCTGATTTTATCTGTGGAACTTTTTACAATATTTTTCCTAGTGTATATCTACAAAGTAGACATATATACTTTACTTTTACTTCTTCTTGGAAGCTGATATTTTTCCATTTAAAAATTTAAATGTCCAATTCTGGAAAACTCTCAGCCAATATCTTTTCAAATATTATCTCTTTAATGCATACTCTGTTATCTTCTCCTGGTACTTGATTAGACATATTTTGACCTTAGTATTTTAACTATATATTTGTTAAGCTATCTTTCATATTTTCTATTTCAATTTCTGAGTGATACTATCAATATATCTTCATCATTAATTTTGTCTTTGACCATGTCTAATATACTACTTTACACAAACAATACTTTTTTGTAATATCATTTTTATTTCTAGAAGCAGTATTTGCTAAATTTCCAAATTCATTTCTGTGTATTCCACCCTTTCTTGTCATTCTTATTAATCCTTTTAAATTTTTAAACATTTTAAAAATAGTTTAGTTATAATCTATTTTCCCTAGATCTTGGAATGCTAATTATCCTATTTGTTGCTGCTTCTAAGTGTCTCTCATCACACCTTGTATTTGTCATAGTTTCTAATTTTTATTAGGAGTTCTTCAGTGGAGTTAATTTCCTTTGGGAATCTCGTTTCCTCTCTATGAAAGGTGGTGACATCTCTCTTTATAAGACTTTTCTTTGCCTCTGCTAACACACCACTGGTTTTACCAGTTCTGGACCAGTACGTTAGTTTCTAGGCATTACTTATGTAGTATGAATTTGTGCAGGTAATGCAGGCTTAGATTTCAAATTTCTGCTATATGACTCTCTCCCACCCAAGTCCTACATGGACAGCAAACTTTCTTGAAACTTTCCCAAACAGATTTTCTGAGTTTTTCTAATCCCCTCAGAGGCTCCTAACTATGCCAGTGGGCATTTATCCCTGCCTCTTAACTCATCTAGATTTGAGGGCTTAAGTTCTGTCCTTGGGTGGACATGAACATCCCAATATGAGAAATTAGGCCTATGTCTGAGTGCGAAACTCTCTTTAGGCTGTTATGGTCTCAGCTCCCACAAACACCCTGGCTTAAGTTCCTGCTTCATCACTGATGCTGGGACATTCTCTCTTTCCTCAGAGCTCTGTGTGTCCTTGAATTTATTTTTGCTATATTGCATGCAGATTTATATACATTTGGATGGAAGGAACATTTTTCCATATCCATGCAGTCTGCCATATTGAACTGGAAGTCCTCAAATTGTAAACTAAGGACAGGAACCATGTCTCATTCTCATCCTTCATGTAGTATATGCCTGCACTCTAGAGCCTGGCCCAGAGTAATACACAAAATTGGAGCTAAAAAGAGTTGGCCACAATCTCAGGGTCTCATGGTAGGAGCTTTGTTAACTAGATCATGGTACAACAACGCAATGGAATGGGGTGTAGCCATTTTAAAAGATATTGTGGGAAATTTATAAATGATATGGGGAAATGTCAATATCACTTTTAAGTGTAAAAGACAGGTTAGAAAATAGTATGCGCTGTCCTATTATATAGAAAACAGACTAGAAGAAAAATACACTAAAATGTTAAAACCATTAAATCCCTGAAAAGGAAAGTATGGGCCATTCTTATTTTCTTTTTTGATTTGTATTTCCTAGAGCTAACATTATTTCTTGTGTAATATATGTGATGAATATAAAGTTTACCACAACACTCAGGGTGCAAGTCCTGTGTCCCCAGTGTCCTATGACACTCAAGGTGACACATCTCTTTTGATATTTGTATTAGTCCATTTTCACACTGCTGATAAAGACATACCTAGACTGGGCAGTTTACAAAGAAAAGAAGTTTAATGCAGAGCTCACAGCTTCATGTGGTTTGGGAAGCCCTACAATCGTGGTGGAAGGTGAAAAGCATGTCTCACATGGCAGCAGATGAGAAGAGAGCTTGTACAGGAAAAGTCCCCCTTATAATAACTGTCAGATCTCATGAGACTTACTCACTATCATGAGACCTGCACAACAAACACCTCTCCTCATGATTCAATTACCTCCCACTGGGTCCCTGCCACAATATGTGGAAATTCAAGATGAGATATGAGTGGGAACACAGTCAAACCATATCACTCCACTCCAGCCCCTCCAAAATCTCATGTCCTCACATTTCAAAACCAATCATGCCTTCCCAACAGCCCCCAAAGCCTTAACTCATTTCAGCATTAACTCACAAGTCCACAGTCCAAAGGTCTGATCCAAGACAAGGCAAATCCCTTCTGCCTATAAGCCTGTAAAATCAAAAGCAAGTTAGTTACTTCCTAGACACAATGGGGGTACAAGCATTGGAAAAATACAGCCATTCCAAATAGAAGAAATTGGCCAAAACAAAGGGTCTACAGGCCCCATGCAAATCCAAAATCCAGCAAGGCAGTCAAATCTTAAAGCTCCAAGATTATCCCCTTTGACTCTATGTCTCACATCCGAGTCATACTCATGTGAGAGGTGGGTTCCCATGGTCTTGGGTAGCTCCTCCCCTATGGCTTTAGAGGGTAAATCCTCCCTCCTGGCTGCTTTCACGGACTGGCATTGAATGTCTGCGGCTTTTCCAGGTGCGTGGTGCAAGCTGTTGGTGGGTCTATCATTCTGGGGCCTGGAGGACGGTGGCCCTCTTCTCACAGCTCCACCAGTCAGTGTCCCAGTAGGAGCTCTGTGTGGGGTCTCCAACCCCACATTTCCCTTCCACACTGCCCTAGCAGAGTTTCTGCATGAGGACCCTGCCCCTGCAGCAAATTTGCCTAGGCATCCAGGCGTTTCCATACATCTTCTGAAATCTAGGCAGAGATTCCCAAACCTCAATTCTTGGCTTCTGCGCTTTTGCAGGCTCACCACCATGTGGAAGTTGCCAAGACTTGAGGCTTGCACCCTCTGAAGCCATGGCCTGAACTCTACATTGGCCCCTTTCAGCCATGGCTGGAGTGGCTGGGACATAGGGCACCAAGTCTCTAGGCTGTACACAGCATGGGGACCCTGGGCCCAGCCCACAAAACCATTTTTTTCTCCTAGGCCTCCAGGCCTATGATAGGAGAGGCTGCTGTGAAGACCCCTGACATATTCTGGAGTCATTTTCCCCATTGTCTTTGGGATTAACATTTGGCTCCTCATTATGCAAATTTCTGCAGCCAGCTTGACTTTCTCCTCAGAAAATGGGATTTTCTTTTCTACTGCATTGTCAGGCTACAAATTTTCCTAACTTTTTGTTCTGCTTATAAAACTGAAAGTCTTTAACAGCACTCAAGTCACCTCTTGAATACTTCGCTGCTTAGAAATTTCTTCTGCCAGATACCCTAAATCATCTCTCTCAAGTTCGAAGTTCCACAAATCTCTAGGGCAGGGGCAAAAATGCTGCCAGTCTCTTTGCTAAAATATAACGAGAGTCACCTCTGCTCCAGTTCTCAACAAGTTCCTCATTTCCATCTGAGACCACTTCAGCCTGGACTTTATTGTCCATTCTGCTATCAGCATTTTGGGTAAAGCCATTCAACAAGTCTCTAGGAACTTCCAAACTTTCCCAATTTTCCCTGTCTTCTTCTGAGCTCTCTAAACTGTTCCAACACCCGCCTGTTACCCAGTTCCAAAGTTGTTTCCACATTTTTGGGATCTTTCCGGCAGCATCCACTCTACTGGTACCAATTTACTGTATTAGTCTGTTTTCATACTGCTGATAAAGACATACCTGAGATTGGGCAATTTACAAAGGAAAGAGGTTTAATGGAGAACTCACAGTCCCACGTGGCTGGGGAAGTCTCACAATCATGGCAGAAGGTGAAAGGCACATCTCACATGGTGGCAGACAAGAAAAGAGAGCTTGTGCAGGAAAATAGCCCCTTATAATAACCATCAGATCTCATGAAACTATCATGAGAATAGCACAGGAAAGATCTGACCCCATGATTCAGTTACCTCCCACCAGGTCCCTCCCACAACATGTGGGAATTCAAGATGAGATTTGGGTGGGGACACAGCCAAACCATATCAATATTCCAAGTAAGTTAAAATTTGGTAAAATCCCAAATGCCAATTAAGAAGAGAATCTATGATATTCTTTTGATTTTCTTCTTTCTCGGAACCTTGGTGGGCTTACACTGTCTCAAAGGAACATCCATTTGACATCCACACCCAGATGGAAAGGTTACTGCTTTCTGAGTAGTCTGAAGCTGCCCCACTTCTCTTTGTCTTGCAAGAATGCTCTTCAGCACTGGGCCTGCCCAGGCTGGCAGTTGCCCATGGGTCATGGTGCCTGCTTGATCCAGGTTCTCATGGTAGCCATCAGGGGAGTATGATCCAAGGGCACTCCCTGCCTAGAATCCCTCTTCAGTTTCCACCCCCACCTTAGTTATAGCCCTACATGCTCTAGGGGCCCAAGTTCTGTGCCATGCTTCTGGGTCTAGTGGGATTCTGGCATCAGCCACACACTATACACAAGCCTTCCCCTCCACTACTCTGGGCTCTTCCTCATTAGTTTATATTCCTTTATTCCTCAAGCTATTTCTGGACCCTCATTACCCTTACTGACACCAGGCCTTGATGGGAAACTCTTTATTCTTGACAGGTCTCTCTGGCTTTGACTTTCAGGAAGTAGGGATTGGGGTGTCTGTCCTCCCCACCCAGAAGGTCCTCTGTGCTTCTTTGGAAAGCCTAGTCAAGTTCATCAGTGACTAGCTTTTCCAATTCCTGTAAAGGTATATTTGCTTGGGTTGTAAGAGGTATTTTGATACCTTGACTACAGAAAAGTGGCTTTTTACCATCTATAAAATTGCCCAATTTAGAGGGTAACTCAGGTAGCCCTATGCTAGGCTAAGAAAGACAGCATTTCTCATATGCATATATACCCCCTATATATAAGAGCCTTATGTAGGAGAGAAGTCCGGTGGTATTGAGGTCTGGCCCAGCCCCCAGCATCACCCACCTGCTCAATGAAGACCAGGGAGCCAGGTGAAAATTGGTAGTTTAGATTCTCCCTGTGGCAATGTCCTTCTTTACCTAGCTCCACTTTTGGCTGTTTTTGTTTCCTGAAGCATCCTCCAAGCAGAGCTCAATTAAAACTAGGGGTGAGGAACACAGGAGGGAATGGGGAAGGAGGTCCATAGAAGGCCCTGGAACCCTTTTGTCTTTTTCTCCACCTCTCTTCATTCCCCTTCCACCCCCAACTCTTGTGAAGTCAGGGAGGGGCAGCCACGGAGCAGGTGGCCCTGGCTGGTGCCTGGGTTGGTGGCAGGTTGGGTGGGAGGATGCTTGTCAGCATATGGGCCAAGGGAACACATGGCCCCGAGTTCCTGGGGACAGGAGGGGAACAGGCAGGAGCAGATGAACTGCTAAGCAACAGGGTTGGTGATTTCAGCCAGAGAACTTTCCAACGATAAGAAATAAGGGACAGCAGCCAGTGGGGGAGCTGGGGAAGGGAAGCTGAGGGACTCGGTTGCCCATCTCTGCACAATGATATCTGTGTTTATTTTCTTTTAAAAGTAAAATGTTATTCTCTCTGGAAGCTTTTGCTTTTCCCAACTTGCAGAGCTGAAAACAATAGGAAACCATCAATACAGTCTTCCCCCTCCCTAGGGGATGTACTCATGAAGTTCCTCACACTCACGTTTAAATTATTTCTTGGCTACAGGAGGCACAATGGCTGAACTGCAACATGAGATCAACATACTGGGATGGAGCTGCTGCCGAGTTTTAAAAATAGCACAGAAGGAAACATATACCAGAGGGCCCACAGCGGTTGCTTCTGGGTGATAGGATTATGGATGATTGTTTTTTCCTTCTTTATATTTTTTTGTACTTCTCATGTTTTTAACATGTGCAGATATTGTCATATGATTTTTAAAAGCTAAAAACAGACAAGGGCAACACACTTTCATAAAAGAACAAAACATACAGACTGGTATGCCCAGAACCTACCATGTGGCAGAATCTAGGGTAGATCTTTATGTCTGTTGTTTGATTTGGCATCAAACATCCTATGAGATTGGTTGTATCCCTTGTACAGATGAAGAAACTGAGTCCCAGGGAAGTTAATGAGCTTATCCAAGATGACACAAGTGGAAACTGGTAAAGTGAAATTTCAACCCAGGTATGTCTGCCAGCAGGCTGTGTACTGGGGTGACAGATAGTGTCCATGTATCTCTCATGACTGGGTTGCTTCTTCTTGTATAGCTAAGTTCATGTTGAAAGGGCCAGGCTAAAGAATCTAAGAGACACAGGGAAAAGCCCACTTCTGAATGTCAAAAAGGCAATGCTTGCAATAGTTCAGACATCTGCTGCTGATGTCTGAACTATCGATGATGAACATCATTCAGACACAAAGCTGAATTTTTCACACTGGTTAATTAGTTGGTAACTAATGTTCCATTAGTTCGGGAACTCAATTTATCATCAAAATTGTGTTTCGTTGTACATTTTATCTTTTCCTCAAACATAGAGATAAGGATAGTGGGTATAACAGTAACAGGCTCTTGAATGAGGGATATTATAGGAACAGAGACTACCTGGTCCTTACATTGGAGTAAACCCTCACAGGACATGCATCTTGCCTCCTCTCCAGCACACACTGGGGAAAAAAGAGTTGGTAAGGAGACGGGCTCAAGGAGTCCTTTTCCAGGGCTCAAGGAGTCCTTTTCCATTTAGATTCCTTCATCTCACTACTGATACTCTTTACTGTTCCACACCATTTTCCCTGTTAATTTAGGGGTCTTTAGCCTGTGTTCTCTGGTCCATAGATAGGGCTTTACGGATTCCATGAACCCACTGAAATGTATGCCACCATCACATTTGTGCGTGTTGATGTGTGTAACTGTGTGTGTAGAGGATCCGCAGCTTTCACCAAATTCTCAGAAATGTGGAGAATCCCTACCATAACACATATTCCTTCTCCTCGTCCTGGTCTGTGCCTATTCCCACCTCTCGTGCCTGCTCTTCCTCTTTCATCACTCCCCACCTCTTCCTCATTCTATCTCTTTGCCTCCTCTTCCCCTGAATACTGCTTTCCTTCCCTGCTCCCTCCCCTCTTCTTCCCCCTCCTCTCACTGGAATTCCTCTCCCCTTTGTCACCCCTGGCTGTGGTCTCCAGTCAGCCTGATCTTCACTTCCACATTCAGCAAGATTCAGGCCCTACTAGGCAATCTCTGGCCAGACATGGGAACCATAAGCACCATCATCAGACAGCCTGGTAATTTTCTTATTGTTTATTCTCAAGAAGGCAATTTGGCTGCAGCTGAGCTGCAGAGGCCCTGGAGCCTGGTCACAGTCTCACATGTCAGCAGAAGGAATTAAGAGGTCGCCAAGAAGAGAAGCCAGGAGCCTGTTGCACCCACTCAGCACCCACTCCCTGCTCTGTTGTGCACCCCACTGGCTTCTTGCCCCTTTGGGGGAGCAGTCGGTTGTTACAAGCCCCATCCCACTCCCACCCATGAAAGAGATGGGCTCAAACTGGAAAGCTTTTAGGATCTGCATAAGGCATTACCTAGAACAAGGCAGGACAGACTCTAGATAGTTTCTTATGGGGTGTAATAACTAGACAGTGATTTCATGTTGTCAAGTCACTCTAACAGCTTTGTGGCTTCAAACATGCCCAAAGACCCATCCATCCCACCCCACCCTACCTAGGTCCCAGCCCAAACTAGAAGAAAGCAAAAGGAGAGAAGGCAATGGTGGTTAACACTTGATCAGATCATTTCAGCCAATATTCCTTGCCTACTGGGTGTTGGGTGTTGGAGCAATCCAGTAATGAATAAACAAATATCTGCATTGAACTCATTTCCTCTTTAGTGGGAAGAAGTGGTGTTAGTCCATTTTCACACCGCTAATAGAGACATACCCAAGACTGGGTAATTTGTATAGGAAAGAGGTTTAATGGACTCACAGTTCCACATGGCTGGGGAGACCTTACAATCATGGCAGAAGGCAACGGGGAGCAAGTCACATCTCACATGGATGGTAGCAGGCAAAGAAAGAACTTGTGCAGGGAATCTCCCCCTTATAGAAACCATCAGATCTCGAGAGTTATTCTCTATCGTGAGAGCAGCATGGGGAAGACCCATCCCCATGATTCAATTACCTCTTATCGGGTTCCTCCCACAATTCAAGATGAGATTTGGGTGGGGACAGAGCCAAACAATATCAAGTGGCTAATGCTGCATGTTTAATGAAGAGTCAGGAGACAAGAGCAACTGACACAAAGAGGGCAAAGGATGGATGGTGGGAAGTGAAACCAGGAGTCGGTGGGACTGGACCCTGCAGAGCCATATGGACCTTGGATAAACTCATAGGGTCCACTCCTGCTGATATGCCCACAGTTCAGCATGGGTGCCTCCACCCTAGGCTTTCACAATCTTTCAACACAAACACCCTCCACCTAGAAAGTTCTGCTTCTCTTAGTTCAAAGTCCCAAGAGAGGAAGTCTAGCTGCTGAGCCTAGCTGGTGGCCAGGCTTCACCAAATCAGGTTCAGGTCCTCTGAATAGGGGTTTGGTGTGGACTGGCCACCCCATCCTTGTTCTGGGCTCTGACTGATCAGACAGTGACAGACATCCTATGAGAGGAAACTCTGAATGGGGCCTGGACTACTAATGGGATCCAAGCAGTCAGTTCAGGGACAGAATGAGAGAATCTCCCATTTTTCTCTCTCAATGGGAGAAAGTATCTCTCTCTGTTCCCAATTGTGCTGTAATACCCTGATGTCACTTGTTGGAAGGGACACTGGAAAAGGGCAGAAAGTCCTTTGTACATTGTTTGTGGGCAGTTTGATCCTAGTGAAGGATGATAATAGGCGGGGGTAGTGGGTGGAATCTGCATTTGTCAATTTGCTTGAAATTACAAGAATAATACCTTCAGATGGATGTGGAAGATTCAGAATCCTGATTTGCTGAATCTCCCTCCACCCCCCCCAAAGAAACCTCAATAACAAAAAGCAAAATCTTTTCTGCTTCTGATTATGGGGTCTCTAGAAACCCTTGTCTCTGAGTTTTCCTGTGTGACACACAGTGATTTTCTAAGCATCCAGGAAAAACTTTTGTGAACCCTGGTATTGAGTTCTGATCCTAATTTTCTCTGCTGAGAAATGGCACAGCCTCCTGCCACTTATACTATGCCATCTGACCCTCAGAAGCCTTTGCAGGCCAAAAACAAGAGACAGCCTTCCAGCACAGGGGAGTGGGTTCATGCAGGTCATGTACCAAGCTAAGTCACTCCTGCTGCTCCTGGGCCTGGGACCCGGAAGGGCATCCTTATCCTAGACCCCTGCAGAGATCACAGAGAGAAAGTCTGAGTAGGTCAGCACCAGGACAATTGCCACCATCTGTCCTTTTGCCTCCCTGGAGCCCCTCACAGCCACGCTGTCCTTGATCTCCCTCCAGCAGTCCATGCCCTTATGTCCAGTGCCAGAAAATCCATCACTTGCTGCTCTGGTCTTTACCGAATCTTAATTTCCAAGTGTCAGGAAAGTTCATTTTCTCTATGATGGAGTTCATGTCTCCTTTTGTGAAGGGAACTGGACTCAAATGTCAGAAATAGTATTCCTC
Source organism: Macaca mulatta (assembly GCF_049350105.2). Taxonomy (NCBI): domain Eukaryota; kingdom Metazoa; phylum Chordata; class Mammalia; order Primates; family Cercopithecidae; genus Macaca; species Macaca mulatta. The sequence goes on along the minus strand of NC_133408.1, from coordinate 171,764,180 downwards.
TTTTTTTAATACAACAGCCAGGGTCTGGTTCTGCTTTCGTCCTTTGGTAGGAATGGAGCCTGGATGAATAATGGTGGGAATGAAGGGAAATAGGCAGCAGCCTGGCTGTGTACCACTGTCAGATTTAAATACTAGCTGTGCTGCCCAGCTCTTCCCACCCACCTGGGTCTGGACCTGCCCCACTGTGCTCTTCTTGTTTACAGTCAAGCCCAGTGATCAGAACTCCAGCTGCTGAAAAGAACAAAGCCACAGAATAAGGAGCTGAAGCTGGTAGGTGCCCATAGGACAGGATGGGTCTTTGGATACAGTTCCCTGCATTGGACAGGCCCAGCTCTGGTCAAACAGAAAGATGTTTACCTTCATGTCTCTAGCCTTCCTCTCTTGCAACCTTCCTGGCTGACTCCTCAGAACAAGGAAGATCTTGACTTCCGTGATATCCAGCCTGTACTAATGCATCCTCATGTAACACGCAACTGTGCTGGCTGTCTGCATTTTAAAAACGTGATCACTGAGTATTGAAAGACTCACTTTATCTCTTATTAAAGGAACTGTGAGATAAGACAGGGAGGAAAAGAGAAAACTCCTTCCTCCATAGTAAGGTATTGAGGGGTCCACACAGGGCTGCAGGGAGGATGGAGAAGGGCTAACGGGGTAGGGTGGAGGTGTCCTGGAATACCCAGAACCTTGTCCCTGGGGAGCAGTGAGAGGAAGGGGTGCCCAGCTCTTGGGGAGTAAGGGGTCTGATTTCTTGTTTTTAATAATCCTTTGTAGTTTTTATAATAATAAGATGGTTGTCAAGAATTGTGAAGGGCCAGGTGTGGTGGCTCGTGGCTCATGCCTGTAATCCCAGCACTTTGGGAGGCTGAGGCAGGAGGATCACTTGAGCTCAGGAGTTTGAGACCAGCCTGGACAACATAGTGAGACCCCCCCTCTCAATACAAATAAAAAAAATTAACTGAGCATGGTGATGTATGCCTGTAGTTCCAGCTACTAAGGAGATTGAGGTGAAAGGATTGGTTGAGCCCGGGAGATTGAGGCTGCAGTGAGCTATGATGGCACCACTGCACTCCAGCCTGGAGGACAGAGCAAGACCTTGTCTTTGAGGAAAAAACTTAAAAATTGAAGATTGAAGTGTATGAGGTTTTACCTTCCCTGCAAGCTAACCTGCCACAACTTCATGGGTGCTGGCAGAAGACCCCAGGTATTCTAGGTGAGAGACAAAGGGCTCTCTTATTAATAGCAATAGCCAGGATGTCACCATTTGTACCAGGTCCCCAAGGCTCAATTTCCACAGGAATAAAGAGGGCTATATGACACCCACACAATCAGTGGATTGAGTCACAGAAGAAAATCCTGACAACTGGGAAACTCGAATCAAGTTCTATCAGGCAATTATTAGCCTGTTGTAATCCATTCTAAACCTATCTGACCTTTGTCCTAGAGGGAAACATAATCATTATACTGGACAGTAAATCAGACTTCCCCTTTTCTCTGCAGAGAAAAACTATATCTTCCAAAGGTGTTTCCTATATAAAAATCATTCAAAAGATATTTCAGAACAAAAGTAATCAGTAACTCTGCATGCAAGATATACAGAAAAACAAGAGATCCAATGAGAACCATCTCCCAATAATGGTTACACAGTGAATGGCTTCAGTGAAAACTTCTACTACCAGTAATGTCAAAAAATAATATTGGGTAACTGACAGTATGAGCAGACAGAAGCTAAAACATCACTGGGTATATGAATATAAAATCAAACATAGGCTTATAGGTGCAGTGGTTCCCCTTGGTGTCTATAACCAGACAATACAGTAACAATTATGCACAGCAGGAAGGATAGGCCAGATAAACTTTTCAAGGGTTGCATTTCATCTAGAGCATCTACACTACCTCACTTGATATGGCCCCACAGACCACTGGGGCTGTATTCATTTTTTTCCAATATCTTTTCTCTTCATTCTTCAGATTACATCATTTTGGTTGATTTATCTTCAAGTTCAATAACTTTTTCTTTTCTCATTCCAATCCACTGCTAAGCCCATCCAGTGAATTTTCTAAATCAGATCTACTTTCTTAGTTCTAGCATTTCTATTTGGTTCTTTTTTTTTTTCCTTTTTCATTTCTGTGCTGCAATTCCTCATCTGTTCATTAGAATCATATTTGACTTCAAGTTCTTATACATTTTGCATTTACTGTGTTGGGTTATTTCTCTATGGACTGCTTTTTCTCTTGGCTGTGGGTTATATTTTCCTGTTTCTTCCATGTCTGATAGTTTTTTATTCTGTGCCAGGCATTGAGAGTGATACGTTGCAAAATCTTTGATTCTTCTTTCTCTGAAGAGTGTTATTCTCATTCTAGCAATGACTTCTATTGACTGGACTCAAACTCCAAATCCTGTCTCTCCTGCAGGGGGCAGCACCCGAAATCTCTGCTCAGTTCTTTCAACCTTCCAGTTGCACTTTTTGCTGGGGTCCTTGGTGCCAAATTCAGGGGTCCTCCAAGAATTTGGTCAAAGTTTATATGTAGATTTTGGGGCTCCTTCTCATCTGGACCCCTCCTTTGAGATTTCCACCATGCCTTTGTAGTTGTTCTGGCTACTGTGAACTCTGTCTCCTGATGCTGCAAGCAGTGCTTCTCTGCTTCTGCCAGGACTCCAGCTCTACCTCAGGTTGAGTGCCTGGGAGTGGCCTAGGGACTAAGCCATAAATGTGAATCTCTCCCGGCCCAGTTCCCTGCTTTCAAGAGTAAACCCAACTGTAACCATGCCTGTCTTTGATTACTCCCCAACTCCTTCAAATTGTTATATATTTATTTTTTAACTCGTGTATGAGTTAGTCTACTACAAGTTGTTTTATCGTTACAGGGAAGTGGAACCATTCCTTATCGTGCTTTCGAATCCGTTTCTTTCTACACTGTACTGTTAAAATGCTATACATTATTCCATCATATTGGCCATTATATTAAACAAAACTTATGTAACACTTAACAACTGCTGGACATTTAAGATGTTTCCAGCTTTTGATATAATAAAATTTGTGGTTTCCAGAGTCAGGAGTTTCCACTGCAGGAATTGCACAAGATAATTCCTTTTGTTTGCTGGGAAATATACATATTAGTACCGCTTTTTGTTTCTACTTAACCCAACTTTTAACATATCTATTTCATATGTTTACAAGTTATATATTATTATGATGCTACAAGTAAGTAATTTATTAAAAATATATAGATAGATTAGGGTACATGCTTAATTTTACTTAGTTATTTTTTACTGATCGGGATATATGACTTTAAAGTCTGGAGGGTACTATTATGAATAATGCTTTCATGAGTGTATATATTTGGCATAATACTTATTATTTACTCAAGAAATTTACTCAGAAGTAGAATTGCTAGATCAAAATATGCACATATTTTTTAAATTTCTGATTCATAGCATCAATATTTCAACTAATTCTCCAGAAAGGCTGTACCAATGCACCCTCAAAGCTGCAGAATGTGAGAATACTCTCACATCCATAACCTGCTAACACTGACTATAGTTAGTGGAGTTTTTAATCCCATATTTAAAAGTTTTATAGATGAATAACAATATTTTGGTTTAATGAGAACATCCTCCTCTACTCATGGAGTTGAACATTTTTCATAAACTAACTGTATTAAATTTCCTTTTAAATTGCCTGTTTATTTCCTTTGCTTTTTTCTATTAAAATAATTCATCTTTTATTTTAAAATTAATTTAGGAGCTCTTTTTATAGTAAATATATTCATCTTTTGTTTGATATGAATGTTACAAAAATGTTTTTCAGCTTATTATTTGCCTCTTTATTTGCTGATATTTTCACATATACAATGCATTAATGTCATCAAATTTATCATTTTCTTCATGGTTGATGGCTTTTGAATTATACTTACACAGTCATTCCACACCCTAAGATTATATAACAATTTTTATTTTAGGATATTTACATTGAAATCTTTAATTCATCTAGAATTTGTCATGATAAATTATCCAAAATAGAAATCTTATCATATATTAGAATCTTATATATATATTTGGGATTATTTCTGGGTGTTTATTGAAATTCATTGATCTGTTCAAGTACTATGTTACTATTGCAATCCTCTAACTTTTATAATTGAATATGTTCTAACGTGGGACATTACATTTCAAGAACATTGACAAACCAGAAAGCACTCAAAAGTGGAACTAGAAAACCATTTCATGTAATAAATATTTTTAAAACTAAGAATGTTTAACTTTGAGAAGAGAGGACTCAATTCCTGTCAAAAGTAGGAATTCAATAAGTAACCTAAAGGGATACATCACAGCTATTTTTCAAATAGTTAAAGATCTGTTATATGGATTGGAATAGATCTGAGTGACTCTAGAGGATACAACTAGGGAAAATGTGTGGAAATTACTAGAGGAAAAATTTGGCTCATTAAAGAGCTTTTCTAACAACCACAGTTGTTTAGCAAAAAAACAGGCTGTCGTGAAGGAGGGTGGGGTAGGAGCAGGCTTCTCTTTGCTGGAAAAGTTAAAAAATAGGCAACTAATTTTTCAAGGATGCAATGAAGAGGACGCGCGCAACAAATAACGGACTAGGCTACTTGAGGGACATTCATACTCTAAAATCCTGGCATCTATGATCTTGCTATCCTAAAAAATCAGTGTCATAACTTCATTAACATCGAGCCCTAGCCAGTGAAGGGTCGGTATTGAGAGGTCCCTAAGGCAAAATAGCAGAGCCATTGGTTTCTGAAACTGTAGAAGCTGTGGTTCACTTTTCCTTTGCCTGTGAGGCAGTGGGTGCAGGGCTACAGCTGGAATGCAGGATATAAAGAAATAGAAATTTAATGGATGCCCACACAGCCCTCATTTTTGCTTAACCTTTTAGGTTTGACTCAGGGTGTCCTGTGGCACAAGGGTATATTTCCCCTAACAAACAAGAAAAAAAGTGGTCCAGGATCCTGGGTCTCATTTTCATCCTGCTTCTGCAGACACCAAAGCACTAAGCAAAGATATGCTCTGTCCCCTATTCACCTCCATAGGGTATGGAGAAGAGAATTTTCCTTTAATGCCTCAGTAAAATATTCCAAGGTCCTGAGAGCTATCCTATTTAAATGCAATGATTTTATCTATTATTTATCCCATGACTTTTGGAGAGAAGGTGTTTCAGTCTTGCTAAGAAGAGAGGAAGAGCTTTGAAGCAGTCGTCTTTGGGCTGGATTTCCTTGGGAATAAGCAGTGGCCAAGAACAGGACAGCAGAAGTATTGTCCTCCAGGGCTGAGGAACAGTGTGTCTAAGGACACTGGCTCAGTGAGTATCCAGCCACCTAAGCAGTCTGGCTACTGTCCTCTGAAAACCCACAGTTCTCATTTCATTAAAGGCATGAGTAGATGGAGAAAGCATCATACTAGGTTACAATCTCCATAGTTCATCAGATGATTAGCTTTGCAGGACACAAATAAATATTTTGTGGACATAAAATATGAGGCAGAGAGTGGACAGTACAAGATGTTACAAACTATTAAAATTGATATAATTAAGCATGAAAATATAAATGGAGAAGTACATGGGCCTTATAAACATAATATTGAATGAAAAAAGCCAGACACAAAAGAGCTCTGTATGAATCCATTTATATAAAATTTTAAGGCAAGCAAACTAATTTATGGGGATTTGAAGTCATGATAATGGTTATCTTTCAGGAAGGGCCAGTGGTAGTGCCTGGCGGGGGCCCCAGGGGCCTTGGGGATGCTGGCAATGTTATGTTCTTAATCTGAGTGCTGGTTGCTTGGGTGTACTCAGTATGTGAAAAATTCATTGAGTTATACATTATGGACTCTTTTCTGTACATGTTGTTTTTTAAAAAATTCAAAGCAAGAAGAGAATGGTAAGTTGGCACTTCTTGGCACCATTCCAAGGGCTCCCACGTGTTTGTGTCATTTAATTCTCCTAACATGTGAAGTAAGTGATGCTTTCTTCATTTTTTTTTTCAGCAGGGGTTATGGTAGCCCTGAGAGATTACAGAATAGGGTAGTAGCACATTGCTGACAAGTCTGAACAAACCTGGGTCTTCCAGACTTAAATCCAAAGCTCAAGTTCTCACCAAATATTTACAATAGATGGAGCAAAGTTCTAACCCCAGAACCAAGGAGAGGAGAGTCAGCATTTAGACCCTTCTCTAGGATTTTAACTACAATCCGTGATCCCAAGGAGACCTTGCGAGTCAGGAAAGAATCTGTGTTCCCAGGGTCGTGGTGGGTTCTATGCTACTTAGGGACCCCTTGTAGGCTCTCTGCAACATTCAAAATTCACTTTTGGGGTCTTCTGTCATCAGCCTACAGGAACCACAGCTGAGTCACAATGTTTCACAGACTCCTCCCAAGGCCAAAGTAAGGGAAGAGAGATGGGGGAGAAAATGCAGGTGAACTGTTCCATTTCAGATACCTAATCAGATCAGTTAGGCAGAAACATGGGCCTCAGACAAAACTAAATTATGGCTTCTTCATTTCCCAGGGGAAAGTTCTTTGCCCCAGGCTTTAGGAAACTGTTCCAGCAGCTACTGATGTTGGTATATTCAGAAGGTATGACTTTCCTGGCCAGGGGCCATCTCCCTGTGCTCCTATAGCTCCAAAACCCTGAAGGTGCCAACAGGGCTCTCTCCCCTCAGCCTGACGGAGACATCGTTTCTGCACAGAACAGCAAGACTAGCCCTTGCTGCTCTTGTCACCTGGGCCCTGGTGTAGCACAGTTTGTGTTCTTCCTGGGAATATTTCATTTCAGGGACCATGTCCTGGGTTCACCATGCCCCTTTCACTGTCCTGGGAACATGGGAAGACTGCCTTTCCAAGCTTCTTTGGAATTAAGTTGGAGCCATATGACTAGCTCTGACCATTGCTCTATGAGGGAAATTAGGTGCATGTAACTTCTGGGCCAAATCATCAAGGAGAGACTGAGTTCTCCACATACTTAATTCCCTTTCTATAAAGATGTGGATGACACCTGTCCCAGAGGCTGGGCAAGGTTCAAGTGACCAGCATTCTCAAGTCACCTTACAGAAGGAAGTAGCCTTGGAAATGGGCAGTCGTTGACTTAGAGAAATAAACTGTTATGTGCAAACCACTGAGATTTTTTTCCCCACAACATAACTTAGTGCAATCTAATACAAAGTTCCCTTAACTTTGCTTATACCCTCTCTAGGAACCAGCCAAAAACTTGGGAAATAGACACCCTAAAGTCTTTCCCCTCTTTCCCATTTTTTTCTCTTAATATGTTTCTCTCCTACTCTACATAAATATCATCTGGAGATAGTTCCTGGGAAACAGTGTCATAAGCCCACCTGTTCAGGAAACTAATCAGATTTTAAGACTCAGTTGGAACTGGCTAGTCTGGGTGGTGGTGATAGCGGTGTTGGCAGTGAGAGTGGTGGTGTGTATATGTGAGAAAGAGTATTTGTTTGTTATTTGGGAAATGCGGTGGTAATATTATAGCACTGGCTCACAAACCACTCTCAGGAATCTGATGTTGCCAGGTATGCCTGAGAATGAGCTATGTCAGAGGGAATCAACTTTTCCTTGGGGGCTGACTGGTTCTGTGGCTTTCTTTTGGGGACAGTCCTACCACAGAGATAAAAGACATGTTGGTTCCCTTCAACTTCCAGCTGTGAGAAAAAGAGGAGCATCAAGACTCTTCGCAAGTCTGATTTGAACATCCTCCAGTGGAAACTCTCTTAGCACTTCACTGACATTCTGAAAAATGTGCATGGATCCTATTCAAGTTCTCTTCTTAGTTTCTGGGCAAAAATAAATAAATAAATAAATAAAATTTGGCAAATCTCTAGCTAGGTAGTCATACCAGCAGTGAGTGGGTTTCAAAGTCAAGAGAGGAAGAATGCCTGGCTCAACAGGTAGGGTGGGGCAAGGATAGATAGGATGCAAGAAAGTTGAAGCTCCCCAGAGTTTGAACCCAAGTCTATGTTGGCATATTCAGAATTTCTGGAAGAAAATTCTGAAAGGACAACAGATAATCACACCGTATTTTCTGTTCAGTCGTTTCTGAGGTCAAAGAAGAAGGCAGCATCCATAAAACAAATAAACTAAAATTACTGACAAAATTTGCTTTGGAAGCAGAAACTATTCACCATAATAATAATGCTTCACATTTTAAAATAGTTATCTGCCTTTCCTTCAAAGATTGTTCGCATGTCTTTATTATATCTTATCCTTACAGCTATGCTATCTGGTAGATATAGTAAAAATGAAGGGCAAAATAGGAACTAGTGTTTACCTGGTCTCTAATATTGCCAAGCACTGTGTACAGGACAAACAAGGTCATTTAAGCCTTACATACATTTTATGAGAAATATTATCTCTAGTTGTAAATTAAGAAATTAGGGCTCAGAAAGGATATCTCGTCCACTGTCACCTAAGTCGTCATGGCAATACTCAGATTCCAACTGTCATGGTTTTAATGTGTTCCCCAAAATGTATGCATTCGATGGCTGGGCATGGTGACTCATGCCTGTAATCCCAGCACTTTGGGAGGCAGAGGGTGGATCACGAGGTCAGTCCAAGACCAGCCTGGCCAGCATGGTGAAACCCCATCTCTACCAAAAACACAAAAATTAGCTGGGTGTGGTGGCACACACCTGTAGTCTCAGCTACTCAGGTGGCTGGGGCAGGGGAATCGCTTGAACCCGGGAGGCGGAGGTTGCAGTGAGCTGAGATCATGCCACTGCGCTCCAGCCTGGCAACAGAGTGAGACTCTGCCATAGGAAAAAAAAAAAAAAAAGTATGCATTTGAAACTTAATTCTGATACAACAGGGTTTAAGGTGGGGCCTAATGAGAAGCAATTAGGCCATGATGGCTCTGCCCACTTGAATAAATTAAAGCCATTATTGTGGGAGTGTGGTCATTACCACAGGAGTGGGTTCCTTGCAAAAGGATGAGTTCCTCCCCATCATCAGGTGCCAGACTGTTGATGTTGGACTTACCAACCTCTAGAAATCTGAGCCAATAAATTTCTGTTCATTGTAAATTACCTCATCTGTGGCATTCTGTTACAGCATCACAAAATGGACTAAGACATCCTGCCAAATATATATAACCTCAAAGCCCATTTTTTTTAATGGACAGTATTGTGTTCATTGACCAATGTCGTAGAACAAATCAGTGGTGGAATCAGGCCCAGGAACAGGTTCTGCTAAGAGCCTTGATACCTAATTCTGAACTCTACTGGGTAAGCCATTGTGCATAATAGCATCTTATTGTAAACAAAACATGCTTATTCACTGCCACCCAAATAAAATCCACAGTGCACAATAGTGGAGGGCAAGCACCTACCTGTCTCCCACTGTTTCCCCACCCTGCACCTACTCTAACGCCCAAGCAAGCTCCAAGGTACAAAGCAAAGATGTTTTAAGAGCAGGTACATCAAACTATGTTCCAGAACCCAGTTTTTAAGATAATACCAATGACACCCTCCTGTTTTACTATTTAAGTTCAGAAATGTTAGAATTAGAGAATAAACTTGCTATTTTAAGTTAAGGATTTTTTCCCTGATTATTTCCCAAGTTCATTTGGGATGGCTATGAAATGAGATAGTGTATGAAATAGGATAATGGAGGGGAAAAAAAGCACATACAAAAGGATCAGACAAATAGAGATTATCAAGCACTTGAAATGAGTTAATTATCACTGCTGAGACTAAAATTTAGCTGCATTTCCTAGCAGGTAATGCATAAAAAGGAAACACAGTTCTCATTATCTAATGATAATAATTTTTAAATAATTAATTAGCTTTTAAAATCATGTTATGAGTATCTCTTGGTGTGTGTGTGTGTGTGTGTGAGAGAGAGAGAGAGAGAGAGAGAGAGAGAGAGAGACTGATTTCAAGGAGAAATGTACCTTGAGCTTATTTATCTGTAAGAAACAATAGAAACTTTAGGTATTATTCTTTCTTCCCTCTCTCCTTCACTCTTTTCTTTCCTTACTTTCTTCCTCCTCCTTCTCCTGCTTCTTTGCTTTAAAAATATAGAAAAGTATGAAGAATAATAAATATTATGCACTCAACACCCCAAACTAATTTGTGCCTTATTTTGTAACATAAAATAAATAGAATCACTCTAGGTGAAATGGAAGCTTCTTCTCTTATCATTTTCAATTCCATTTTCTGTCCTCTCTTCCAAGGTATTATTACTATCATTAATTCAGTGTGCATTTTTAAAAAATCTTATTTTTGTATTATAGAAAATACAATCCAAATATACATATAATATTATTCAATTGTGTGTTATTTGCATGAATGGGATAGTATTGAGCACAGCATCCTGCAACTTACATTTTTCACTCAGTATTATGCTTCTATTCATGCTGATACACACAGATCCAGTTAATTCATTTTACTTGCTGAATAATATTCAATTATATGACTATATCACAATTTATTTCATTATTTACTGGACATGTTTGTTTCTCATTTTTCAGCATTGCAATCAAATTTACTATGGATATTCTTGTATCTGGCAGTTTGAACACATGTTAGGGAATATTCCTTAGCATTAATATCTGAACATGGAATCATATGTCTATTTTAAATTTCTTTAGATTGCAGACAACAGAATCCACTATAGCTTGTTTAAGAAAAAAAAAAAAAGGCTTAATGAAATGATCTTGGATGTTGATATGATTTGGCTGTGTTCCCACTCAAATCTCGTCTTGAATTACAGTTCCCATAATTCCCATGTGTCATGGGAGGGACCTGATGGAAGGAAGGTGAAAGGTACTTGAATCATGGGGGCAGTTTCCTCCATGCTATTCCCGTGATAGTGAGTAAGTTCTCATGAGATCTGACAGCTTTACAAGGGGCTTTCCCCTTCACTCGGCTCTCATTTCTTCTCCTTCCTGCCACACTGTGAAGAAAAACATTGTATGTATGTACATTGATTGTATGTTTCCTGAAGCCTCCCCAGCCATGTTGAACTGTGTGCATCAATTAAATCTCTTTCCTTTATAAATTACACAGTCTCAGGTATTTCCTTATAGTAGTGAGAGAACAGACGAATAAAGATGGCCTATAAAAATTCTGGGAAGACCAGAGAAGTAGGCTGGAACAACATTGCCAGGGATGTTCTTGATTAGAAAAATACTTCAATAAATGACAGGATTGTTCTCATAGAAACACCAAAGTTGCTGCTTAGAAACGAAGACTCTTTGGCCTGGACACCAGAAATTTGAGTTCTGCTGCCACAGAAAAACTGGATAACTTTCTTCCCTACCATTTTGTAATGCCTCCTTTATCAAATATCAAAGACTCATATATGCTTGGATCTGTGTTTTGACCCTCTATTATGTTCTACGGATCTAATTGTTTATTCCTACAGCAATACTACATTGATTCAATTATTATAGCTTAATAATATGCCTTTTATTCAGGAAGGCAAATCTCTCTTCTTTTTCAGAATTATTTTGACTGTTTGTACATTTATTTTACAATAATGAATTCTAAATTGAATTTTAGAATCAATTTGTCAAGTCTGAAGATTGTGTAGCAATTTTTAGTATATTGACATTGAATTTATAACCTAATTTTGGGAGAATTAATGTATTTATAATAAGATTTTCCCATCCACACACGTGGTCTAACCCTCCAGTTATTCAATTCTTATTACATTACTTAAATTCTTATACTTACTTTATTCTAATTATTCACAGGTAACATTTAGGAATTTTTTGGCTATTGTTAACACATCTCTTTTAATTTAAGCTTTCTAATATGGCTAATAGTGATGTGTGGCACATTATAAGTCTAGATATGTTGATCTTCTATCTCACAAAACTAAATTTTAAAAATGTTGATAGCTTTTCCACAAGTCATTTTTTAATTGAAAAGCAAGTATTATATAAGTAATAATTACAACTTTAGCTTTCTTTTTTTGTGTGTGTTTAATTGCATTTGTTAGAACCTTAAGCACAATGTTGACACATGGCATGACTGATAGTGGGCATTCTTGTCTTCTTTCTTCCTTTAAGTGAATGTTTTCAATATTTTATAATTAATTATAATATTTGCTATAAGTAATAGATGGCCATTATTAGGTTGAGGGCTTATTCTTAATTTGCTAAAAGGTTTTTTTTTATTATGAATGAGTATTGAGTTTTATCCAACCATTTTTCTGCATCTATTGAAATAATACATTTTTTTCTCATAATGTTTCTAAAGAAAATAGACTGTCATAGCCAGGATGGAATAATAGAATATTAGATTTTTAGCGCTGGAAGAATCCTGAAATATCCAGTGTTCTTAGTGGGACACCATTGGCCTTTGGAGCTAGGAAGAGTATTGTTTATACCACATAGTATAGCAAGGCTAGCAAGCCTGGCTGCCACTCACTAAAAACCAGATGCACCCTTTAAGTCATCTGGAAATCAAGATGCCCCCACATATTTGCAAGGGTCCCCAGAAGGTGCCACCATGTCACTTTGACATCCCAAGGATCCAGAGACAGTCTAGAAGCCTGCAGGGGCTTGTCCTCAACCCAGGAATTACTAAATTTTTCCTTTAGACTTCACTAAAGAGTTTTTATGATGCTACACTGCTGTGAAATCTTCACTCCCACACTTCTCATCTTTGTTGAAGGGTTAAGTTATTCCAGTTCGTTCTCATTTTCTTTTGTTCCTGCCCTAGGCAATCCTGCTGAGGATCTCTATTTTCCCTCATCATAAACAATCTGTCTCTTCTCCTCACTCCTGCTTCCTGTTCTCTGGAGAATGGTGCCTGACATGACACCAGACAGCCCACCAGGAGTCTTCTCTGATCTGCAGATCTTAGTAAGAGAAGGGGTGTGCAAACCAGGCTGGCTGGGGAAGTAGACCAAGTCATTCTCTCAGCAATGAGGACTGGCTAGAGACAGCCCAAGTCCAACATGGACTTCTTTTGGTACCTAAAGGAGGAACATTTGAATCACAGAAGCAAGCAACTAGAAGATAAGTTAGAAATCATTAATCCAACACTTCCTCAATATAAAATCTGGCATGACAATTTCCTAAGTTTCAACTAATTTTTTATAGTCATGAAATAAACAAGAATTGTCAGTGAAGAAGAGAGAAAAAATAGAGTTCATAAACTCCTTAAAAATTTACCCTGATAGACAGCGTGGCACAACAGATACTCTTCTCCTGCCACCTACTAGCTGTGTGACATGGTACAAGTGGCCTAGCTTCCCTGAGCCTCATTCTACTCCTTTCTAAAATGAAGATGAGGAAAACCATGTGGTGAGGACAAAAACAACGTGCATATAGTAGGTGCTCAATAAATGATAGCTAGTGTTATCTTTCCTGGGAACTCAAGATCGTGTAGACAGCTCCTGTGTCTGCCATTTCTAGCCAGAGCTTTAGTTGGGACCAATCCTAGCAAGGATTACATTCCAGAATAAATCAAATTAGAACTTCAAAAAGTCTTGCATGGTCAGTGAGGCAGAAGGGAAAGCTATCATCAGTTTCTTTATTGAAGACCTCACAGGAGAGACTGCAGGAAATGTAATCCATCCATCCATCCATCCATCCATCCATCCATCCATCCATCCATTCATTCATTCATTCCAGGAAGGGAATGGAAGCAAGAATACACAAATGCCGAAGAGCTCTTGCATGTTAAAACCATGCCCTATCCCAAGCACAATGACAGGAAAGTCAGCAAATAAGAAATATGGCTGGTCTATTAACAAATTTAAAATTAGCAATTTTAAATTTGCAAATAAAAATAATGTCATTTTTCTGCCTAAGAATGAGTCAATGATTTTTAAAATGAGAGTTCTCCGTGTTTGTGAGGGTGTGGGAAATGATCACTCTCAGGATTGGAGGTGGGAATTCAAATTGATGAAGCCCTGTGGCTGGGCAGGAAAAGTGGGTGCAGGGGGGAGGGGATGGTACAGCAGGGGCTGCCTGGTCCCCAGCGCCTCTGGACTGGCTCCACCCAGGTCTATCTGCTCTGCCCCAAACAAATCCTCTCGACCCAGAAAAAATGTGCATTTGCTTTGACCTCACATTCTCATTTCTGGAGATTTATCCTTGAAAGTAACAATGGGGTATGCAAAACATACAGCTATAATGATGTTCTTCACAGCTCTGTTTGTAATATTTAAACACTGGCAGACACCTAAATGACAGCAATGGGCGCTTGGCTGAGGTGGCTGCACAGCACGAAATCTCAGAGGTTCCAGAGCCAGAAACAGCAGGGTCAGGTTCAAATTCCAGCTCCTCTACTCACTGCCTGTGTGACCTTGAGCAAAACATTGCCTCCAAACCTGTTTTCTTACCTATAGAAAGTGGATGATAATAATAGTATTTACCTCATAGAAATGTGGCGAGGAATAAATTAGATGATGTGTGTAAAATGTAGCCCATAGGAAGTGTTTTATAAGTGTTTTCTATTATTAAATAAATTATGCTATAATCATGATGAAATTCATTACAAACATAAAAAGGATGCTGTAGAAAACCATCTAATGACACTGGGAAATGTTTATGGATATTGTTATGTGCAAGAAAGTCATATTACTGCAGGATATCCATTTTTGCTAAAAAAATCTATTTTTCAGAGGGGAAAAAAGGTGAAATAATCTTTACATCAAAATGCTAACCATAGTTATTTCTGACTGATGGCGGTATAGGAGATTTTTGTTTTCTCATTTGGGTTTTTCTATATTTGCCAATTTATCCTTAAAAGTAGAGAGGTGGAAAGAGGGTGCCATCAATAACATGACTTTCCTTGCTGTCTAGGTTAATTATAATTGTTCATTATAAATATGCAACAATAATTGTTTTTATCTATAAAGATGCTGTAGAAAATGGAGATGGAGAATGGTGTCCTACAAAATTCCCAGCAAAGTGTCCCTGTTTTATCCTCTTCATGGAAGAAAATAGCCTAAGAAACTCCCCATTCTGAAGGACAGCAGGTTCCCTACCCTGTAAGACATCCTAGGGGACCTCACCTGGGTCTGTGGGTGCCACCTACAGCATGAATGTAGGCAAAGGAAAGAGAGTACAAGGGACTGGGGACCAAGGAGGCAGTGGCTCTCGGTGGTCCCCTTTCTTTACATATCCCATTCTACCTTCCTTCCCCTGGACCTTGTCTTCCTCTTTGGCTGCTGCTGTTTTTTGTTCAACTTGCCCAGGGTCCACCATTTCCCCACTGTGTAAAGTTTTGATGTGTGCCTCATGACTATTGGATCTCTCCAGGCAGAACAAAGAGAATAGAATTCCCCCGGAGGCAACTTGGCCCCAGTTTACCATAAAGGAGGGTCCCAGGCAGGACTGGCAATTTGCTAGCCAGGCTCCTTCCAAGTCAGGCCAGACCAGGCTGAGAGAGAGAGAGAGAGAGAGAGAGAGAGAGAGAGAGAGGGAAAAGGCAAAAAGAATAGTGGAGGCACGTCCTTTCCCTTGGGCAAAGGAAAAAGAACATGGGTCTGAGGACCCCTGAAATGAAGTCAAGTGGCCTTCTTTCTTCTCTCATCCCCCTCTAGATCCACCCTCTCATCCCCCAAGGAAATAACATTTTTCATGAGCACAGAGAGATGGGGACCAGTTACACATAAATAGCATGCAGTAGTAGTTTTCAGGGTTTGGTTGCTTTAGTCCAGAAGCCATGGGTGGGCGAAGAGTTCTCGTCATTTCCATGGACCCCATCATTGTTACTTAGCATTTATATTGCATGGCTACAACCACAGGGTGTCTCCCAATCACATTTAAAAATTATTTGTGGAGCCAGCTACCTGCAATTACTCCTCAGCCTATTCCTGGGTATTTGCATACTCCAGGATGGCTTTTTGAGGAAGATTTTCTAGGTGATTAACCCCTGACTCAATGATGTTCCTAAAGAACTGTGATTTGGAGTGATGCCAAGAGATTAATAGGAAGCCTCTCTCCCGTCTATAAAACAAAAAATAGTGATATTTGCTAACTTGCCAAAACCACAAGACTACAGGTAATAAATGAATGAGATTATCTGAGGAAGACTTGAAAGCCTCCTAAAGACAGGTATTTGAAAGCACAGAGAGGTTTTAGGCCCAGTTCCATCGGATTACAAAGCAGTGCTCTTGTAGACGCACTGTACCACCTTGGGAATAAATGTGGTTTCCAGAGTGAGCCTGCTGACAGGTCCTAGGGGACTCCTGCTGGCATGACTGCATTGTGGCCACAGCCTTGATTTTTTCAGCTTTGAACACTTTGAAAGGACAAAGTGTCCCTTCCTGTTCCATCTCTACTCAAGACTGTCAATTCTCACCTGCTCAATCCTGGTCATTTCTCAGTTTTAGGGAAAAGAGTCACAAGGGATGTTGTTTGTGAATAAAAGTGGGAAAGAGAAAAGGTATTCAGCAGAGCTACATGGGGGCCAAAGGCAGCCCTTCCCTGGTGTGAGGAGCCTGTCACTCTTCCCTCCTTGGCCCCACCTGCTTTCTAGCATTGGCTGGAATGTGAAGCAGACACTAAGCATCCCACTTATAAAAGATTCTTTCCTCTCAGTGGGAGATGCGTCTTTTGTTCCCTAAGAGTGTAAAGCATTTTGGACTCATTCAGGACTCTGAATGGCCCTACCTGGGGCACCTCAGGAGTGAGTCATAAGCTGTGTTTGACTAATTGAGTTAGGACCTGTCAGTCATCAGTTATGCTAGAAATACACTGTGAGCTGGATGAAGCTTCCTTGGAAAATAACGGGCTATGCAAAGTGGATGCAGAGCATTGAGACAGAAGAGATAAAGAAAGGTGCAGGCAGAGTGGCAGGGGCATATGTGGTCTCTAGGGAGGCAGACACACCCACCCATTGTCACAAGGCACTCTCTCACTCCCGCTCTCTCTTGCTCTCTCTCTCTCTCTCCTTGTACCAGATTTTTCAGAAATCAGGCCAAAGCTATTTTAAACATTGTGATTACGGTAAGAGAATGAGCATGGGTAATGCACTTGAGAGTGGGTGCAGGACAGGTGGATGGGTGGAGACCCATGCTGGTCAATTTTGATTCAAGGTGCTGAGAAATATGATGGTAGAACAAGCCCCCATTCCTCAGGGCCCCCATAATAGATTCCCTATTGCCAGAGAGGAATTTCCCATCATCCTCCCCTTCTCTTGTCAACGGCTGGCACTGTCTGTGCTAGAAGGCAGGCTGACAAGGTTAAGAGAAGAGAAGATCTGATATGCTATCATGCTTCCCAGGTCCGTGACAGGCAGACTTGTGTGGAGTGGGCCCATGGTTTTCCTCTGCTTCCCTTTCCAAATAACCCCCCAGTGTGCCTCAGACAGTTCTGCCAATCAGAGAGAGATAAGAAGGTGACTCCGAGTCCTCTTCCCAGAGCCTAAGCCTCAAAGGCAATTATTTATGGGAGCCCTTGGGTGTCTGTCAACCTCCAGTCTAGGGCTTGCAGTAGAACCACATGGAAGCTGCCACTGCAGCATGGAATGCACTCTGCACAGCCAGGTGGGGTTGGGGTAGCTCTTACACATACCCTCTGCACCATGTCAGTCACATCAACCCCATCATTGACAAGGCATGGCCATCAAAAGGGTCATGTCCGTCGCTGAAACTGCTGCATGTGAGTCTGTGGATGGGGGGCTCTTGATCTCCTCAAGCTAAAGGGTCCACACTGCCACTCCCACCCCAGATCATCTGGACCAGTGCTACTCAATGTGTGTATCCGGACCCATATGCAAATTGCTTGTTACTGGTCCACAGCGAGGTCAGTGCTGAAATTGAGAGTAAGCATTCTGAAACTTTTATAGTAATCTAACAGGGTAATCTAACGTGTTTATCCTAATAATAAAAAAGGGGATTTGCATGTTTATATTTGTTGTTTTATTTCCCCACAAATACATTCTAAAGAATACATTTTTAATAAAAATACGTAATTAAAATATTCTGTAACACATAAACAGATATTTTATTTTAAAAGTCATTCAACAACCAATTGCAAAAGAAAAGCTCTGTTCCGTCATCCAAGACAGTTTGAGAAGCACAGATCTAGTTGCAATCCACTGCTCCAAGAATTGGCATCTAAGACACCAGGCTGTGGACTAGTTGTTTTTTTCATAGGCATCCTGAGAAACAGCAAGAGTCAGAGGCAGAAGAGAGAGAGAGAGAAGAGGGAAAGGAGAAAGAGCGAGGCAGGCTGATGGACAGAGAAAAAGTACCTCCTTCCGGTATAGCCTCTTTCACCTGAAACTGGAAATTCCACACTCCAATACAGTAATACTAAATCTAGTCCTTTCTGACATCCTTTCCTAAGATTATGGTTATGGGGCAAGTCAAAATGAAGGCAGTACACTGACAACACATCCTCTCTGGGTGGCTGCCCACCTAGAACAACACAGAGCAGAGCACAGCCGTGCCCAACACTGAAAACACATCCTCAGGGACAGCCACTCTCCTGGCACAGCCTGACTGCCCCAGCACCCTTTCTCCTCCACGCTTCTAGTCTAGATGTTCTCGCTTCTTTAAGAATTTAAAAACAGACCATAACCCAAACCTCTGCTATAATTCCCACTGAGCAAGACGTCCTGCAGAAATTTTTCAGCTCAGGCAGGATACCCAGTGATTAAGAACAAGGGCATCACAGTCAAACATACTCGAGCTTGAGTTCTGGCTCCTGCTCTCCCTGCCTAGGTGACTTTGGGCACACCACTGACTTCATTAAAGTTTCAGTGTCTGCATCTAAGAGAGATAACAATGCCTAATATTTACTGAGTATTATACTATATGCTTGATATTGGCTATCTGCTTTATCTGGAAAATCTCAAATACTTTTATGAGATAGATACTTCTATCCCCATTTTTCAGGTGAGGAAACCGAGGCTTTGAGAGGGTAAGAGCTTGCCAAGTTTACACAGTGAGTAAAAATCAGGACTCATTATTATGTACTCTGCTTCCCAGCGCTGTTTAATTAATATAAGATACCACCATACTATCTAATTCACAGGATGGCTGTGAAGATAAGATAATGCACTTATCACAATGCTTTGCTAGATGTTCATTGCTATGGCTTTTGACATTCTTTTCCTAGGGCTATCTTGGGGCCTCTGAATGTCCCTCAGCTTCAAGGCTACAACCTAGGGCAGTAAAACTTGGCAGGCTCCAGAAGGAACTGAGCCAGGGTTTCCTTGGCAAGTGGCCCAGCCTGCACATCCTTCAATAGTCCAGGGTCTCCTACAAGTATGCCAACATCAAATCACAGGCTCAGAAGCAAATCTCAATAGTTACTCAATTTCAGGCTCTAAAGCTCTTTTCGTCTTGCACTTTTAACATCAGCTAAAAAGTTCTCCCAGGTTCCCTGCTTCTGGATCCTTCCATTGAATCTTTTTAAATGCTAAGCCCCTCTCTACAGAATATCGTTAAATGTCAACTATGAAAAGAGGGGAGTAGAGCCAAAGGGTAGGGAAGAAATCTGGGGAGATTGCCTGACTCTCAGTATGTATTTATTCCCACTTGGTGAGTCAGTGTTTGAGCCAGAACTCTCCCCTGGGCTTCCCAAGGAGGATTTTTCAATGCTAGGCGATGGAAAGGCTGAATACCAACTTCTTCCCAGCCATGCCCTTGAAAACCCTTGGAAACCTCAGACCTTGCTAATAGGTTCAGGGCCGACTCTATGTTGATCAAGGTGACCTTGTTTCTCTAATCCGTACACTACACAGCAGAGTAAGTATTATTATTCTCATTTTAGAGATAAGGAAACTGAGGCTAGAGGCGTTAAGTCACTGGTCTAGGGCCATACGGCCAATGAGCCAGAACTTGAGCCAGGTCTATTGAGCACTGGTGTCTGAGCTCTTTCTCTCTAAAGGCCCGGTGATTTCTCCTACTGGGACAGGACCCTAGACCTCTAATAGGACTGAGATGCTTTTCCTCCATCCCTCTTCCCTGGTCACCTGGACCAGCATATCATCATATGGTCTTCATGAATTCTAACTTCTACACACCACCCTATCAGAGTGGAAGTGGGCTCCTTATACAATTTCTTTCTTTTTTTTTTTTTTTTTTTTTTTTTGAGACGGAGTCTTGCTCTGTCACTCAGGCTGGAGTGCAATGGTGCTATATGGGCTCACTGCAACCTCCGCCTCCCAGGTTCAAGCGATTCTTTTGCCTCAGACTCCTGAGCAGCCAGGATTACAGGCACCCACCACCACCATGCCCAGCTAATTTTTGTATTTTTTAATACAGGCAGGGTTTCGCCATGTTGTTCAGGCTAGTCTCAAACTCCTAGCCTCAGATGATCCACCCACCTCAGCCTCCCAAAGTCCTGGGATTACATGCATAAGCCACCGCACCTGGCCACAATTTCCCCTTTCAATTTCATTTATTTTATTTCTAAGGTGGTTATATGGAGAGGAAAAGAATCTCATTCACTAGGCCGATGCAGCGTGATTGGAGCCCTTGTTTATGAGGTTCTTAGCAGTTTCCCAATTTATGAGAGGGACTCAAAACCTGTTGGAGGTACCCTCAGCATAACTTTGTTCTAGGTTTATAGGTCTTGAGAGACACTGAGTGGGAAAAAGTCATATCCCTTGTCTCTCAGGGGTTGGTGAAAGGAACATGGTGATGAGATGAGACACAGTCAGTCCAAGTCTCCAGGTAATTGTTTTCCATGTCAGTGATGGCACAATGACAGTGCCACCTGCATCAGAATCTCCTTGAGGGCTTGCTAAAGCAGACTCTGGGGCCACAGCCCACCTCTAAATCACAATGTGATCTGCAACGGAGTTCAGGAAAAGTCCTAGGTTCCATGTGATTCTGATTGGGAAAGTTGTCCAAGCTCTTGTGCTTTATTTCTCTTATATTGTAAAATATGAATAATAATAGTACCTAGCTCCTAAGATGCTGAAAAGAGACAGAAAGAAAGCGCTTGTCTGTGGGAGTGAAAGTGTTCTAAGCATCCCTGCTTCAGAGCCCTCCAATCCAAAGTTTCACTATAGTGCCTAGATATGGTAAGTATTTAAGAAATGACTTGGTTTGCTATTGCAAGCTGGAAAAATGGAAAAAACTCACTGACGATGTCATTAGTGAAGGAGAGTGAGTAGAGGGTCAAAGTCTTTCTAACTCTAAGCAATCAGTCAACAAACATATAGCGAGCATCCAGTACAAGCCCAACGTCACGGAGCAACCAAAGTTCTTACCTGTAGCATCTTAATTCAGAGTAGAGGAGATGAGAAAAAAAAATCACGCAAGGTTAAAGAAAATAAGAATTAACTAGAGAACAAGACAATCATTAAAAGATGCCCCATGTTCATTTATTCATTCAGCATATATATTCATTAATTTCCTATTGTGTGCCATGGACTTTACTAGAAACTGAAGATACAAAGTTGAATACATGGTCTCTCCCTCAAGATATTTAAAGTCTAGAGAAAGAGACAGATGAGCAAATCAATGTTCATGATTAATTTACTTTCTTCTGGCCATGAGTATTGACAAAGGATAAGTTTCACAGTATTTGAAATACTTCCTTCAGAGCCTAAGAGATCAGCTCTAATACTTTAAGCAGGAAGGCATTCGAAGTCTGGTTCCTGGTCTCAGAGAATTTAGAGCTCCAGATTCAAAGTCTAGAGATGAATATACTAAGTAGATCACTATCAAAGTAGTAACAGCAGACAGTTTTGAAATCTTATCTAAAGGTACCTACGAAGTCTGAAAACACAAGTAAATCTGCTCTAAATTGTTTACCACAATCCATGGGAGGGGGAAATAGGGAAAAGACCCAACCCACCTTTAATAACCCCAATAAAGCAGGAAGGTAGAGATGAGAGAATCAAATCACATCCCTGCTTTCTGCAAAGCTCATTGCCTTGGTTCCTTGATGAGAGGAATAGCACCTGTTTATTCACTGCTATAGAGCCAGCACCTAGCAGACTGCCTGGGTTGGCGGCCAGAGTCACTGGTGTCTAATCAATAATTGCTGAATTAATCAATGAAAGAATTGATGATGCAGTTGTTCAGACCAGAGAGTACAAAATACTCAGTATGTAGCCAACCATCAGACCAGTGAATTTGTGGCAGACAGCTCTTTTTAGATCTCTGTCTTCTCTGAGCTCTAGACTTGTGTATCCAACTGTCTATTTGTCAACTCCTCTCAGCTGCTGCAAAGTCACCTCAAACTCAGAAGGGATGGACTCATGATCATTCCTTGTACATGCTTTCCTAGGGCCGCACAGCTCCATGAATGCCACCAACTTAGCGCCGTGACAGAAGCCAGAAACCAAGGGCACAGGACTTCACAGCCCTCTCCCTGTTCCTTCTCACTCTTCCATCCCTTGGTGCTATCCATTCACATCCTAAAATTTCCTTAAATCCGCCCCTGGCATTGTTCTAATCCCTGTTAGTATCTTTCTCCTGGGCTAATTCCATCGTCTCCCACTCATCTATCTTCATCCTCTCTCCCTAGCATCTCTCTACCTTGCCTTTGCCTCTACCTGCATCACTCCTTATTTCCATCTTCACGTTGCTAACACTTTCTCATCCATCAGATCGCAGAGAAACCTGCCCTCATCTTCTTGACTAGGGCAAAGCTGTCTGTGATAAGTTCTAGCTAACTTCACCTTCATGACATTAGTCACAGCTGCAGTTTTACAGTCCCCTATATAGTGGCCCGTGGCTGGCTTCCTAACCCAGAATGGCCAGCTACATCCATGCATCTAGTAGCAAGGAGGATGGTAGAAGGATTAGTTAGGAATTCAGCTTAAGCAACAGTGTTTGGGGCAGGAAAGAGAAAGAAAACAATCATTTTGTGCTGCGAAAGTCTTCAGGGTTAGGAAAGGAGTGAGCCCCAGGCCCCTGGTTTGCTTGACTCATGGGAGGTGCCTAGACTCAGAAGCTGCCAGCACCCAGTTAACTACCATCAGTGAGCAAAGCAGGTGCAGGCGAAATGAGAGGGGCACACTGGAAAGCTCATGCCTGCCTGAAAGGCAGCTCCAGCTGACTGCTGCCTTGTGGGAACATCAGGCCCGTATGGTCAGGTCCGGATTTATTTTTTCAAAAGTCTGAAATCAAAATTCTTGGTTATATCTCCTGAATTTTAAATGTTGGCAAATAATTCAAAATTTAAAAAAAAAAAAACAAAGTGACAGTCAAAATGTATCTATGGCTCCAGTTTCTGTATGCAGACTTCAGTTTGCCATCTCTACATTAAATTATTTCTCTATTTTTCCTACCCCAGCTCTACACAGCCTTATAATCAATTCCTCTTCTGCCCCTCCGAGGGCTTCACATAAACCAGACCTGCTCTGGCTGCTGGTTTGCAGTGCGTTAAGCTCCTTAACTCATTTCTCAGTGGATTCATCCCGACTTGTCCCTCTCTTCCCAGCCCTCTCTGCTGCAAATTTCATGCTAGACTCCTTACCAGATTATAATGATCTCTTAGGTCTAGTCATCACTTATCCACAAATGTCTTTTTCTTTAAAACAACTTCTTAAAAGAGCCTTAGCAGTGGGTTCTCTGAAGGGCCAGAGCCTATCCTGCATCTCCACTCTGCCCCCACCTCCTCCATCATCATCTTTCTCTACCCTCAGTCCTCTTCTGGGCACTCTCTAAACCCAGAAACCCAGGTCGCTGAGGAACACAGTTTGAAAACTGCTGTCCCAATCATCCACCCAAAGATTAGCGCTTGAAAATAGCTGTCGAAGACCAGACCGGTGGGCCAGGTGAGGTGGCTCACACCTGTAATCCAGGCCAGAGCGGGAGGATGGCTTGATGCTAGAATTTTGAGACCAGCCTACACAACGTAGTGACACTCTGTCTCTACAAAAAAAAAAAAAAAAAGTCAGTTGTAGCAGTGTGCAGTCCCAGCTACTTGAGAGACTGAGGCAGGAGGATTGTTTGAGCCCAGGAGTTTGAGGTTGCAGTGAGCCATGATTGTACCACTGCACTCTAGCTTGGGAGGCAGAGCAAGACCCTGTCTCTAAAAAAATAACGAAATAAAATTAAATTAAAATTTTGAAAAATTTAAAAGGACAGGCCACTAGAAACAACACTCCTTACAACGTGAAATCAGATATCTTCAAATACCACCAGACAGCCCATCCTGTAAGTCCAACAGGAGGGATGCCACCGCTTAGAATAGAGGTCAGTAGAGCCCTAAATGGGAGTCTTGGCCAGACACAGATGGTGCCCACTCATGGAGATGGGAGCCAGCAAAAGAGAAAAGGGAGAGGCTCTACCCTGCCTGGTATCTGGATGTCAACCCCTACAGGTGTTAAATTGCCCCTTCTGCGCAGCCTAAGCCCTCCTTTTTCCTCCTCTACTCCTCATCTCTGAGGATGGCACCACTTGGTCACCATGTCTGACGTGTGACACACTACACTGAAACAGTCAGTCCCCAAGTCTGTGGTTCTCATTGCTTGGTATCCTTGAAATCCATCACCTTTTCTCCATCCTCACTGACAATCTTAGCCCAGGTGTGTCCCATGCCACAGCCACACAGGACTGCTGGTGTTTCCTCACAGCATGTGCAAGCTCCCTTTCACTTCATGTCATCACAGATACTATTGCAACTGCCTCCAAAGTCCCCTTCCTCCTCCAGCTTGGTAACTCTTCCTGGTCCTTCGAGTTTAGCTAAAGGGTCTGATTCTACAGAAAGTCTTTCCTAACTTCCCATACCAACTCTTCTTTTCCCTGCTTCCTTCACTACACTCTTGGACACTGTTATCAGATTCCTTATCCCATGACCCTGCAATATCCTCTGTCTCCGTGCATCTTCTACACTATACTGTGAGCAACTCTAAGGCAGGGACCAATTCTCTGACTCAAACTGGAAGCCCAGTGCCTAGCATAGAGTAGGTGCTTGCTGTAAGTGTGTTGACTGAATGACTGAAGTGTTCTAACCTTCGCTTGCACTGAGGGTCCGCAGATTTCAAACAGTCCCTTTCTCAGCACACACGGCTTATTTTTAGCATTAGTGGTTTATCTCCCAGTGAAATTTGGTGCCAGCTGTGGTCACCTGTTTGATTGCTCTCTGAGCTCTGCCTTTAACTAGAAATTAATTTGGATTACTTAAGCTTTCCTTGCCCAGCGGAGAAACTCCGGCTGGGTAAATCCAAAGCTGCTGGCGATTTTTCCTTTTCTGTTTAATCTCCTTCTCTCATGCACTAACTCTAATTTTGTGCTTTCTGGCTTTCTCCCCCTCAGTGCCCATTTTTAATCTGTCACATCTGACCCTTCACAGATGTTAACTCACCTCAGCTCTTTCACTTTCTCATCTGTTCATTCACTTCAGGGAAACTGAGGCTAGCCTTGCCAAGGGACCCAGCCACATCACTCAGGTAGTCTGGGGCATCTCTGACAATGGGAACCAGAAGTAAGAAATCCTAAACCCCAGTCTGTCCCCAGCCAGATGCTGAGGAGGGTCAGGAATTTTAAAGGCCAACTCTTTGCCCAGACGTTCTGACCATCGGCAATGCAGGCACAGAACATGGCAGAGCAGATGGGAATGGGCACAGAACCTGGCCCCCACACCAAGCTCTCTTTTTGGCAAGACTATGCCCGTTCCTAGCCAGGGTCCCCTAATGCCCTCTGCCTAATCAGGGACTGCTTTCACTCTCCAGCAGGCCAGAGAAGACTATTGTGCCCACTGTCTGAGAGCCAAAACAGAATTTATTCCAGTCATGAATGCCTACTTCTCTCCCACCTCCCCACCACATCAGCCTTCTGTCCTGCTCTCTTGGCAACAGACTGTCCACACCTCACACTGTCTCCAAAATAAGACTGGCTAGTCTCTATTGAGAAAGGGAGGGCTGGAGTGGGGGCACCTATTGATCCCACAGAGGACTAAGAGCTGGCACTTTAGGAAAACCAGAGACAAAATGTCTGGTGAGTTCTCAGGGCCCTGGACAGGGCAGTTGGGCCTTTATGAGGAATCACTGATTTCGATTTCTCTAAAGACAGCCTTAAGATAGTAAATTAAATATCAGCAATTTTCTTATCATCATGAACCTGAATCTGCTATATTTTAAATTTCTACCCATTGGCTTTAATTTTGTAGAATGTTAACCCATCTTAATTTGGATGCTATAATCCTTAAGTGCATCTAAGAAAGCATTTTAAAAAATCATCTACTTCAGATGGTTGACTTATCTTGGACTTTTGTGGAGCTGTGCTTGCCTATCTGTGCACCATACGTGTCTTCAAATCTGGATAGAAACTTTCTCCTTGATTTGTATTCTTTGTTCTAACATTTTGAAATTTTTTTAATAACTTTTTTGTTTTTGTTTGAGAAAGTCTCATTCCGTCACCCAGGTTGGAGTGCAGTGGTGCAATCTCAGCTCACTGCAACTTCCACCCACCAGGTTCAAGTGATTCTTGGGCCTTAGCCTCCTGAGTAGCTGGAATTACAGGTGCACCACCACAACTGACTAATTTTTGTATTTTTTGTAGAGACAGGGTTTCACCATGTTGGCCAGGCTGATCTCTAAGTCCTAACCTCAAGTGTTCCACCTGCCTTGGCCTCCTAAAGTGCTAGGATTACTGGCATGAACCACCATGCCAGGTCTTTTTTTTTTTTTTTTTTTTTTTAATAATGAAAGCAATACGTATTCACTATAGAAATTTGGGGCTGAATGCAGTGGCTCACGCCCATAATCCCAACACTTTGGCAGGTCAAGGCAGGAGGATTGCTTGAGCCCAGGAACTTGAGACTAGCTTATATACCAAAGCAAGACCCTATCTCTACCAAAAAAAAAAAAAAAAAAAAAAAGTTTAAAAACTAGCCAGGCATGGTGGTACATGGCTGTAGTCCCAGCTGGGAGGGATGGGGCAGGGGGAATCACTTGACCCCAGGAGTTTGAGGCTGAAGTGAGCTATGATCACACCACTGCACTCCAGCCTAAGGGAACAAGTGAGAGTTTGTCAAAGAAAGAAAGGGAGGGAGGAAAGAAAGGGAGGGAGGAAAGAAAGGGAGGGAGGGAGGGAGGAAAGAAAGGGAGGGAGGAAAGAAAGGGAGGGAGGGAGGGAGGGAGGAAAGAAAGGGAGGGAGGGAGGGAAGAGAGGGAGGGAGGGAGGAAGGAAGGACGAGGGGGAGGAAGGAGCATGGAGGGGAAGAAGGAAGGACGGGGGAGGAAGGAAGGATGAGGGGGAGGAAGGAGGATGGGGGAGGAGGGAGGGAGGAAGGGAGGGAGGGAGGGAGGAAGGGAGGGAGGGAGGGAAGGAGGGAGGGAGGGAAGGAGGGAAGGGAGGGGGAAGGGGGGGAAGGGGGGGAAGGGAGGGGGGAAGGGAGGGGGGAAGGGAGGGGGGAAGGGAGGGGGAGGGGGAAGGGAGGGGGGAGGGGGAAGGGAGGGGGAAGGGGGAAGGGGGAAGGGAGGGGGAAGGGGGAAGGGAGGGGGAAGGGAGGGGGAAGGGAGGGGGGAAGGGAGGGGGGAGGGGGAAGGGGTAAGGGAGGGGGGAAGGGAGGGGGAAGGGAGGGAGGGTGAAGGAGGGAGGGTGAAGGGGGGAGGGTAGGGGAAGGGGAAGAGGGGAAGGGAGGCAAGGAAGGAAGGGAAAGGGGAAGGATGGGAAAGGGAGGCAAGGAAGGAAGGGAAAGGGGAAGGATGGGGGAAGGGAGGGAGGAAGGAAGGGAGGGAGGAAGGGAGGGAGGGAGGAAGGGAGGGAGGAAGGGAAGGAGGAAGGGAGGGAGGAAGGGAAGGAGGAAGGGAGGGAGGAAGGGAGGGAGGAAGGGAAGGAGGAAGGGAGGGAAGGAGGGAGCGAGGGAGGGAGGAAGGCAGGGAGGGAGGGAGGAAGGCAGGGAGGGAGGGAGGGAAGGAGGGAGG
This sequence comes from Macaca mulatta, assembly GCF_049350105.2. Taxonomy (NCBI): domain Eukaryota; kingdom Metazoa; phylum Chordata; class Mammalia; order Primates; family Cercopithecidae; genus Macaca; species Macaca mulatta. The sequence continues at coordinate 171,736,403 of NC_133408.1, read as the reverse complement.
GAGGGAGGGAAGGAGGGAGGGAGGGAGGGAGGGAAGGAGGAAGGGAGGGAGGGAGGGAGGGAAGGAGGAAGGGAGGGAGGGAAGAAGGAAGGGAGGCAAGGAGGGAGGGAAGGAGGAAGGGAGGCAAGGAGGGAGGGAAGGAGGAAGGGAAGGAGGGAAGGAGGAAAGGAGGGAGGGAGGAAAGGAGGGAGGGAGGGAGGAAAGGAGGGAGGGAGGGAGGAAAGGAGGGAGGGAGGGAAGGAGGAAGGGAGGGAGGGAGGGAAGGAGGAAGGGAGGGAAGGGAGGGAGGCAGGGGAGGAAGGGAGGGAGGCAGGGGAGGAAGGGAGGGAGGGGGGAAGGGAGGAAGGCAGGGGAGGGAGGGAGGGGGGAAGGGAGGAAGGCAGGGGAGGGAGGGAGGGGGGAAGGGAGGAAGGCAGGGGAGGGAGGGAGGGAGGGGGGAAGGGAGGAAGGCAGGGGAGGGAGGGAGGAGGGAAGGGAGGAAGGCAGGGAAGGGAGGAAGGCAGGGGAGGGAGGGAGGAGGGAAGGGAGGGAGGAGGGGAGGGAGGAGGGAAGGGAGGAAGGAGGGAAGAGGGGAGGGGGAAGGGGGGAGGAGGGGAGGGGGAGGAGGAGGGGAGGGGGAGGAGGGGAGGGGGAGGAGGAGAGGGGGAGGAGGAGAGGGGGAAGAGGGGAGGGGGAGGAGGAGGGGGAGGAAGGGGGAGGAGGAGGGGAGGAAGGGGGGAGGAGGAGGGGGAGGAAGGGGGAGGAGGAGGGGGAGGAGGGGGGAGGAAGGGGGGAGGAGGAGGGAGGAAGGGGGGAGGAGGAGGGAGGAAGGGGGGAGGAGGAGGGAGGAGGAGGGGGAGGAGAAGGGACGGGGGAGGGAAGAAGGTAGGTAGGTTTGGAAAATACGTTAGAGTGTACATTGATAAATAATCACCATTACCCGAATATACTCCGTTAATATACGCTCATTTGTCCCCCTATCCAGCCTTTCATGTATTTTGGATGGGTGGATGGATGGAAGGATGGATGGAAGGATGGATGGATGGATTTAATAGTTGGTGTTCTATGAAATGTACGGCATAAGTTCCTCATTTTTGTCTCTTCATATTATGAACTTTTCCTCAAGTCATGTATATTATCCCATATTTCTTTGAAGTTTTGTTATGGTCCACAAATTGGCTGCACCGTAATTATTTTAACTAAGTGTTTTTGGTCTTGGTTTTATTTTTTTTTGTTTTGTATTTTATTTTTAATTGACACATAATTGTACATATATATGGAGTACAGAGTGATATTTTGATACATGTATACAATGTATAATGATCAAATTAGGGTAATTAGCATATCCATCACCTCAAACATTCTTCTTTTGTGTTGTGAACATTCAAAATCCTCTCTTCTAGCTTTTTGGACATATACAATAAATTATAGTTAACTGTATTCACCCTGCAATACTGCAGAACAGCAGAACTCATTCCTCCTATCTAGCTGTAATTTTGTATTCATTCACCAATCTCTTAACCCAAAGGAGAGTTAGAATAAATTCTCCAATAAAGAACTAGGGTGTGAGAAGGGCCACTTAAGCTGAGAGGATAGTTCCATGACAGAACCCACGCACGCATACCTGACACTGTGAGTCAAGTCGTTCAGTTTAGAAGCTGGGTGATCAATGTCAAGAGGGGGCCCAACTGAGGGTGATTTCCAACAAGCATGGGCAGAAAACTTGCAGCAACACAGATCCCCACATTCTGCATGGCATTTGACTTGGAGGGGACTGGGAGAGAACAGGAAATAACTCCAAAACATTTGGCAGGGAAATAAAGAGTGATTTTATTTTAAATTTCTTTTGTTGGGTTTCTTTGATTGATGTTGGGGTGAAAAATTATATTACAAAAGAGACTTGTTTTCTATTTGCATTTCATCTTTTGCAAGTTGTCTACTAAGTTATCTGCCCAGTTTTCTAATGGAAGATTTATCTTTTTTTCTTGGTTTGTGAGAACTCTGTCTATATTAAATACATTAATTCTTTATCTTCTATTTTGCAAAAAAAAAAAAACTCTAGGCTTTTTAGCCTTTTTTTTTTTTATGGTAGTTTTCATATATGAAGCTTAAGGTGTATCCAGTTAATTCTATGCATTTTCTAAAGGATTTCTTTTTCTATCACCTTCTGCCTAGCTCTCCTCCCAGCTGGGACTGTTACCCCTTTAGGTCTGCCCATAAAGGTGAGCTGGGCAGGGAGTCTTCCCTAACCACACATCCTAGTCCCATCCCAATATCTTTTATCCTCCTGCATTCAAAGGTAAATTCTAGGAGGGCAAAAACTTCTGTTTTGTTCTCAGGTATAACTGCAGTGCCTGGAAGAAATAAACAGTTGTTGAAAACATGAACGTGTGGATAAAAGAGAATCAGAACTCTCCTGCCCCAGTCACAGTAGGTCCTTTTCTCATCCCTCCCTGTCCCCAAGTACCTGGGCCATATGCAGTTCCCACTATGTTTGCTTCTACCTGGTCCATCCATATCCAGGGAGTCATTGCCCAGTGCAATTTATAAGCTCAAAGCTACTGGGCGCATGGAATATTGCTCTTACCTGGACAAAGAAGTGTGGTGCTTAGAGACTGCAAAGATCCTTTGAGTTATTCAGCCTCCCTTCTACTTGGCTCTGTGGTTAATTTATGCCATTGGCTCAGACAGCTCTGGGGAGCAGCCCTGAGGATCCCTGCAGAGCAGGGCCTTCCGCATTTCTCCCCTGAATATTGTTTTAAAAGGACTTGGAGCAAACAGAAAGCAGGAAACAGATTTTCTTTAATGGTCAGCAGAGAAATGGCAAGAGGAACACAGCTAACTGTATTCAATTTACTAACCATGAAAATAATATTCCAGATGCCAGACGGTTAATTTTTAGACTTCAGAAGAATTTTTTTAAAGGAATTATTGGCCAGGCATGGTGCCTTATGCCTGTAATCCCAGTACTTTGGGAGGCCAAGGTAGAAGAATTGCTTGAGCCCAGGAATTTGAGACCAGCTTGGGACACACAGGGAGACCTCATCTGTGATGGTTAATACTGAGTGTCAGCTTGATTGGATTGAAGGATGCAAAGTATTGATCCAGGGTGTGTCTGTGAGGGTGTTGCCAAAGGAAATTAATATCTGAGTCAGTGGGCACCATCTAATCAGCTGCCAGCGAATATAAAGCAGGCAGAAAAATGTGAAAAGGCTAGACTGGCCTAGCCTCCCAGCCTACATCTTTCTCCCATGCTGGATGCTTCCTTCTCCTCAAATATTGGACTACAAGTTCTTCAGTTCAGGGACTCAGACTGGTTCTCTTTCTCCTCAGTTTGCAGACCACCTATTATGGGACATTGTAATTGTGTGAGTTAATACTTAATAAACTCCCCGATGTATATATATCTATCATATTAGTTCTGTCCCTCTAGAGAACCCTAACATACCATCTCTACAAAAAAAATTAAATTAACTGGATACATTGGCATGAGAGCCTGTGGTTCCAGCTACTTGAGAGGCTGAGGTAGAAGGATCACTTGAGCCCAGCAGGTCTAAGCTGCTATGATCCTTAATCACACCACTGCATTCCAGCCTGGGCAACAGAGTGATCCTGTCTCAGAAAAATGAAAAACAGAACAGAACAAAAAACAAAAGAAAAGAAGGAAGGAAGGAACAGGGGAGGGGAGGGGAGGGGAGGGATTATTTAACTTAAAAACAAACCAAACAAAAAACTAACCTGGACTTCATTCTGCAGCATCTATCTAAACTGAATGAAAAAAGTTCACAAAAATTAGGCCCTAGTGGGTGATATTTGAGCAATGTTTTTAATAATTCTTAAAGCACTGTTTCATATATGAGAGCAGCAGTCATATGAAGTAGGGATTATTTTCATCTCCATTTAATAGATGAGGATCAGAGAGGTTAAGCAACTTGCCTAAAGGCACGCAGTACTAAGTAGAGGAGTCACCAATTCCAGTTTTTATACTAATATCAAATAGTTGAATACAAAAGTCCATGGCCTCTGGTACACCACTCTGCAAATAAGTTCCTGTAAAGTGAATGTTTTTATGTGGATCATAAGGTTCTGCAAACAGATAGTTTAAGACTTTCAGAGGAAAGAATGTGTGGCTACCCCTAGTGATTTGGCAGATGTTTATTTAGCACCTATTTGAGTGGTGCAGATGCTCCACACTGTGAGAATACCATGATCAATCACACTCAAAGCATACTTTCAAAGAACTTAAAGTCTTGTTGAGAAGATGGCATGAGTGGAAACAGAAGTATGCACTTTGACATGGATGTAAAAGATTGATCAGTTAAAATAAGTTTCCGGGTATAAGATCATGTAAGCATTTGGAGTTTATAGAAAGGAATTGTCGGCCGGGCGCGGTGGCTCAAGCCTGTAATCCCAGAACTTTGGGAGGCCGAGACGGGCGGATCACGAGGTCAGGAGATCGAGACCATCCTGGCTAACACGGTGAAACCCGGTCTCTACTAAAAATTACAAAAAACTAGCCGGGCGAGGTGGCGGGTGCCTGTAGTCCCAGCTACTCGGGAGGCTGAGGCAGGAGAATGGCGTGAACCCGGGAGGCAGAGCTTGCAGTGAGCTGAGATCTGGCCACTGCACTCCAGCCTGGGTGACAGAGCAAGACTCCATCTCAAAAAAAAAAAAAAGAAAGAAAGAAAGGAATTGTCAGCTTCCCTGTCATTTTAACTGAAGTATCTAAACTAATTTTAGTTCTGAAAATAGAGAAATTCTAGCTTCATGCTTGTCTATAAGTATTCAAGACAGTAAGCAATTTATCCATGCTAAATTGGAAGCAACAGGCAGGATTTGTAAAGTCTCCTTTTATTTGTATTTAAAGAGGGAGATTCAATTTATTCCAAATTTATTATCCATAAGTAGATAGAATTTGTCCCTTGCTCCAATCTAGTTTTGAAAGATTATGGGAAATTATAGAGGAAATACATAAAATATACTGACCATGAGCTCAAATGGAGCAGGAAAATGGAGAAAAAAGGATCTCTCATTGCTGCCTGATATGAGAGTCACCATGGTTGTGTACAAACCCAACTATAAGGCAAGATTGTAATTAATCCCCACCCCAACTTCCAAAGCTTCAAGAATATCAGATAAACCCCTCCAGCACACTGTGCCATAAGGAGTAAAAGCTAAGTGATAAAAATGCTACCATAAATCTTCTTAAAGTGCCCTTCTGCCATGGGCTCCCCATATTCCTGCTCCCCATCCCTTTCCAGCTCCTGCATCTAACTCTTCTGGAATTTTTTTTTTAAAGGTATTTCTACTGATCTAGTAGATAAGTGGACCCGGATAGGGATAAAAATTGGTGACCTTGATTTGGCAATACCTATCAAATGTTTAAAACCTTCATACCTTTTCACTCCAAATTAATACTCTTAGGAATTTGCCCAAAAGAAATAGTGAACAATGAATATAAATACATATCTGCAAGTATTATTTAAAATAATTTAAAAATATAAACAACTTAAATATGTATAAATGTTGACCTTAAGTATGCTCTGCCAATACATTGAATTGAAAGTAATATAGAAGATATACAAGAAAAGATTAATAGAATTTACCATATAAAAATACAAAAAAAATGGCAAAAAATAACATTTAAAAAATCAGAAGACAAACGAGTAACATATTTGCAATATATATGACAGGCAAGCTAATTTATTTGATATAAAAATAGCTCTTTAAAATCAACAAGAAGAAAATCTAATAAATATTGACCAATAACCAAGATGCTCAATCTTACACAATTAAAGAAATATAAACTATATTAGTAGCTACATTCCATTTTTCTTCTATAATAAAGACAAAATAGTATCCAATTATGACCAGAATTTAGAGAAAATTTTGTTCTCATTCATTTTTTGGTAGAAGTATAATTTGATGCACTCTCTTTAAAAGATAATTTGATAATCTACCAAAATGTGAAATCCTTAAATGTTTCTACTATAGGAATGTATCCTTGTACACATATTTACACAGGTGGATTAAAATGTATACATAGGATATTTACAGCAGTGTTGTTTATAATATCAAAAACCTGGAACAAAATAAATAAATTACGGCACACCCACACAATGGAATGCTATGCTGTTGTTAGGCAGAATGAGCTAACTTGAATATATACTGATAGAGAAGGCATCATTCAACATAGATGGATACTTATGATAAGTAAAAGAAAGTTAAAGAATATTAAGTGTAAATAATTCTATCTGCAATACACACACACACACACATATATACACATCTTTTTCCACATAAGCATAGAAAACTTCTTAGAAGATATGAAAGAAATATGAATAGTGGTGACTTCCAAAGAATACAACTTAAGGGTAAGGGAGATTTTATACTTTATTTCATACCATTCTGAACTATTTGATTTTTTTTTTCAACATAATTTTTAAAAACACTAGCATGAACCATTCATTGAGCCATTATGAATCACTAACTCTCTTCCAGGAATTCCTTAGATGCTGGGGACACAGACACAGTGGTGAGCAGGAAGACACTATCTTTTCTCAAGTGGTAAATAATAACATGAAATGAAAAGACTCTTACAATAGAGGGAGGGAGACTATGGTCACAGGGAGAATGGTCTGACCTTAAAAGCGTCAGGCAGAAAGAGGCTTAACTTTTTTTTTTTTTTTTTTTTTGAGATGAAGTCTTACTCTGTTACCCAGGCTGGAGTGCAGTGGCGCTATCTCAGCTCACTGCAACTGACACCTCCCAGGTTCAAGCGATTCTCCTGCCTCAGCCTCTCCAGTAGCTGGGACTCTACAGGTACATGCCACCATGCCTGGCTAATTTTTGTAATTTTTATTTTTAGTAGAGATAGGGTTTCACTATACTGGCCAGGCTGGTCTTGAACTCCTGACCCTGTGTGATCCACCCACCTTGGCGGAAGCTTAACTTTTACAAGGAGGAGTAAACAAGAACGGGTATGATGGCATTATCAGACAGCTGAAGAAAGACTTTTTCTTTGTTGTTGCCCTATTTTCAGGAGGGATCCTGAAGTGGGGCTATTTCTCTGGGTCAAGATTCAGTGGCCTGTGGGGAAAGGAGAGAAGCATAACTAAAGTTTGACCAAGACAAGTTAGTGGGTATTTTGTTCAGATTTATCAGTAGGAATCAATAGTCCAGCTGATCATGTTGACACTAGACCCTGGTCTGCGTCTGGGTCATTCATAGGTAAATGAGGGGGGTTATCCATGAATCTTATCTATGCCACATTGGGAATATTTCTTCTTTTCAGTAAGCCACTTCCAGAACACAAAGGAAATAGGTGACTTCTTAGCCATGGCTGTTTTCCAGGAGGATGGGGCTCAGGAAGAGTTTAACACAATCAAGGACAATCACAGCCCTCAAAGAACTTTAACTGGGGAAGGAGAGATTTATAAATTAAACCATCAAATAATAGAATCAATAATAAACAAAAGTTAAATAACTGCTTTAAGATGCTTTCACAATGACTGCTGGGCCCGGAGGAGGCTGTGTCAAGTCCACATTTAGCTCCGTGGCTTTGCAGTTTCAAACATGCATCTGTATCTGTCCAGGACCAGAGATCACTGTAATAGAACAGATGGCACTGAAATGGACCTGATTATGTACAAAGATGTAGGATTCATTACAGCTCAATGAGGGAAGGAAAGGATTACCCAATAAATGGTGTTAGGACAATTAACTCCCAATTTGAAGAAACAGTAATTTCAAAATCTCACTTCATGTATGCACTGACATAAATTCCAGTTGGGTGGAAGTTAAATGTTTTCATTCGCAACACCAAAATCTCAGAAAGAAGTAGAATTAGATATTCTCCCAATCTTTAGAGGAAAAAGAACTTTAGGCCAGGCGCAGTGGCTCATGCCTGTAATCCCAGCACTCTGGGAGGCCGAGATGGGCACATCACTTGAGGTCAATAGTTTGAGACCAGCCTGGACAACATGGTGTAAACCTGTCTCCACCAAAAAACACAAAAATTGTTGGGCATGTGGCGCGTGCCTGTAGTCCCAGCTACTCAGGAGGCTGAGGCAGAAGAATTACTTGAACCCGGGAGGCAGAAGTTGCAGTGAGCCAAGATCACGCCACTGCACTCCAGCCTGGGAGACAGAGGAAGACTCCGTCTCAAAAAAAAAAAAAAAAAAAAAGGAAATTTATAAGTTTAGAAAAATGCAAGGCATAAAAAGAAAGGGTAAGTTCTATAGGTTTGACTACCAAAAAAAAAAAAGGAAAATACAAAACCAAACAGCAAACAGAAAAAGTTTCTGCCAACATAACAAATAGGCACTACGTTTAATATTTAAGATCTAATCTGTATTGCTCAGAAAAAAGTTAGGACTCTAAAATATCAATGGGCAAAATACACTCACAAAAGCAGCACTGTAACTAGCAAAAAAAAGATTTGAGATGTTTGGTTCCCAGAGAATAAGAATGTAAATTAAAATACCAAGGTATCATTTTCCTCCAGTATTAGGTTGGTGCAAAAGTAATTGCGTTTTTGCCATTACTTTTAAGTGGCAAAAACTGCAATTACTTTTGCACCAACCTAAAAAATTGCCATAAACATAAAAATAATAATTGCCATAAACTTAAAAATAATACCTCTGGGGCTTCTGTTTCTGGTTAGGATGTAGAAAGCCACAGGTAAAGGCCAGGCGTGCTGGCTCATGTCTGTAATCCCAGCACTATGGGAGGCCAAGGCAGGTGGATCACTGCAGGTCAGGAGTTTGAGACCAGCCTTCGCCTAGAGATGGTGAAACCCCATCTCTACTAAAAATACAAAATTAGCCTGGCATGGTGGCATGCACCTGTAGTCCCAGTTACTGGGGAGGCTGAGGCAGGAGAATAGCTTGAACCCAGGAGGTGGAAGTTGCAGTGAGTCGAGATTACACCACTGCACTCCAGCCTGGGCAATAGAGCAAGACTTCATCAGAAAATTAAGAAAAAGAAAGAAGAGAAAGAAAGACAGAAGGAAAGACAGAAAGAAAGGAGGGAGTGAGGGAAAGGAAGGAAAGAAAAGAAAAAAAGGAAGGAAAGAAAGGAAGGGAAGAAAGGAAGGAAAGAAAGGAATCAATTAGAATCCCCAAAAGCCCTAGCAACAGAGCCAGTCTACTCCTGCTACATGCCAATGCTTTCTCACAGTCCTTCCTCAAGTGCAAAGGGACAATAGGCCAAAGGCTAAAGTCAAGGCAGGAGAACTGAGAAAATCATCTTGAGGTACAGAGGACCTTCCCCAAGTGAGAGACAGTGGTTTGCTAAAGGCTGGGTACAGGAAAGGAGAGCTGAGAAAAATCCCTTACGGGATGTAAGTGCAGCACAGTGGCCTTCCTAAGAGTGAAAGCAGGCCCCAAGGGTGGAGAGAGGTCTCCCAAGTTGCAAAAACCCAGTAGCAGGACCCCAAACCCAACCTGGCAGTTGTCTGCAAAGCAGAAAGAAAGAAAACCCTCCCATGGTTCAGAAAGCTGGTAACAGAGTTATAAAGCATCAAAAGGATTTTTGTTTTTTTAAGTCTCACTAGTGCTCAGATCCCAAGCCCTGATGAAAGGATAGTCCTGATACCATTCTCAAAACATTCGAAGCCAGTGGTGAACTGGATCAAACTAGATCAAACTCTGCTCAAATATAACCTTTCATTGACTCAGACTCTTTTTTTTGTTTGTTTTTGTTTTTGTTTTTGTTTTTTGAGACAGTCTCGCTCTGTTGCCCAGGCTGGAGTGCAATGGCGGGATCTTAGTTCACTGCAGCCTCTGCCTCCCGGGTAGCTGGGATTACAGGTATGTGCCACCACGCCCAGCTAATTTTTGTATTTTTAGTAGAGATGAGGTTTCACCATGTTGGCTAGGCTAGTCTTGAATTAATGACCTCAGGTGATCCTCCTGCCTCGGCCTCCCAAAGTGATAGGATTACAGGCATGAGCCACGGGCACCTGGCTTCAGTCTTTCATGCTAACAGTCTGATCAAAGGGACATAACCTTTTTTTCTTTTTTTTTTTTTTTTTTTTTTTTGAGGTAGAGTCTTACTCTGTCACCCAGGCTGGAACACAGTGGCGCGATTTCATCTCACTATAACCTCCACCTCCTAGGTTCAAGCAAGTTTCTCGTCTCAGCCTCCTGAGTAGCTGAGACTACAGGCATGTGCCACCACACTCAGCTAATTTTTGTATTTTTAGTAGAGGCGGGGTTTCCCCATGTTGGGCAGGCTGGTCTCTAACTTCTGACCTCAGGTGATCTGCCCACCTCAGCCTCCCAAAGTGCTGGCATTACAGGCGTGAGCCACCACTCCCAGCCAACAAAATCTTTAATGTGGGCGAACATATGTTAAATATGTTAAAGAATTCACTCATATGAAGAATCTAAAAAAAGTCAAACTCATTAATATAGTAGAATGGTGGTGACAGAGGCTTTGGTTAGAGTTAGGGGGATTAACGTGATGTTAGTCAAAAGACACAAAATTTTAGTGAGGCAGGAGGAATAAGTTTGAGAGCTATTGTACAAGATGGTAACTATAGTTAATAACAGTGTACTATATTTTTGAAAATTGTTAAGAAAGTAGATTTTAAGTGTTTTCACCATAAGATATGGTAAGCATATGAAATAAAGGGTATGTTAATTAGCTTGATTTAGCCGTTTCACAATGTTTACATATTTCAAAACATTATACTGTACACCATATGTATGTGTGTATATATACACACCATTTTTAGTTGTCCATTTTTATTTTTTAAAATTTTTTTATTCCCATAGGTTTTGGGAAACAGGTGGTGGTATTTGGTTACATGAATAAGTTCTTTAGTGGTGATTTGTGAGATTTTGGTGCACCCATCACCTGAGTAGTATACACTGAACCCAATTTGTAGCCTTTTATCCCTCACTCCCTTCCTACCACTTCCCTCTGAGTCCCCAAAGTCCACTATGTATGCCTTTGCATCCTCATAGCTTAGCTCCCACTTATGAGTGAGAAAATACGATGTTTGGTTTTCCATGCCTAAGTTATTTCACTTAGAATAATAGTCTCCAATCCCATCCAGGTTGCTGCAAATGCCATTAATTCATTTGTTTTTATGGTTGAGTATCCACACCAATATCTTTTTTTTATTTTTGTATTATGGCCATTCTTGTAGGAGTAAGGTTGTATCACATTGTGGTTTTGATTTGCATTTCCTTGATCTTTAGTGATATTGAACATTTTTTCACATGTTTCTTGGCCATTTGCGTATCTTCTAACAAAACAGAAAACTACAGACTAATATCCGTGATGAACATAGATGCAAAAATCCTTAACAAAATACTAGCTAACCGAATCCAACAACATATCAAAAAGATAATCCACCATAATCAAGTGGGTTTCATAGCAGGGATGCAGGGATGGTTTAACATATGCAAGTCAATAAATGTGATACACGACATAAACACAATTAAAAGCAAAAATCACATGATCATCTCAACAGATACAGAAAAAGCATTTGACAAAATCCAGCATCCCTTTATGGTTAAAACCCTCAGCAAAATCGGCATACAAGGGACATAAGGTAATAAAAGCCATCTATGACAAACCCACAGCCAACACAACACTGAATGGGGAAAAGTTTAAAGCATTCCCTCTGAGAACTGGGACAAGACAAGTATGCCCACTCTCACCACTTCTATTCAACATAGTACTGGAAGTGCTAGCCAGACAAGAGAAAGAAAAGAGGAAATCAAATTGTTGCCGTTTGCTGATGATATAATTGTGCATCTAGAAAACCCTAAAGACTCCTCCAAAAAGCTCCTATAACTGATAAGTGAATTCAGCAAAGTTTCAGGATACAACATTAATGTACACAAATCAGTAGTTCTGCTATACACCGACAGTGATCAAGCTGAGAATCAAATCAAGAACTCAAGCACTTTTACAATAGCTGCAAATAAAATACTTAGGAATATACCTAACCAAAAAGGTGAAAGACTTCTACAAGGAAAATTACAAAACAAGGCTGAAAGAAATCATAGATGACACAAATAGAAATACATCTCATGGTCATGAATGGGTGGAATCAATATTGTGAAAATGGCCATACTGCCAAGAGCAATCTACAAATTCTATGCAATTCCCATCAAAATAACATCATTCTTCACAGAAATAGAAAAAAAAAATCCTAAAATTCATATGGAACCAAAAAAGAGCCCACATAGCCAAAGCAAGGCTAAGCAAAAAACAAATCTGGAGGCATCACATTGCCTGATTTCAAACTATACTATAAGGCCATCGTCACCAAAACAGCATGGTACTGGTATAAAAATAGGCACATACCCCAATGTAACAGAATAGAGAACTCAGAAATAAACCCAAATGCTCACAGCCGACTGATCTTTCACAAAGCAAACAAAAACATAAAATGGGGAAAGGATGCCCTATTCAATAACAGGTGCTGGGATAACTGGCTAGCTACATGTAGGAGAATGAAACTGGATCCTCATCTCTCACCTTATATAAAACTCAACTCAAGATGGATCAAGGACTTAAATCTAAGACCTGAAACTATAAAAATTCTAGAAGATAACATCTGAAAAACCCTTCTAGATGTTGGCTTAGGCAAGGATTTCACGACCAAGAACCCAGAAGCAAATGCAATAAAAACAAAGATAAGTGGGACTTAATTAAACTAAAGAGTTTTTGCATGGCAAAAGAACAGTCAGCAGAGTACACAGACAACCCACAGAGTGGGAGAAAATTCACAATCTATACATCTGACAAAGGACTAATATCCAGAATCTACAACAAATTCTAACAAATTAGCAAGAAAAAAACAAACAATCTCATCAAAAAGTGGGGCTAAGGACATGAATAGACAATTCTCAAAAGAAGATAATTGTCCATTTTTAAAAAGCATAAATTTTTTAAAAGAGTCTGGGGAAAAGAAGTACAATATGTGTGAATAAATGGGGACTTTTAGCAGAGATGGGAACTATTTAAAACATTAAATGGCCATGTTATTAATTTTTTTAAAAAACATTAATTGTTTAAAACAACAATTATAATAATGAATTATAGAGTTTGGAGCATATGTAGCAACAAAACATATGACAACAGGAGCAAGAGGAGGGGAGTGAGGTAAATATAATGATACTGTTGTAGTGTTCTTACCTTGTTCGTGAAGTAGCTATAATTTTAAAACACACATTGCTAAACAAATGATTCACAGAATCATCTATAGAGAAATTTCACACCAAAATTAGGTATAGTTAAAAAGCTGCTAGGTGCAGTGGCTCATGCCTGTAATGCCAACAATTTCAGAGGCAGAGGCTAAAGAATTTCTTGAGCTCAGGAGTTTGAGACCAGCCTGGGCAACATAGTGAAACCTTGTCTCTACAAATATATATTTTTAAAATATATATTTTAAAATTAGCCAGGCATGGTGGAGCACCTGTGATTACAAATACTCAGGAGGCTGAGTGGGAGGATCGCTTGAGCCCTGACAGTCAAGGCTGCAGTAAGCCATGATCATACCATTGCACTCCAGCCTGTGAGATAGAGAAAGACTCCATCTAAAAAAAAAAAAAAAAAGCTAATAAAATACTTAATTCACCTACAAGGATACAGAAAAGGAGGGAGGAAAAACAAACAGACGGGATACATAGAAAACCAATATCAAGATGGTAGAACTAAACCCAATCATATTCATAATCATATTAAATGTAAATAAACTGCTCCACTTTAAAGGCAGAGATTATCTGACTGTATAAAGAAACAAGATCCAACTATAGCCATTTATAAGAAAGATACTTTAAAGATGCAGAAGAGATAAAAAATAAAAGGACAGAAAACATACCACACAAATGCTAAACATGTGACTATATCAATAATACAGAAAGTAGTTTTCAAGACAAAGCGTAGTATTATTGAAGATAATTGGGACATCTTGTTACAATAGAAGGCTAAATTCATCAAGATAACAATCATGAGGGTCTATACGCCTAATAACGGAGCAACAAAATACAGGAAGCAGAAAATGAGATTAGTAAAAGGAGAAATAAAGGAAATCTACAGCAATAGTTAGAGACTTTAACATCTCTCTCAGTAATTTACAGAATGAGTACACAAAAATGTCAGTAAGGATGAAGATTTTAAAACAATTTGATGTTTACAGAGCACTGTACCCAAACATTTCAGAAAGATTTTGTTCAATTGCCTATGAAATAAATGTATAGATAAATCATATTCTGGGCCATAAATAACTCTGAATACACTTCAAATAATATAAACATACAAAGTATATTATGTGACCACAAAAATATAAAGTTTAAAATCAGTAACAGTAGGATATTTAGAAAATCTCCAAATATTTTGAAGTTAAAAGACACATTTCTAAAATATTCATGGGCAGATAAAAGATCAAAAAAGAAATTAGAAATATATTTAATTGGTTATACAAACACAACACAATAAAATTTGTAAAATGCAATTTAAACAATATTTTAATGAAAATTTATAGCTTTTAATACCTATACTAGAAAAGCAAAAAAAAACCCCATAAAGTCAATTATCTAAGCTTCCACCTTAAGAAGATTGATAAAGGAGAACAAAATGAATCCAAAGTAGAAAAAAGCAAATAATAAGAGTAGAAATCAAAGTATGAGTAAATGAAGAAACGACAGAGTAAATTAGTAGAGTCATAATTAGTCTCTGAAAAAATTAATGAAGTTAATAAACCTATACCAAATCTAATCAAGAAATAAAAAGAGATAACACAGATGATCAGGAATGAAAAAAAAATACTTTCACCACAAATCCTTTCAATATTGAAAGGAAAATAAGAAATAATTATGAACACTTCAAAGACAATAAATTTCACAACTGATATAAAGTGGACAAATTTCTTGAAAAAATTAAAACTTTCCAAAACTGAAACAAAACAAAATCTAGTCTCAAACTTATTTTTATAAATTGAATTTGTAATTTTCAAAAAATTTACACCAAAGAAAAGTTCACTCCCAAATAGCTTTAGTAATGAATCATATCAAGCATTTAAAAAATAATAATGCCACTCTCTCTAAAACAAACTCTTTTAAAAATAGAGAATGCACTCCTCTATTTGTTTCATATGGCACTTTTTAAAATAGAGGCAGATGAAACACTTCCCTATTTGTGTTATAAGGCAATCTGAACCTTGAAACCGAATCTTAAAAAAGATATTACAATAAAAGACAATTACAGAACAATGTCTTTCATGAGCATAAACATGACGGCCCTTAACAAAATATTTCTGCATCGAATTCATATATGTATAAAAGAATAATACATCATGAACTGAGATTTGTCCCAAGAATGCAAGGGTTTTTTAGCCATATGAAATATAATCAATGTAATTCACAAAATTAACAGAATATAAAAGAAAATTTATGTGTTTATATTGATAGATGCAGAAAAAGCATCTGACAAAATGCAATATTTTAAGCATTATTTTTAATATCTCAGATTTTTTCTAGGAAGTGGTTTCCAAGAACACCACTTCCTCACTCTGATAAAAGACACCAAAAAATCTAACAACAAATATCCTACTTAATAATGATGTAAGATTAGGAGCAAGGCACTAATGTCCTCTCTTGCTACTTCTACAAAACATTGTATTGAGATCCTAGCCAATGCAATAAGAAAAAGAAAGAAAAGTCAGACAAATTGGAAAGGAAGAAGTAAAGCTATCTTTATTTACAGACCACATGATTTGTATGTAGAGAACCTTAAGAAATCTATAAAAATATTATATGAAATAAATGGTAATATATTAAGATTATAGGATAAAATATCAATATACAAAAATTAGTTGTATTTCTATACTCTTGATGAATACTGTCAGTGAATTATTGGAAAATAAAATTTAAAATATTATCTAAAATAGCAAATTACAAAATATTTATAATATCAAATTCTTAGGAATCAATCTAATAAAAGATGGACCAGACCTCTACACTGAAAGTAAAAAACATTGCTAAAAGAAGTTAAAGATCTGTTAATAACTAAATGGCAAGATATGTCATGTTTATTGATTGAATTACTCAATATTGTTAAATGTTTATTTTTCCAAAACTGATCTATAAATTTACAACAATCCTAATCCAAATACCAGCAAGCATTGTTGTAGAAATTGACAAGTTAGTTTCAATATTTATATGGATATGCAAAGAATTCAGAATAGCCAAACAATACTGACCAAGATAAACAAAGTGGAGGAATTACATTGCCTTATTTCAAGATTTATCATAAAGCTAGTATAATTGGCACTATGTAATCATATTTATAAAGCATTTAAGCTCACTGTAAAAGGCTAGCTGCTCCTGCTCAGATGGATAGAGCAGCATGTGGAGATTCACACTGTAAGCCTTCACTCCAAGAACTACCTCAGGAATATACCAATAAAGCTGAGATTCCACAGACCCTTTGAAGGAACTGGATCACCACCGCAGGGTCCCTGAGACACCAGAAAACAGTGAGTTGGCTTGCTTTCTCAGTGGGGAGGCTTGTGGTCTGGGACAAGTTCTCAACCCTGGTCACCAGCTGCCTGGAAATAGACTTGGTGCTATTGTGGGGGCATGGTGGGAGTGAGACTGGCCTTTGGGACTGCGGGCTGCATGGGATTGGGGTGAGGCCTGTGACTGTCAACTTTCCCTCATTTCCCTGGTGACCTGTATGACTCAGCAGAGGCAGCCATAATCCCCCTGGGAACATCATTCCTTTGGCCTGGGAACCATACCTGCATCCCCCATAGCAGCTGCAGCAAGCCCTGCCCAAGGAGTCTGAGCTTAGACACACCTATCCCTGCCCCAACCTGTAGGTCTTTGTCTACCCACCATGGCAGCCAAGAACAAAAGTCATAATCTCTTGGGAGCTCTTTGGCCCTGTCTACTCCCTAATAAACCTGAATACTTAACCAGGCGTTCCTAGGGCAAGCTTGCATCCTCCCTATAGTACTGCAGCAGCTTGAAAGTGCCACCTCCTGGCTGGAGGCCAACCAACACA